>NW_020799095.1:5117947-5194447 GCF_003259725.1 Athene cunicularia
TTGTCAGTCAGCACCAGCTTTGAAAGCAGGTTTCCATTGCTACCCTGATGCTCATACATGCCAAGCCAGCATTGACTTCCAAGAAAACGACCTCACCACAGAACACAAAATATGGGCACATTTCATTGGGACCACCAGCTTAGATATTTTTTATGATGCACAAGTGGCAAGTAGGATCCCCAGAAGCTGATAAACCAACTAAGGCAAAGCAGGGGGAGGAGAACTTTTTCTTGGAGCACATCAACATTGTAAAGAAACAGGCATAAAAAGCAGTTTGAGACACAATCATTCAGGCCATTACTCCTGTATTTAGGCTGCCTAACATTATGCATCATAAACAATTTGTGAAGGTTTCTTGAAATGCTTGGAGATGACTATTATTTGCAGATCTCAGATGCAGCAGGTAGAGCCCTCAGGCTAAAGCCATGCCTTTTCCTAGACTCGTGAACTGCTATCCTAATTTTGTTACAGTAGATAAAGCACTAAAAATGAATAACCATTTTGCTCCCCCTCATTTGCTCCCTCACCACTCTTCCCCCTCCTCCCCTGAGTATGCCTTAGAAACCTTTTAGCACTGCACCAAAATACCCCACAGCAAACTAGTGTCCCTTCTAGAGGCACTGGGGTCACACAGTGCTTGAACATCAGTGCCACATATTGAACTGAGGGTGCTGGGGACCAAGGGAAGAAGAAAGCAGGGGGGCAGGAAAACAAAAGCAAAGGACAGAAGCAGAAGAACAAGAGCTTTGTCACCACAGCCATTCCCAGGCCTGGCTTGAGGGCTGTTGTTTGTCATTGTGAAACTGCATGCAAAAAACTTCCCCTGCAGGAATGTCAAGAAGGTTATGAAGTCAAACACTTGGGACTTGGGAAATATCAGCTTTCCCAGAACACCTTTTCTTCCGCATACACATGTTCAATGAAATGCTGTATTTTTCCACAGGACCGCTGCCTGATTTTTAGCCCAAGATGGAGGCAAAGGGGAGCAGAATCCAAACGTGAATAGTTACAGTATTTTCTAACATTCAACTAACGGACTTTGCAAGTGCAGGAGCCTTCTTTTACAATTTGTATGTGTCAGTATGTTGATGCACACATATAGCCGGACACACAAGGTAGATTTTCAGCCACCACCAGTCCACAGAGCACTGCTGGGAACAGGGAAATCATGCAGGTTGCTTAAGCCAAGACAGAAACTCCAGAGCAGAGACATAACACTTGTCCCACACAGAGCAGCACTACACCTATCAGCTGGGTCACAGAGGTTAGGTACCCAGGCAACCGTATCAATTGTTTTGCTCTGGTGTGGTTTCTGGGAGCCCTGGGAAGAGGCAGCACAATTACACCAGAAACAAGGAAGCAGCAGCACTTTGCCATCTTCCTAAGCCTTTCCAAATGAGTGGTTTGGGTCAGTTATCTCTTCACCAACCCACCGATACGTCCTCTCAATCCATGCACTGGTTTAGCAGACAAGAAACGAGCTTTCCCTCCTGCTCCGCATGCTTAAGGAGAGGGTAGCATTGGCCAGAAACATGTTACCCAACAAGACTAGATACTTGTCATGCACCAGCCTCTGGCAGACTGCAGCCTCCCAGGTTTACAGATACTTTTCCTGGTTTTAGGGAAGGACTGCCAACAGTTTGTTGCAAATATCCTCTCCAGTAGCAACCGGCCACCCAAGTCCCATGGCAGTGTTAGCTGCCAGCCTGGTTAAACATGAATATTGTAATCACGAGAAGGTTTTGCAAAGGCCCTTAGTGGCTTCCACTGCCTAGGGACAGGAGGCAGATAAACTGTGACTACAAGTATTGTACAGACCATTTTCAGCTTTTCCTCTCTGGGCCACACAGACCTTTGCCTGAGGCACGGCTGCTTTAAAAAAAAAAAAAAAAAAAAAAAAAAAAACTTAAGCTGTTTGGCAGATTTGTTGGCAAGATACAGATCTTACAGTTAATTCTGTCTGAATACTTGTTAGACATACTTATGTACATGCATGTTTTTGTTTACAGAAGGCTGGCACACCCATGTCTGGCTCACTTCAGAGCCTTTGTTCCAGAAACCTGGCAGGGCTTTCTGAAAACAGGATCCCATGTTAAAACCTATTATTCCATTTGCAGATAATGAGGTTTAATTTTGCTTTCAGTAGGTATCCAGAGGAGTAAATCTTGACTGAGCGTTCACAGGCATGAACGAAAGAGAGGTGTGAACACAGATAAAGCAAGCATATTTTTAAGTCAAAGCAAATACTCACAGAAAAAGTACTGCATTCTTCCAGCCTGGTAACTAGAGAGCGTGCTGGGCTGCTCTGTTTACACTGGAAAGGAGTGACTCCCATCTGTGCAAGAGTTAGACAGAGGCTCATAGAACTGACCAAGTTATTTGTCACAAATAATTTTAGAGATTTCAGCCTTCGCCAGTTCACAGTTTGTTTGCAAGCAAGGTTCTTTTCTAAACAAACCTCTTTTGTATTCATACCTATTTGGCAAACACTCCAGACAAACATATTTCAGCCTCCCAATTGTTTGCAGGCTGTGTCCACTTGCTATTATTAGTTCTGTTGCAGAGTGGTGGATTCCAAGTTCCTGCATGAGATGGAAGTTTCCCCTGGGCTAGGCAGAAGTAGGCAACCCAGCCTTGATTAACAATGCCCTGGTGGAAAGCACACCCTGCCTGGACAAAAGTACGTATCCACCACCTTCTCCACTATAAAACTACCAGTTAACAGGTCTCCTGTAAAGTCGAAGACACTCAGGAGCAACTGGTGATATTGTGATAGGTGTTTATGATATTTTCGGCTGGTGAATCATTTATTTGCCAGAAATAAATTAAAAAAAATAAAACCACAAAAAAACCTGTTTCAGGAGGCCAACGCTATTTGTAAATCAAGGCAGCTCCACTCTGCATGGAGTATTTGAACGTTTAGCAAGCCAGAGACAGGCAGACTGAGGGCAAACTGTTCCACTTGCTGCTGATTGAGGTGAAAAAGTTACCACTCCCAAGCACACTTCACTGTCCCAGTCTGTCCCCACACTAAGGCTAGTTATCACATTCACTTTTTTACCTAGTTGAAACCGTTTGTTTGATTACTTCCAAACTCAAACCTGTAAACTCTCCAGTTTAATAATAATAATAATAAAAAACCCCAAACCTAAGAACATACTATTATTAAAAATATTTTCAAATATTTCCCAGACCTTTAATCATTGCACAATTGACAGAAAGTTACACAGATATAGTAAAGTTACAGAGCGGTAGGACCTGATGACAAGGACTGGGAAGAAAGTTATGACAACCAACTGGGGATCGAGAGGAGACAAGTAATCTGAACCAAGAGCTGGAACAGGTCATCAAGTCAACAGCTGGAACAGGGATTCAAAGGGAGAGCAGGCAAATTGACGGAAGAGAAATACCTTGGGTATTACTAATACATAGAGACTGCATTTGATTCAGGAAATACTGGAAGATAGTTGAAGTCTGGGAGCGCACTCAGGAAATGCAAGCTTGACATGCTTGAAGTCTTCCCCAGGCACCCACATCTGGCCACTGCTGAAAGCAGGACACAGCAGTAGGAATATCATTGGTCTGCACTAGAGACATACTTGACACCTGGCTAGGCAGATGCAGCAGGCAGTCTACACACCTGAGGAGCTGAACAGCTTAGTTCAAATCTCTGCTTCAATTCTTGCTGAGAAAGTCTGGTGAAGAGACTATTCATTTGGGTAGTAATGATGTGGGGCCAGACTGTGGGAAGAAGAGGGGGAAGGTGGTAATGGGCCCTGAGCACTATCTCCTGAAGATACGCTCATTGTATAGTCAAACAGTGCTTTTTTTAAGGGTCCTTAAAAACCATGAAGCAAGGGCAGATCACTGTGAGAACAAGTGATGCCAATGTATGAGGAATATAAGCTGGTAATAGGTCTGTTTTCTACATCTCCTACCAAAGATACAGATGTCCCTGTGATCAAGTAGCATTTACTAATACATTCTTCCAATGAAGCACTTTACTGGCCCTTAGAACCTCTCCTAAGAGTTTTAGAAGAGTAATATTGCCTCCACTTTTTAAGGTCAAAAAGAGTCTTTTTTTTTTAACAAATGCTGTTGGAGCAAGTGGGATAAGTGACAGCATGTGATCTGCATCATTAATACTGACTTCGAATGAAGACAGTTCACACAGGGCAGGTGACAGGATCAAATATATTGTTTAAGTGGGTACAAGAAGAATAACCATCCATCTTTCTTGCATCCTGAAGCTCTCCAGAACATGTAAATGACAACACTTTCATGTCACTAGATCGGCCAGTTGGAACAGTCCTGGGACCACTTCTTTCAGCAGTTAGTATGGCTCACAAACAATCTCGCTGCAGGGGAATCACAAGGTCTTTTTCTAGACATGCTAAAAGAACTAAAATCTCACCTCTCAGAAATACTGCAGTGACCTGGGTAGATCTACTTACACTATTGGCCCCTGCTGGGCAAATTTAGACTAGTGAAATGTGTGTTGTGGGCCACACATTATAGGCCAACAAAATATGTTCTCCCATGGCACAGTGGAATAGAGTTTCTGGAGTATCAGGAGTATGTTGAGCCCTTGATGTCATATTTAACTTTTGTCTGGCACTGGCAAACCTTTAAACATATTTAGCACATATGTGAGGGCACGGACGAGAGGTGAAAGTTTTGGTAGAAACCTCAGATAAATCTCAGTATGTGTTCAAGTCACAGAGCTTTAGCTTTTGAAAGACATACAGGACTTGCACATGCAAACTTTGAGGGATCTGCAACTTGCACTGAACTACTGAACTACTGAAAGCCAGGTATCATGCCAAGACATGAACTGGACAAAACCCATACCTCAGTCACTGGTCCTGGGAGTAGTCAGCCAAGTCAGCCTCCTATCCATCCTTTCCAAGGTATCTGAGTTCACTGGCCATTGCAAAACTGCTGCTCAAAGCTATTAGGAATGCCTGTCTTAATGGAGAGAGCTGTAAGCCCCACAATTTGTGTTGTGATTTCTATAGGAGAACTGCATATATCTTCCCATGCAAGTTGCTGCAGGCCCTTCCTGAGGGTCTTTGCCTAGGAATTGTACCCAGAGGTGAATTAACAAGGACTGGCATAGCAAAAGAGGTGTCTACCCAGCACCTGTCCAGAAAACTCCACTGTTCTCCAGACATGGGATTTTCCCTCACATTGCATGCTGAGGATTTGAAAACTTCCTCTCTTCAGATCTGATTTTTCTTCAGTAATCAATGTCCAAAGCAAGGCATAATACTGACCCTTTCTCCCCTTTGGTGGTATGGAAGCCCATGGGCAAAGAGCTGTACAGCCTGTACCCTCTTGCTTGCTTCAGAGAATGGGCAAAACTACACTCTTCGTTCCTAGGAGGACCAGCCCTGCTGGTGGCAAGAGACCTTCATGCAGATGTTGTGAGCATGTTCCTTCTGCAACAGTATTAATGGTGAGCCTTGCTCCTGGGATCCCAACTACTTTGGTGCATGTCAGCCTCTGCACCTCATTCAGTAAGAATTCATTAAACTATAGGGTAGCTTTTCCAGTCAGAAACCCTAACAGCTCAAGAAAAATTAAACTGGAATTGGAGCTGGACCAAAAACATTTGAGTAATCCATCCAGCCTAAGCAAGATCCCCCAAGACAGGAAATCTCACTGAGAGCCTAGAAAGGGATTATAAAAGAAAATAAGCCCAGGCACTGCAGTCGTACTGGTGGGACAGCCCAGCAGAAATGAGAACACATTAGAACCTGTAAAGCCCGCCGCCCATACAGGCTGCTATAAACACAAGTCAAAACATAAGAGAACTTCATCTGTGACCAGAAGTTATTTTGGAGAGACAAAAATGTCATCCTTCAGGACGAATGGTTTATTTTTGTGGCTCTGTCCTACAGTATCTTCTGCTGTTGCCTTTTCCTGAGTACCTGAGAGAGAATGGGAGAGGAAAGCTAATAAATCTGTGCATAAAAGTGCATGCTTAGGTTGAGCTGCGGCTTGTCAGGCATAGTTCCTTCTTACCACAGAATACACTAACACCATACCTCTCCTCAGAGGGAAAAGTACAGGCAAAAAGATACACTGGTATGGTCTAGAGGTACATCCTGAAGTTGGAGAGCCCAGAGACCCTTGCAGCAGTGCTTCTCACAGCCTAAAACTACATTACAGGTGCCTGATCAGGGTGGCAGGGAGTTCCGTCAGGTAGAAGTGCTGGGATTTTACGGGCTATTTCTCAACTCAGTCCTGCTTCTTCTCTTGTGCAATAATGATGCTCCTGAGGGCAGAAGTTTTATCTTTACCATGTACCTCCACTGACATGACTGTCCTGCCCCTCACTTCAGGTTATTTCCACATTGAGCAGTGCACCTCACTGAGGACAAGGGCTGGCCAAGACATTTTCATCTCTCCCAGAGGCATCACTGGCTAACAGTGTGCAGTGAGCTTCCCATCACAAATCCCCCAAAGCATCAGAGCAGCATTCCTCCTGCTCACAGCCATATCCCAGCCTTATGCAGTGGTGACACAGAACAAGTAAATTTCTAGCAAAAATATAATTAGCTGTCCGTACCAGGGGCACTGCCTTGAGGCTCAGTGAGTCCCTGGGATATAGAAAGGTGTGTAAGCATAGGAAGCATGAGGAATCTGAGCACAGACAAAGGGGATTGTATCAGAAGTAAGTGGGAGAGGATAAGGATTGCCAAGCTTTTAAGAGGAATTTGAATTTAATGAAGTGATTGAACAAAGAAATTGAAAGCCTTCTTTGCCTCCTGCAAGGGTCGAATGGATCTGAGCAATACTTGGCTTGGCTGCATTACAGAGTTGTTATTTAATTTTAAATAGCTTGGAAGCTTTCTATGTACTTCATAATTCTATTGACATTTATGATTTGAGATACTTAATTTTGAAAACACAAACACAACACTGATCTGTCTCTCACCCAAGAGAGTTGGGAATCAGTGCCTGCAGCTCTTTAGTGCAGTAGACCTAGGCCCAGCTTGCCACGTTGCTGATACCAGACAGGGACCTTACACTTTGCAGAGCTGAATTATCAATCCTGAATAATTTGATACCTTTAAAATTAGCTTATTTCATACTTACCTTCACCAGGATGTGACTCTGGTCTTGCTCCTGGAGAAAGCCCCCACCCCTCCCACACTGTGCTCAGGCTCAGGTCCTTCCTCCCATAAACCCAGATGAAATGAGTGAAGCCATGGCCACATCATCTGTACATCAACAGCAAAGCTCGTGCAGCTTCCTCTTGTTAGACTCCTAACTGCATGGGGGAACCAAGGACTCGACATCCTAGGCTATCTCCTGGGTACCCCAGGGCATCTGCAAAGCTACAGCTGACCCTGTGGTTGTGTTGGGGTGTGCGCATGTGATATT
Source organism: Athene cunicularia (assembly GCF_003259725.1). Taxonomy (NCBI): domain Eukaryota; kingdom Metazoa; phylum Chordata; class Aves; order Strigiformes; family Strigidae; genus Athene; species Athene cunicularia. The sequence continues at coordinate 5,125,340 of NW_020799095.1, forward strand.
GTACAACAGAAACTGGCTGGCTTCTTTTGGGTCATTCTCCCTCCCCTGGCGAAGGATCCCACAGAAACCAATGAGAAATGTTGGTATATTAAGTCTCATATTAGGACCAATATCCAATACATATATTTCAAAGCTCAGGTCTATTCACATGTGAGGGCAGATGTTGCCAGTAATCATGTGTTGTAAAATGGAAGAATACATGTGGCAAGCCTGAAATTAATTAGGGTCTGATTCTGTTCTCATTACCGGGCATGCAATTCCCATTGACTAAACAAGATGTTGAACCCTTAGAACAGACTTTGGTCCTTAATTTTCACACCACGAAATCGGTGCCGTTTCAAAGGCATTACAGTAGCAGAAAGCTTGACCCTTGGTCTTTCCTACCAAATGTATTTTCAGAGTATGACCAATTTGTAAAGCCTAACATTATACTCATTAGTTAGTGAGTGAAGAGCACTTTGAAGATCAAAAGTGCTATTATTATTTCCATATTTTTGCCAAACAAAAGCTTCCATGCCGAAACCATGTGTGTCAAATGTAAAGCATTACCTCCAATGCTTTCTTTCTGAGCAGACCCTCCCCATGTGTCCCCGTTGTTCTGCCTCCATCTGTGGTTTCAATATTATTTTGTGAATATGCAGTCAACAACATGGCAGTACTGCAGGGACAGTGGAAGGAGCATCTGGACAGAATGGCAAAGCAAGCTCTGATTTGGATTTCACTCCATGTTAGGGAGCAGTAACCTAACAGCCATCTCAGGTGTCAGCAGAGATGGAGGATGTGCTGCAGATGGGGCAGGGGATCGCCACTGCTCTGGGATGGCAGGCTTGAGGTGAGGAGAGTGGGGGAGACCAGGGAGCAACCGAAGGTGAGAGAAAAAAGGCAGAGCAAGAAAAAACATACTCTCAACTGCTTCACACTCAGCCCTGAGCCTGGCTGGTGGCATGTTATAATGTGTGTGCAAGCATGGGGAAGCAGATGAATCGCAGATTTGGACCAAGTGGAAAACTCAAGAGCCTCACGCTTCGCACAGAGAAACAAGGCTGCCTTTTGTGAGCGGCTTTGCCGAAAATCCCCCCCTCCGAGTTCCCACAACCACCCTGCATGCCCGTACAGCCAAAGGGACATAGCCAGATGGGAGCTGGAAATAATCTAGAGAACAGCAAAGCCTGTGGGAATTTTTGCATTGATTTTAGTGGACTTTCGATCAGACCCTGAGTGAAGCAGAACATGTGTGTCTGATACCAAATACTGCTCTGGCTCCAGAAAGAAGGAGGAGGGTCGGGTAGAAAGATAGGAGGTGGAGCTGCCTCTCATTTTCTTCTCTTCTGTAAAGCTTCTGTTGTTTCATGAACTACTGGGTGCAGAGGAGAAGGGAGACGAAAAGGGCCAAATCACTATGTGAAGGAAGAATTTGCAGTGCTGAGATGGGGAAAGACTGCCCTTTGTGAGATAGTATTTCTGATCTGAAGGCACATAAAGCCTTCATAATTGCTGGAGTCATTATTTGCTGTAGATGGCAGAGAGACATGACAGGTACTGTAGGACACATAATAAGCTGGAATGAGCAGTGATGTTAATCCAATACCATCAAAGATTGGGCTCATCACAGGATCCCATTTAGAGTCCACAACAGCAGCCCTGATATCACTAAGGAATGTTTCATCTAAGTGCAGATGTCACTCAATATAGGCTTCAGTCCACAGCTGTACTTTTGTTATCTCCTCCTCTGCTCCCAGATGCTGCATCTACAATCTCTCCACCCCAGTGTACCTCAACCACGTATCTGACCCACCATTTGTGAGAGTCTGGCCACTTGCATTTTATTTCACTAGCTAAACTATCTCTAGTAATGAGGAGGCTGGACAACCTTAAGCAGAATATGTAAAAATTCACTTATCTTTCAGCCCAGCTTCCGAGGCTGCAGGTGCTGTGTTGTTCTCATGCACTTAGGGGCTGTAAGCTGAGTTTCAGCGCTCAGACATTTTCTATTTAGCATGATTCCCAGATGCAGCATCAGTGAACACCCCAGCATACCTCCTCGCTTCCACAGCATGCCAGGTAAGGAGAATATGTCTAGACAGAAGGCAATGCTGAAGCTAGGGATAATTTTTCCTCCAGAAGCCCCTTGACAGCTTTCAGCACAGGAATGACAGCTACGGATTTATGGCTAGGTTGCTGAGTCCAAGCAGACAAATACCTTACTCAGGTGCTTTTGTGGGGCTGGGAGACATAGGAGACAGCTGCTGAAACAGCACGGTGTGCGAGGATGTGTTTAGTCAGAGCTTTGTGAAGCACATACCTGAATGTTTAATAAATTCAAATTTGACTGCACAATTTATGGCCACTAAGCTGGATACAAGCGTTCCTGCAGATAGACATGCGCAAGAACTGAGGCTGAGCTGCACTTGACTTCAGTGAAAATTATGCCCAATGTCTTGAGCGTTTGGCCTTGTTATTTATTTTTAGCACTTGAATTTTGCACTGTGGTCTCTCTCTGAACTTTACTGCTTTGATAGTAAGCAGAGTGCTCCATGTGAACAAAACAAGAGAATAAAGCAACTACAACTTTTAACTACCGCTGCAGGGGAAGCTGCAAGACACAGCAAAAAGCACATATGAATTTATACCAAAAAGAACCTCATTAGCTGACTAGTTATTTAGAAACTGCAGCAGCGTGACCTAACTGCCCTGGTATCCAAAGATTCTGTAGCAGAGGCCTGGTTTGGGTATACAAATATAGTACAGAACTATAAAACCAAAATGGGACTTGTTTTATTATATTTCTGGAATATAATGCCTTTTCCTCCACTTCTAAATAAGCAGAGAGTGACAAATTTCAATGACTGCAATTAGCCTCCCGTCTTAGTTTTGTGGCTCTTCTGTTTATTGGTTCTTTTGCAAGGAAAACCTGCTCAACAAGCGCTCCACTCTGGCATGAAAACTTCATTAACTTCTACAGGAGACATTAATATAGCCTGGATAACCCAGGACAGAGAGGGCATAACTGGAAGGCAACCAAAGAACACAGAGAAAACAGCTGTAAAGGACAGCTACCTGTAGTAGGGAAGTACAAGCCACACCTTGATGTGCAGATACCAGCTCCCTCCTTCAGCTGCAAACTGGGATTCAACCTCCTTACCTATGATTAATGCCTTCACACTTTTAAAAACTTGCAGCACTTTGAGCTTGAAGCGAATTTTCACAAGATTTACAACAATATCCACTGAATGCTTTGTGTTAAAAATATAGACTGGGTCTCTATGATACTTAGCACTTCTGCAGTCCTCTGTTCAACATTCCCGTATAGTTAAACTCTCGTGTGCCCAGACTGTATTTGAAGACATTAGCTTGTAACTAAGCCAAGCTGGTAACAATTTATATAAATTTATATAAGTCTATATAAGATTATCTAGACTACTGGCAGGGTCCATTCAACAGATCAGTCATTTCCACAGATGCCTGATAGTTTGTGCACCAAGTACCAGTGTCAATGCTGTCTCAGCAACACTGGATGATAACACGCCATGGCCTATGGTCAGAGCACCAGTGGTAATCAAAGGGCACACAGTCTCTTGAGGCTTATTAGCTCCACCTGCACCCAGTCTAAATTAAGTGCCTATGTTTTCTCTAGGAGCAATGGAGAGAGAAAATGACACTTCCAAGAGGCAGTTCATCTCTTCTGACTTACTGTAGGACAGCTCTCTCCAGAGGCAGCTCACCTTAGAGATCTGCACTAATTAGAGAATTACTTAAGACAACAAAACTGAACGCCTTGCTTTTATCTAGCTCCATGCATAGACAAGACATGCTTGGGATTGCCACCAATACAGCAGGAACTTTCAGGTAACACAAAATGGTCTTAAGCCAGGTGTACCGTCCTTCACATTGCTCTGCTTTGCTGTTGAATTCACTGAGACAAGCATTCCAGTCTGCCAGAAGAAAAAATGGCTATGCAGGTGAAATAAAGAAGATTTGCAACTCATTGCATTAACTTGAGGGTTAGAGGTCCCTGAGGCGTTGCTCTATTTGTGCTCAAAACCATCTTACATCCCTTTCAAATGTTGCCTAACCCCTAGACTAGCAAGACTCCCCTTCTGCTGGCTGTTAACTTGCAGAGAGGCTACCATACGCTTACACTGGAGCCATACCAGCAAAACAAGAAGGCACCTGAGCTTTTAGGGCTCCAGATCAATTTTTTTGCTTACTGATTTAAATTTCCTTTGCAGGGCAAAGTTCATTTTTCCTGACAGATTTAACCTGTGTCTTTCTTGCAGTAACATATAAAGATTTCTTCCAAATGTCCCTGGCATGCTTTTTATCATTGAATTGATGAAATAAACACTCCACCTTAAAGGAATTTGAATTCCTTGAGGTAAGAGAAACTGAACATTTATTCAGTGATAGCAGTACCATTGCCCCTGCAATTAGAAGTCGTCTTCAGTCTGTTAGATCATCAGAACAATAATATTCTGCATGATTTCAGATAAAAGCCTGTGATGTGCTCTAATTTCCAGGAAATTAGTTATCTTTATTAGAAATATTTCCTCAGGTCAGTGTTCAAGACTTGAAGGACGGCTTGCATTGCCAAGACTAATGTGTGCATTTAAATCTGTTAGCAGATTTAGCATTCCTCTTCCAAATAGCAAAATCTTTCTGCCTGACCCTTTCCACACCAGTAAATCTTATGTGTCTCAGAGCTCATGTGTCACTCTGTGAAAGGTGGGAACAATCAGTAGCCTCAAATAGAGACTCAGAGGCTTCAGCCACGTACGCATATAGTTGTTATCACTCTCAGGGGAGAGGGAGGTATAAAAATAGGATCCCTTACATTTCTTCAGTCTCACCCAGAGAGTCCAATACTGCTGGATGTTCCGTGGAGCATCCATTGAAAAGACCTTCTCTGCTATCCTCATGAAGGGCTGTCCATGAATTCTGGAGTCAGTGGGGGCCAGCCCTTTATATTTTGGGTACACATGGAAAACCAAGTGAAAATTATCACTTGGCAGTGACCAAAATCTACCCATGGTTTCTGAAAGTCACATATAAGCACTGAGTCCTAACAGTTAAAGCTGTCCTAGTCCCCCTTCCTTCTGACCCTAGCACCTGCTAAAATGCTCAGGAAAATAGGATCAGAGTTCATATAAACAATCCATACCATGCCCAAGAACTCACCCTTTCCACTCCAAACCACCCAAGCTCCCAAGGATTTCATAAATCCTTGGCCATACCATCTCAACCAGCATCTCTAAATAAAAGCTCTGCATACCATCCCAGTGCTAATAGACTCAGATTCCTGCCTGGTAAACGGGGAAACTGGCTGAAAACATGAAGGTCAGTCAATTGAGCAAGAGCCATTTACACCAGAAGGTTGCTAATTTGAACAGCATTGGACCACGCTGTCCAGATGTCAACTTGGAGGCTCCTGCTTCCACTGCTTGAACAGTGAGAAAGGGGCTCTCCCCTGCCTCCCCCAGACACACCGAGCTCTGATCCCGAGGACCCCAGCCCGCCACCCCTGCCCACCTCCACCCCACCAGCAGTGCAGTGCAGTGCAGCTTTAGTTTTGTTTTTTCTTTAACAACCTCCTTTATGTGAGCCACATACCAGTGTGGCCTCTGGAGCTGAATGGCATGGGAGGGCAAACCACGTCTCCTGTCAGACCTGGAGAGTGATGGTAGGAAAGCATCTTGCATGGTGAACGGGTTAAAACACTCCGTCAAAAAAAACAACAGCAGCAGGAGAGAGGCATTAAGAAAGAGAGGAAGGAGTGAGGAGGGATAGGTTAAAACTGGTACTGAATTACATTTGGAAGTTGCAGTCCAGGTCCTCCTATTGTACAGGTGTTCACATTTCTCCTTAAAACCTTTACTTTTTACTTGCATACACATAAAAAATGGCCAATGCATAACAAACCTTGCCAGAAAGTTCAGTTTTGGGAAGAGCAAAAGCATTGTGAAATTCAGTCTAAATTTGTTTCAAGTCCCACAAGGGGAGCAAATTTTTTTTTCCAGTGTTGAAACATTTACTTTCAACTTAAGAAGTATTTGATTCCTTTCAACACTTCTTTTTGAGATGGCATTTTTCATTTATAAAGTATCCCAAGTTACAAGCAAGAAGGCTAGGCACACCAAAATAAATGTTTTCTAAATAAAAAGTTACAGGTCAACCCGAAAATATTTTTTCTGATTTTCTACTTTCCCAGAGAGCCTATTAAAAAACCTTTGGATTTTGATTTAAAATCCAAATTCTTCTAGCCCAGCCAATGCCCACGTGAACTCTTTAGTTTCCAAGCTCTCCTTGCACAGGATTTTTTCACCATCAGACCTGCATTTAGTGCTACCAGCTTCTCAGGTTTTATCACATGTAAGGTGCTTTTATCCTGGAATAACACAAGGAATGCCATCAATTTTTTGACTGCTCAACACGTAGCCCTCATACTGGCTGCAGCAGAAGTCACCACTACTGTGGGAGATGGGGAGAGCCGAGAGGAGATCCCGTAGAGGATGCACGGCAAAGGAAACAACCAGTATTTTCAGAAGCAGGGAGACAAAAGCATAAGGCTCAGTCAGACTAAGTCTATGGGTGCTTTGTGTCACCAGAAGCTGTAGAGGGTCCACCAGAAGCCTGATGGACCTTGTAGTGAGGGCAAATGTGTCTGACTTTGCCACCACCTCGAGAGCACCTTTTCCATCCACACACTCCCATGCAATACGCATGCCAGACTTTTCTGACTCAGTGATGTTTTGGTTTGGTTTTTTTTATCCTGAGTTCTCAGATATCACATTCATGGGAGGAGGAAGGGGGGTGTGTGTGTTAATTGCATTTCTTAAAAAAATTAGGAAGTTAAGCTTATCTCTCTGCCTGCATATGGGGACATTAAGCTTATCTCTCTGCCTGCATATGGGGACAATATGCCTGCATATTGTTCATATGAAGTCAGAGCAAATCAAGTTTATAGTTAGAAAATAAAATCTTTAAGCCTAACTCAAGCTTCTCTCTGAGCTCTAAAGAAATCATTGATGAGCAAAACTGCTGGGCTTTCTTCCAATGGTAAGTTATGTATGGATCCAACACTGGCTTCGTCAGTGGTGTGTTTTCTTTGCTCAAGAACCCAGAGCAGCATCCCAGATAACTCAAATTGCTCCATGTTATCCAGCTCCTGTTCTTTACATGTTCTGTGAACACTCCTGGACTGCTGATGGAAGTGGACTTGCCTCTGAGGACTGGACTGTGCTGATTAATACCTCTGGTGGCGACACACTGGCTGCATCATCTCTGGCTAGCAAGAGGGCTAGGCTTCCCTGTCTTACACATCCTGTGTTCCGTTGCTGCTCCTGTCGATGCTGCCTGGAGTTTGTAAACCCAGATTTAATCACACTAGCACTTTATTCCCATGCTTCAGTTTCTGGAGTTAGCCAGTCCTTAGCACTGCTGGGTGACCATACACGGACTTGCTTTTTTAATCCCTCACACGTTTCTTCGTGGCTGCTTTCTTCAGAATACCCATGACCCATTCAGACCTCTAAGACTTTGGTAGGCTCAGCTGACAGTTCTTCTCCCTTCAGTAAATACTGTTGCCTGCTGCCATCACTGGAAAGCTCACTGCCCGCCTTGCCTGTGGACAGAAAGGGGCCTAAATAATAAAATAAGGAGGAAAAATTAACAACAAGGCTATGCTGTGACACTGATAGCAGAGGCATCCATGGTGTAATTCAGAGTGACACAGCTGCTCCCCTGTCAGGCTCTGGCCCTTTCAGAGACATAAACCCCTGCAACTACGCAAAGCGACTCAGTGTTGAGACTAAAGCACTTGTCTTTTGCAGAGGCTCCTCCACACCTCACTACCTTTTACCAGGTCTCCACCATCCAGAAGATACACCAAGGACTATTTTAGGGGAGTTCTTGGATTAATCAGAACAAGGAAAAGGAATTTCTCCTCTCAGGGATTCAAGATATTGCCTCAGGAAGACTGACAAACAGACCTCGGAAACCCAGGACAGGAAAACCACAAAAACTAGATGTTGTTTATTGTAGTTCTAACCCAGAATGTAGGACACCAACCGGGTTTGCAGTGCATTATCATTATTATAATTATTATTAATTATTGTTATTATTATTACTGCTATTCATAATGCAGAGTGAGAATGCAGGTGGTACCCAACACTGCTCACATATTAGAAAATCTAAGTGCTGTCCTGCATTACCTTTTGGGATTTTAGAGTTTTCCAAAGACACCAGCTTAGTCACAAGTGAAAATCTAGCAGCAGAGCTGATGGAGCTACAGTCATTCCAGCCTTCACCCTTCCCTTTCCCCCCATGCTCTGCTTGATGCAGGACTGAAGCACTAGATCTCCCAGCATGATCACCCGGTTGCATGACGATAGAGGTTCCCTTTGTGCATCTTGGCTGCTCTCACCCCTGCCAGCACAAGAGGAAATCTGGAATGAGGTAACACTGGGAGATGCTCTTTGGAAAGCTGAAGTGGAAGATTTGTGTTTTGCAAAATTAAACCTCAAACCATGGACGACTCAAATCTAGGTCCCATCATATCTGCACCCCAACAGTCTGCCAGAGAAAGAGGATCCCTAAAGAAGTTTTAGTTTACCTCTCCTATGTAAGCAAATATGTATGAACAAGTGTCTCAGCAGTAGCTAGGTGTGTTTTGGAAACTTTTGGTGGTTTTAGGAATTTAAAAGACTGGTCACCCATGAAAGGCCTTTTTCACACCCTTCAATAAGCTATCCAGAGCTTGGTCATTTCTGTTCCATGAAGGAGCTGTCTAACCCAAAGGCATGGTGGTGCCGAATGGGTCTCACTTTTTCAAGGATTTTCAAAGAAGATGGCTGAGGTTCACTCATTAGGTTTATTGGTCACCAATAAAATTTTCAGGATTCTGTTATGATATAAGTGAAAATCTTACACTGCAGATTAGAAACTACCACGTAGAAGGATTTTGGATTAAATGTATGCCATTCATTCATGCCCTTGTCAGGAATACTGAGAATCGATTTTTGAAGTAATTTCTCTTCTGCATCTTTGCAGTTCATCTTTTTTAGAGATCTGAGGACATTGCAAGATTCAGGTACATCTGTTTCCTGAACCCAAACTTACAGGTAGTGACAGCTCGCTCTGTCTAATTGTGTGTGTGAGTTTGTGGGCAGCAAAAATACAGTTGTGGTATGCACACACATATACACACAGAATATGCTGCTGGTGGCTTAAGATGAGGGCTTAAATCAAAACACCAGAGGTATCAGAATCACAGTTCTGCAGGGTCACCTTGCACGAATTTTCAGCATAATTTTACAATGTCCTGGCTTACAGGTTGTTCTTGATCGCACTTTTCTAAAGGGAAATTGAGAGTAAGGTACAGTAGACAAAGGCTTGATTAGCTTCTGGAATCTGGTGCCAAATTTTCAGCAGAGTCTGTGTCAAAATAGCAGGAGAGGAAAGATGAAGATGATTTTTCATCATGCTTGCTATTACAACTTAGTGGTGGGACACACAGGGCTGTGTCATAGCACAAGCACTTCAGCACATGGTACAAGTTAAACAGCATGGAGCAATGGGTGTAACTGCCTGCAGAGTTATCTGATCATCAGAATAAATGCACAGCTGTGGTCTGAAGCACACTGCAGAAGTCCACAGCGCTTGGTGTACCGTGCCATATCCCAGGAAACAGCCAAGGTTGTCTCTGCATAAAATAGCTCAGTCCACGTGTAATGCCTGCAACAATTAACTTTTACATGTTAATTACCCAGCTTTTCTGTCATCAATCTAGTCATTACAGGTCACTGCTCTGATTTTCATTGATCATGTCTTAGTAAGCCACATAGTCCTCTTCTTGTCGTTGAGGAAAAAGGTAAGTAGCACTCTTTACCGCTTAGAGCATGCATTAGGCAAGGAGTCCCGGGGGGGATTAATGCTTTGCACTGTGGTGCAAATCTCCACTGAGAGATAAAGATGAGCAGAAGTTCACACAAAAAGAACCCATCATTATATGATGTTTTGAGCAAGTAAACCTCAAAAGGTCTGCAAAACACTCCCAAGTGAGTTACAGATGAGTGACCATACTGTTACCTCAGAGAGATGCTGAGCTGTTCAGTGTCATTTTCTGAGGTACCTCAGACTGCAAGAGAGAAATTCCTGTAACAATGTGGATAGTGATTGATTAGATATCTTTTTGACCAGCCATTTCAAACCAATATGAGTTTCCTGAACATTTTTTTTACGCTGAAGGACAGGGGTGACTAATCAGCATAAAAATATATTGCTTTTAAAATGCTTCATTTCCATTACATGTGGATTTTTCTAGAGGAATTCCATTGAAATCCACTAAAATCTGCTACTCCAGGTTAACAGCACTGGGATCAAAATCTCGTCCCCCTCTATAAGGAGGGCCCATTAAGGCATCTACAATCCAGCAATGTGAGGGGACTTAATAATTCCTTATTAGCAGCATTTTGAAGCCTTCCAAAGACCTGAAAGAAGACAAGAGCTGCCTGGAGCTGCACAAGGAAGCCAAACTCATGGTCCCGTCTTGTCTCAAAGTCTATTGCTTCTCCCTAGTAAAGCATCCATGTTCTCACTTAGAGTAAAGGCATCTGCATGTAAATTTCTCTCTGCTCAGTCCAATGGACCAATTTCTGTTTTCATTTCTGAGAATATAAATCTTAGGCTCACTTTTCTGACAACACAGGACATTTCAGTGTAAGAAATTTCACCCAACAACCTCAAAACCCTGAACAGTTTCCTTGCTTCGTTTTTTGGTTTGGTTTGGGTTTGGGTTTTTTTTTTTGAGTCCTACAGTTTATTCTTAGTATGAAAACATCATACCAAGAGGCACAGCAACCTTACTGCAGATGTCAGCAGCTTATCCACACAGACGTTTCCAGCAGACATTTCAAAATGGAGGGTGCAACACACCAGTGTCATCTGTCTTCAGCCTGGCTCTGCCGTTGGCATTGCACAGTCAGCTGAAGAGCAATGATGGACCCAAAATGTAAGGATTTGGTGCAGGGCACAAAAGATGAAAAAAAAGTGAAGACTGAAAAACATTTATCATGTGGGCTTCTGTGTTTAGCATCTGCAAAAGAACATTGTTTTTCTAACAGCTGCTTTTTGCAAAAGGCTCTTACTGCAAACAACGTATGAAATTTATAAAGCTCATAATGAAGCAGTTTCAGTAGTAAAACAGACCACCTCAGGAAGGGAAAATACTTTATTGTTTCTGTCCCCTGCTTCAGTCTCTGCTCTGGTGACTGACATTCTACCAGTGTGCAGGAGGAGCACCACCATCCTACACTCAGCAGCACAAATGCTGTGCTTTCTGAGAAACACAATCACTGTTGTTTTCCCCTGCAGGAGAGCTATATGCATAGATATATGCAAGGACAGAGGGTTTGATCTCTACTGCTGGTTCAGTAAGAAAAATGTATGGCAAAGAAGAGACCAGAAATTAAGCAGAAGGCTAGCAGGAGGTGCAGAAGCCATCCAGTGATACCTGTGCAAAGTGTTGCTCTTTACCCAGGATGGATGGCCACTCTTGGAAATTCCTGGGTTTTAAAGGGGTGGCTCACTTCGCTTTCTGTGTTTCTCTGTTCACTGACCTTGATACTGGAAGGAGGGCAGAGTGATTAAACACTGTTTCACACTGTGGTATTTGCCAAATAAGTAGCAAGTGAAAAGTAGTTCTTAAAAAGGCACCTGGAGTGGGGCTGGGGGGAAAGGAAGGTACCTTAGCAGGGTGTTCAAGAGTCTTGCATCAGATAGATCAGTCAAGGCTAAATTCATAGGCAGATGTTTAAAGACTAAAATAGTTTAAGAGATCAAGTCCTGAATTGTTAGCATCTAACATAAGACACTTGCATGAAGACCCTCTATAGCAATCCAGAAATCTTTATTATTGAAAAGGAAAGGGAGAGCTACTCCCTCTTCATCAACTGCTGAGGAAGCTCCCAGGACAGCCCCCCTAACAGAGTACTCTCATCTGAATGCTTGAGGCTAGATGTTGGGAACAGAGGCCATGATCAGTAACTTGGCTGTACTATTCAGGCTTGAGTTTAGACAAAAACTCAATTATAGGCGTCACTGCTCCATTGATGGTGCAGCAGGAGTCTGGCTGCTGTGCAGACATGGAGCCTCTCTCCTGTTTCCTGGTGCTCTGCAATGTGCATGGTGGTTATCTGCAGAAGAAGGAGCTGCTCACCTGTAGGAATGGAAATATGATAGTGGTAACCAGAAAGTAACTGAAGCAAACATAGCCAGTACAAGACAGAGGTCAGCATTTGCCAGCCCTCAAGTCATGCAGTGAGTCTCAGTCCAGCTGTCAAGGCACCGAGGTCTCCCTTGCAGAGACCTTCACAGTCAGTGATGCTGAAATGAGAGGGCCATTCCCCGTTACAGTGCCTCTTTCATGGGATGCCTTTCAGCTCTACAGATGTGCCCATACATGCTGTCACGGAGGAGAAGACCGCAAGTTCATAAAGGCACCCTGTGAACGGCAGAGACTGGTCTTGTTGACACCTGTCCTTCCAAACTCTCACTCACACTGTGCTTTTTTCAAGCATATTTAAAAATCCCTTTCATGTAATTGGCAATTTCCCTTCCCTTCCTCATACAGGTTAGGTTAAAAGGGGCAGGAGGTCCTCTTCCATATTGATTTGTTTTCCTGACCTTTGAGATACATGCAGAGAAGATCAGCAAAAAAGCACTGGAAAAGGAGCAGAACAAAAGCACAGTGCTTGCTCTCATTTAAAGAAGTAAGACAAACACAAGACTTCACATTGAATAGAAAATAAACTGTCCGCTGAGGAAAAGAAAGAAACTGCCCGTATGGAGAAGGGACTGTGAGGAGCACCACTTTGCACTGCAACACCCGTGGAGGAGGCTATGACAATGGAGAGTCAGCCTTCAGAGATCAGTCATCATCTCAGAGGTTTTTCCCTTTTCATTTTAATTCTTACTTCCAAATAAAAGGAAATCAGATAAATTATTTTTAATCCTTGATATTTACACCCTGCTATTAAGCCACTCCTCACCACAGTGCACTGTGTGTGGTACCGTTATACGTTCTGTGGGTTTGGTTAGACATAAAGCAGATGCCCTGATTGCTAAAGCTCCCCTGACATTTTCTTGTGAGTGCATCATGGTGGTTTGACCAAATTCTAGGCTGGGTAGTAACATTTTTTCCTTGCTTAATTCCTCCCATGCATTTAATAAGATTTGATATTCATCTTCCCTCCCATATCTTGTAGCACAGCTTTGCCTTGCTGTATTCCACACTAAAAGCAGAAAGAGCACAGCAATGAATGAAGTGATTGTTACAAAGCCTTTACCAACCTCACAGGGACATGGCGAGGATTAATTAATTGCTTATTCAGAGGTTTTATATCCTAAGAATAAAAATAGTATAATCATAATAAACACAGATTCCTACATTATCAGAATCAGTTACTAAAATCCCCAGTAAAGTCAATACAAGTTTCCTACTAAAAAAATTTCAGGACTGTATTCCAGTCTCACCTCTGCTAGGAAACACAAAAAAATTCATGTAGACTAACTTTTATGGTCAGTAAGTTATATCTCATTAAAGACCTGTATAACGTTCCCTTTCATAATTATGCTGAAATAAATTAGGACCATTTCAACTCTGAAGAGAAGAATTTAAGAAATCTATCCATTTACGTGGCATTGCTAATCCACTTTCAGTTCACACATTTAGTTAATTCAGTTTTCCTCAGCAAATCCTTGCTCTGAAGAAACCACCTCCCATCACAAATACTCAGCAGCTTTCACACAAGTTCAGTAACCTTGTGGATTTACGTGTTTGGACATGGGCGATGGTTTCTTCAAAGCCTCAAACCTCTGGGACTCAGGTCTGAGCACCAGAGAAGTGAGGAAAATGGAGAGGATATTCCCGTAGCCCGTCACTCGAGATGTGACCCACGGCTGCTCCAAACCACACTGCAGATGCAGTAACCTGTGAGGGCTGTTAAGCAGCCAAGAGCAGACGGGCTGTTGGTCCTCTGGTGCCATTCCCTCTCATGCTTCATTTATCGCTGGTGCTCAAAGGCAGCTGAGATCAGTCTCTCCATGTCAAATTTACCCCTTTAGGTGCAATGCCCACCCTAAAGGAATTCTTCGTGGAGCACTTGTTCATATGGTCAGAATGAGATTTAGGATGATGGAAACTTCTGGGTCCAATTTTTGTACCATGAATACCTGCCAGGGCTTCAGGACCTCACTGCAGGCATAACTTCATTGTTTTAGAGAGAGAAATACTCTGTCAAGTTTCAAACCCTCTGAAAGATGGCACTAATCCACTCCACTGTTACACTACTACCAGGGAGGTCTGCTGAAAGACACCACCAGGAGGGCAAAATGCCCACAAATGGGAAACTGAAGCGGAGTACCCTGACATGCAAAGAACCAACGCTCAATTCAAAACAACCAATACAATTCTTTCCTTGTGCCCCGAGGCACTGAAATTCTCTCTTAGAGTGACATTCTTTTAAAAGAAGAGTAATCAAATATAAATGCTTTTCAGTGCTGAAGCTGATGCCTGCACCCACGATGCGCAGGGACAAATGAACCTGTGAAGAAAATGCCTTTGTTCCTTTCAGGCTCACATCAGGGCAATGTGCTGTAGGTGGCTGCAACTCCTCTAGCTGAATGTAAAGGCGATGCCCTAAAAAAAGAAAACAACATTATTTTTGTGTACAGTTAAATCTGGTTTGCCACCAGGGATTCGTTTAAGATACAGGGGTCCTGAGGCTACATGCCACTGATGTATTTTGAAGTTAGGACAGATCTATTCATTGCTAAGCAAACCTTTACAAATATGTTAGCGTACCCTGCATAAGCCATGGGAGGTGTTTAGGAGACTACAGAGGAATGTTCATTAGAGCCTCTCAGCAGTGAGGAACTGGAGCACAAATGCATTTTGCTGAGAGAGGAACAAACGCACTGCTCAGAACAGGTTTGCAGATATGTACACCATTATAAAGTGCTCTTACTGCAGTGTTGTGTCCTTTTCAGCTTCTTTGTTCTAGCTTTTCTTGTGTTTTCTCCGTATTTTCACATCTTCCCAATTGATCCTTTGCTTTGCTGTTTTCCCTCTCTCCTTACCATCTCCAGCTGTGAGCCCACTCTTCCTCCCAGGTCTGAGCAGTCCCAGCAATACAACAGCAGCTCCTCTGACACTTCTCTATCTCTATAGCCCTCCCTGGCAGGACCTGAACACTTTAAGGCACACAGACCTGGGTGCACATCGACTCAACGCATTATCTGAACTTTGCATTACTGACGGGTCACCCTAGGAGATTTATTTTTCTTATTCCAAGAGAGAAAAAGAGCTCCTGCAGGGTGGTTCATCCCATTCTCATCTCCTTCTGGAGTGGTCTCACTTGCACTGGCTTATCTTATGTACTTAGATGATACTCTTGAATCAGGCACCTCAGTTGGATTTCCCTTTGTCTCAGGGTGGCCAGGGTGAATCTGGGCTTCAAACCCTTCCAGACTGATGTACCTTTTGCAGAAGGCTTGGGGTTGATGTATTTTTTTGCCAACTCAGGCTAAGGATAAATAATAAATCTGGATTCACTAAAGCTGTATGAATACAGTCTGCACTGGGTTCAGTCCTTTTCTAACTGTGGAGAAGCTCAAAGCCACCATCAGATGCACAAACAATATATGAATTCATAATCTATGAATTTCAGAGGATGGGGAACAATTACTGTACAATGGTGCACATGTATTATTCAAGCTCCTGAAGCCTCCCAGCTGGCAAGACAACAAAAGAACAAACGTTTTGCAATAAAGTTCATTTTAATTGAAAGACCAAAGAGTCACGTGTGCCTCTCCTTTTAGCCTTTAGGACAGCAGTAAAACTAATGTCATTTTCAGAGCCACTGCTATTAAAAAGGGGGTGAGGGAGGGCTTTGTTTTCTAACCATCAGAAGCCATATTCACTTTTAATGCCTACCTATTCTACTCTACTGTTACACAGGTGAGACCATGGTCACATATAATTTGCTTTTTATGGATTGTATGGCCTGTCACATAAAATGTTAATCTAGATATTACCAGAGAAGGGATAAACACAATAAAGATCTGGTTCTGTAAACTCAGCCCATATTCATGACACTAGTGTACAAAATCAGTGTGGGATGGGAAGCTCTTTGGTTTGTTATTCTTGGCATAAGAAACAGCTCAAAACAAAATTAACTTAGATTCTCTGATATAGAGACAAGTGTGGCTGTCTTCAGGACAAACTCACGCACCATGATATGTGTCAGGATGGTGACATTTCTTTTTTTTTTATTAGTTAACAAATCACTAAGGGTAGTTTTGCACGGTTCACATCTGCAGTTTTGCACAACTCAAGGTTGAAGTCCCAAAGTGACTGAAACCACTGGTACAGCCTGTTCCAAGCACACATATTTATGAGGACAAAGCTTGTGAGATCAGAAAGAGAGATCCAGATGAATCCAGTCTCTGGCTAACTAACTGCTGCATCCCTCGATGTGCAAACCTGTATGCTGTATGTTTCATCTTCCTCATAAATTCTCCTAGAGTGACCTGCTGCTATTAATAGCTTGCTACCATCAGGGTCCAGCGTGGCATATCAGAGAGAAGGAATTTTCTCCTTTTTGGAAAAGGCAGACAGCTACATTGTTCCCTGCCCAGCTTCTCTGAGCTGCTCACTATGCTGCACTCTATCCACGTAAGGGCAAATTTTGTGGCCCCCTTCATTGGTTCAAAAACATATGCAGCAGATGAGTTAGGTAGAAGTAAAATATGGATTCACTGTAGTGGGATAGTTGTAGTACATACAGACTTTCACACCTGCTGCAAATGGATATTCCCCTGGGCAGCTGCAGTCGCTGGGAAACTGCTCTCCTGAAGCAAGGAAAGGGGTATTCCATGCAGAAATGGGCTCTAACTTCTTGCCAGGACAACAGGATCTGCTTGATTAGACAGAGGTGTTTTGCCCATATGCTATAGGACAGCATATCTGCTTTGCTGGGAACCTAAGCCCTTTATTTAAGGCCGAACCTTGTTTGACCAAGTCAAAAGTCCCACTTGCATAAGGTCAAAAGTTAAAAGTCCCAAATAGCATAGGATCAGACTCTTAATCTTTCAACACATTCAGGAGCACAGAGTTCAGTGAATTTCAGTCTTTTACTGAAACCTCTGGCTAGGGAACCGTGGTTTGCTCCATCCTGAGCTCCCTGCAGCACTTTATTTCAGACCTCCAAAAATTCTCACCAAATTTAAAGTTGCCCAGATCCCTTTTCATTTTCTTTTTTAAAGGGTGGAAGTTTTTTGTTTGTTTGTTTTAGCTTAGGAAATTGATTGTTTCTAAATAGCTGAATGCAGCATTGATTCCTCCTTTCTATCATGCAGGGTGAATATAGATACTTTAATAATGCTCTAAGACTGCCCGCCCCGTACCGGAAACTACTCTTTAGTTTTGTTCTGCAAAACATATATGCATTGCTTACTGTTTGTTGGCCTCTGGTCAAAGGAAATAATAAATGAGCACAATAAATTTAAGAGATGGGAGAACGGAGACCTTTTGGATGTGAAAACACCACTGCTAGCAATTTCAAAACCTCTTGCCCCAGCCTCTCCAAACCCTGTCCCCCTCCTGCCTTCCAGGATATCATCAGTCCTGGAGCTGGGGAGAAGCCAAACAAATGACAGCTGCTGAACTCCAGCTTCTGCAAACAGTCCAAGGACAATCTGCTCCTTTCCAGACCACTTGGGGGGGAAAAAATTTACCCTTCCACTTTTTCAGCATACATTTTGTATTTAAAAGACCACACACAGTCCGGAGCTTTGAAATGATACTGTGGGATTCAAAAGGATAATTTCTGGCCATAATGATTTATGGTGCTGCATCAGAGCCCTCTTTGAAGAAACGAGGTGAAGCCAAGTGGCTTTGGCAGGAAGGGAAATAGCCATCCAATGATATACCCAGACATCAGGTTTAAAACAAATAAATATGCAAGCATCACTGCAGGATGTTGCAAAGACCAGAATTACAAATGGGTTAAAAAAGGGATTAGACAAATTTGTGGAGACTGTGCCCACTGGCAGCTATTAAATATGGGTATCTGGCTGCAGTCTCTGGCTTGTGAAGTTCCCTAATTCCCTGATTGCCAGCAACTGCTAGATTTTATTGAAGAAAGATGTCTCTACGTGCCCTGTCATTGTAGCCTTTCCTCAGCTGTCACCAGGAAAAGGCAGTGTGCTGATACAGCTCTGGGCCTCATGCAGGAGTGGGAAGTTCTGGTTTGCTCTGCTGAGTTACACCGGGCTGTGCAGATGAGTGCTGCCAGCTGCACGGGGGTCTCTCATCAACTGAACGTACAGAGGTTTTCAGTGGACGATAAATGCAGAGGAGGTGGGAGGCAGCATCCTCTGCCACGCTCACTCAGGAGCAGGGTGGGTATGTGCATCCTAATGCAGCTCCCAGGAGGTTGATAGCTACAAGAAAATGCATTTGTTAGGTTTCCTGCAGGACTTCTGGAAAAAAACCACACACACCTCAGTAAAGTCTTTAACACTGAACACAAACACTGCAGTGTAGTCAGCAGGAATCCCCTCCGCAAATCCAAAGTACAGTCCGGGATTGAGAGATTATCCAACAATATCCTGACTAGGACGAGTGGAAAAAAAGCACAGGGAGAGTCTCCAAGGTTGCTGCCCGTAGAGGGGAAGCTGTGCTCTGGGGAAAGGCTTCCCCCAGGCTCTCTGGCAACATCCCCAGGTTTCCGTACCTCACTGAAGAACAACCCAGATGCATTTTCAGAAAAAATGCAATTGAGATCAGACTTTGAAAATTCCCACTAGCTTCTGTATAACAGAAATCCTTGCCATGAGCAGCTCCCCACATGATGTAAAGCTCTCAGTATTGGTGAAGACCCTGCCTTGAGGTTACCTACCCAAGCAGGAAGGGGCATCTCCTCAAAGTCTAGGCCCCTTCTCAAGCAAACAGCATTTGAAAATCTGTATTCTTGCTCAAAAAATCCACTGACTGATCTCTGCATTTTAATAACATGACATAGCAGAGTCATCCTGCATTTTGAGCAGTTTGGGTTTTTTTCCAAGTAAATGTTACCTCCCTAATACCTGTAAGCAGATTTTGTCTGTAAGCAGACTAATATCTGTAAGCAGACTTTAACGCAAATCCTGTATAGCACCTGTAAGCCATCTGGAAGATGAACAGCTACACAGACACAAGCAGCCTACCCCAAAGTTATGGCAATGAGAGACAATGATCCTGGCTGCAAAGGCAGAGACAGAGCACAATTCTGAATGCCGTCTTTTTAAAGCCTTCTCTCAGCCATAACTCTTCTTCTGGAGCAGTCACACCAAGCCTGGTCTAATTCTCCTCGTGTTTATACAGATGTAAACCCAGAAATATATTTATTACAGTTGGGAGTGGGGATTTTCCTCCTTTCTCAAGCAGTAGAGTGGCATTTTACCAAATCGGTGTCAGGGTCACTTTGTTAGCTAGAAAAAAAAAAAAAAAAAAAAAAAGCCTGCACATCTTCCAGCGCCCAGCACTAAATGTCACCACAGAGGGCAAGGACAGGGAACAGTCAGATAGTCCCCAAATCAGCACGTTAGTGTGGTGCTGGTAGCAAACAGCTAGAACACAGACAGCCCTCTTACTCACCCCCTCCTTCAGTGCTACAGCTTGTACCCAACTGTAAAAACACCAAGCACTGACTGCATGTGAGGCAGCAAAGCCTTAAGGTAAGGTGCAGAGAGGAAAAAAATGATGCGATGACTAAAACAGGCGCCAGGGACTCCAGGGATGTGGGTGCTGTGTGACACCAGGCAGCTCAGCCCCTGGTTCTGCATGCCTTCCCGCACCGCAGTGGTGGTGGCGGCTTAATGAGCGCTTGGGAATCCAGCAACTTTTTTTTTAATTACATTGTGGTGCACTGTGAGCTTTTGCTGAAACAGGTCTGGCTGAAATACCATGCACTACGATCTGCTCAAAAGTCACCTCAGCATTAAAAATGATTGGAAAAAATACATCTAGAATTCATTTTAATGTGCATATTTTTCTCTCCATCCTATTCTAACTCCCCCTTTTTTTTCCCTATCCTTCCTCTCACTTTTTATTTCAGCATAGCCTGTAAAAGGCTGGTCCAGGTCTTTGACTTCTGATTCCTATAGGTCTTATGTTCAAACCCCTAAGTGGCAACAGCAGGTGGAGTAGAGGCAGATGACCTCTTCAAATTTTTAGGGTTTTAAAATGCTCATTGAACCATTTATGGAAGGGATTATATGCTTTTTCTTCCAGTCCAAAGGACCTTTTAGAAGCAAGAAGTAGCTGAAGGAAGGGAAAGACTTTTATTTAAATGAAGAAAAGCTTTAAATAAATTATGGTTTCCCAAGGAAATGAGACTTGCAGACTGATTCCTCAGATGTCTTTCAGGCTGGCTGGTCAGGCTCAGCCAGATTTGACAAATGGGCAGACACCTCAGATTCCTGTGAGCTTCGGGGCAGTCCACAGAGAAGAAAAGTGTCACGTTAGGTCATCCACTATGTTGATAACGAATGCTGTCACTGTTTCTCCTGTCTCCCCATCCAAGTGGGGATGTGGACAGGCAGGAAGAAGAAGGAAGCAGCCAGGAGCATCATGGCTCCTGGTGGGGGTGTGGGGTGTGGGTAGGGGGCACAGTTAGGAACATGAGGATGCTGCAGCAAGGCTTTAGCAGCCCTTTGGGGAATCAGCTATAGCTCCTATAGCCAGCTGGAGAGCACCGGGCCTGATTGTGTCTGTCAGGAGGCCAGGAAGCACTGTGCTGGTGCTTCTTTTTTAGATAACAACAGGACCAATAAGAGCTAGTAGGGCTGTCAGAAGAAGGCTGCTGCAAAGGCCAGGGATGTTCTCCAGTCTCACAAAATCTATCCCAATGAGATCAAATAGGATTCATCTCACTATTCACAACGCAACATAGAAGTCTCCTACTAAGCTGATCATCCCTGTCTCTATAGAAAAAGGGGAAGAACAACACAGTTTTAGGGTGCCATGACCTAATTTAGGATAAGAAGGGGAAGATCCAAGACTATGTTAGTTATGTGTATGCTGACTGTAATGGAAACCTAGGGTCACTGCTGCAGAATCTGGGATGGGGAAAACCTTCTTCAGGTTTGTAAGTCCCATCCAGTAGTCCCTCTAACCTCTTTTACTTGAGTCTGCCACCCAAAAAGAAATTACACCCCCCACTAGCAGGTATTTTCAGCAGAGAGGGTATCCATAAACCCCAGGTCAACTCGCTCAAAGCCCTGTAGCCTAAATACAGAGAAGCGCTCTCCTGCGCCCAGTGCTCCTTTAGCAAATCCTCTCCACAGCACCAGCCATCTTTCAGCCAGGGAGAAGGCACAAGAGCAGGGGAGCAAGCACACAACCAGGCTACAATCATAAGCACAAGGGAGGGACCAAACAGCACTTTCTACAGAGGGAGCTCCCAGCTACATGCTAGCCGCCTGCCAGCCACACCGAGCCGTGCAGCGGCGTGTCTAGCTGGTAGCACCGCACCCCCAGAGACCTAATTTGCAGAGGCTGCAAATAATGAAGAATACCTCAAAGAAAAAAAAAATCCTATTAAAAACTTCTCTTTTGAAAGGATTTCTACAGTCGTCTTGCTTCATGTCTTCAACCATGGGGTGT
Source organism: Athene cunicularia (assembly GCF_003259725.1). Taxonomy (NCBI): domain Eukaryota; kingdom Metazoa; phylum Chordata; class Aves; order Strigiformes; family Strigidae; genus Athene; species Athene cunicularia. The sequence goes on from NW_020799095.1 coordinate 5,147,043, forward strand.
GAGCCATTTCTGTTGCCCAGGCATCCCCCGTGTCAGTAAATCCCCTGCAGGCTCTTTCTGAACTGCCTCTTTCCACAGCTCCTGCACAGCACAAGCAGATCTGAACGCCCAACAGCAAATCCACCAGACCTCACTCCTATTGTCATCCCCAAGACTCCATCTGTCATCCTGCTCCACCAACAGCTAACTATCTTTGCCATGAGACACCATCCCGTGTTACTCAGCAGGATGGATTTCTTTAACCAGGAAGTCTGCCTTTCCACACGATCTTTTGCCCTCACCTTGCCAAGTAGCAGACAAGGTCTTCAGGTGCCTCTGGAAGGGGACAACCAGGGAAAGCAGCAAAGGAGCCACTGAGCCAGTTCGCAGTCTGCTGCAGGCTCCAGAAGGGTCTGGGGAGATGCACAAGGTGAAGGAAAGCCTATGCACTAATGGTCTCATGTGCTAGGACTAAAATAACTGCCTGCTCCTCCTGAGCACAACTCCTACATTCCTGGCTTTAATAACATAGCACACACCTTTGCAGCTTTGCAGCAGTCATGAAGACACAGTCTGACCTTGGAGCCAAGGCTCTTCCAGACCTGGACCTGCCACTCAGGTTTGCAGTAGAGTGAACTGTGGAACCTTGCCAACGTTCCTTGCCTCTCCGCTGTAAGTTCAATGGAGATGGCGTGCAATGCACTGAGTCAGATGCCAGACCCCATCCCTCTGAGAGCTCGAAAGACACAACCCTAGAGAGACCTCCAGCTGGAAACAGACAAGGAGGGGAAAAAGCATGCCACAGATACCCCTTTTTTTCCCCACCATGCCTCTTCAACCTCTGTATGTGACACATCATGATTGCTCCCTGTGATAGTGATTTGCATCTTTTTGGTAACTATCCCATCACCTGCACAGAGGAGATAATTCAGTGGGCCTGCTAGTGCCATTCAGCAGCCACGTTCCCAGGTTATAAAGTAAAGTGCTGATTGGAACATTTTAATGACTAGGGGCTGGTGAAATCTTAAATTGATGGCAATATATGGTGAAGTCTCTTAAATAATGTGAAATGCCCTTTTGGCTGGAAAGGGCTGGATGAACCTGTGGTTGATAAGTTGTTAAATTACACCCCATGGCTGGCTGCTTGCCTTGGGAAGGTACTGAATGATAAGTGCGCAAATTATCGTTACTGCACGGAGCAAAACTATTTCCAGCAGAGATGATTTGATAAAAGAGAAGTTATTTATCATGATTAAAACCGGCACATTTGTACTTCTCCACATTGAACAGATCCTGAACTGGCAATCATCTTCCAAAAAGGTACCTGAGCCTGATTTAAAGGGCTTTATGACTGTTTTAAAGGATGGGGTTTTCTCCTATGGAGAAAGAAGATTTTAATATCTAAATTGCTATGTTTCTCGGAATTATTTCCTTGTTCATTGCATGCAGCTTGATTTCATTTTTTTCACACCCTTTTGTCATATTTGAGTTTTCCTTAAAAAAAAACAAACTCTTTTGCAAACAAGAAGAAAAGGCTGCTACATGCAATGGTAGCAGAGAGTTGTGTCTTCTACACCCTCATTTTGGGCCCTGCAGAGACAGTCAAGGCTTAAATTAATTTTCAGTGGTTGGCTGCTCAGTGATGGAGGGGATTAGGTAGTAGAGTCAGTTTTGTCGCAAGAGACAGAGTCACTTCAGTTTGCATTAACTACCACAGCTGGAAACTAACCGTTAGCCACTGCCTGTGGCCTCTTGAACCTCTCAGGAGACAACTCTAATGAATTTGATCTGAGTTCCTATGAGCTATCATATAGAATACAAGCTTTCCATACAGCTCTACAGGGTACCAAAGCCATGCTGGGCAAGGTGAAGCTGGCAACATTCGGTAAGTTTAATGGATAAAGGAAGGGTGTTATTCTCCAGTACCATTATTGCAGGATCCTTTAGCTCAGGTCAGTTACAGGAAACAGTTAGGTGGAACTACCTATAGAGAACTATGCCACATGGAGCAGATGAGAGCCATCAGTAGCACCAATATACAAGTAGCTCTTGCATGGGAAGAGCGCCATCATATTCCCAAACCATTTCCTTTACCATCCCCAAGGTCACAGGGTACTTGGCTATTTTTTCTTCCTTGAAACAGCATGCAAACCCTACTCCATGACAATGTTAAGGTGACAGTCCACCAAGGTGGCTAAACATGTCTGGGCCAAAAGGCAAGAATAAAAGCTATGACTTTAGTGGGACTGACTCACGTGCACAGAGCACGTGAATTCTAGTTTGCTGAACTAAAAGCTCTTTACAGTATTTCTTGAGGTCTTCTGAGGACTGCTGTCTCCTATTAGTACAGTAGTAGCTGGTTTAGGTTTGATTATCAAATCACCTAACCTAACCTTCCATCTAATATGGGCCATGGGCTAATATAGGTGAGATATTTACCATCCTGCAGTTCAACCGAGCTTACCTGCATCTGACCACATTGCCCCTTTCAACACAGTCCCTTGACCTAAAGTATTCCAGAGAGATGATTCAGTGTAGCTGTTTCAAACAAAACTACCTTTGAAAAGGGGGGAAAAAATTCCACCCATAACTATATAATGATAATATTGCAGTACCTAAAGCACCAGTGCTTTCCAAAGCCTTGCTAATGCCATCACCAAAGGGGAGAAAACGTCACCTTGCACTGACATGATCCCTTCTGGCAAGATCCATATCCCAGGACTTTATAGTTTTTTCTCCTCTTGTATTGTAGGAGTTGAAATGCTATTACACATTACTCCTTTCAGTATTTTTTACTTTCTTTCTCTGTTTATTTATTTATTTATATTTTGATAAAATTCTATCCCCACGAAAGTCAGACATTCTTTGAGGTTTTCTGATGCTCCAAACAGGTAAAGCCCCAATAACAGTTAATTCACAGGGAGTGTATTCAACAAAGCAAGTTTAAAAGAAGAGTTGGAATTAAAGATCAGTTGAAGGACCAAAACATTGTTCTTTAAATCTGCATGCTTGCCAGCCAAACAAGCACAGGACGGCAGTACAATTTCTCACAGGGCTCCTCATGCTGCCCCGACAGGAGACAGCATCAAATATTTTTCTTCAGCTGCACTTCAGTATTAAATTCAGCTCCATCACATCATCCAGAGTTGTGTCCTCTCAAATCAGGAACAAATTTGGCCAAGAAGCTTCAGTGAGAGTAGCACATAGATAGCCCCGAGAAAAAGTCAGTCCTGTCAAAATGTCTGTTTTCCATCTCCATTAAAAAAAACATCCCAGCGTATAATCACACCACTGGCAAAATATGGATCTCCTTTAGCATACAATTCATCTGAGACCCGCTCCTTCTGTCTTGACTTCTTCTATTTTCAGTGAAAGACCAGATCTCTCAACTCACCCTTGGCACACCTGGTCTTGTGCAGGAGTGCAACCTCGTCACTGAGAGCTTTCTATGTTACATGGACCAAAGGACAAAGTGGTATCCATGCCCTCACTACCCTTACTGACCCCACCAGGAAACAGGCCAGATGCTAAGAGCAGAAACTGCAGAAGGACATTTTTGGTGACTTCTTTGCTTTGCTGAAGTCCAAATTACTTTCCACAAGAAAAGTTTCATGAGAGAAAATACTAGGGTGCTGTCACAGAGTGGATTAACTTCTGGTGTGCAACAAAGATTGTCATGTAGCAGTGAATAAAAAAAGTGGGTTAGCTACCATATTCAGTGTACATCAAAAGAGGGCAAATTCTATATTGCCTAAATCAGGTGTGGAGCAGCATCTCTTAGCTTCAACTATGTCTTTGGGAAGGGAAGGAAAACCCAGGGTCTTCCACAGCTCTGGACAGGAGTCAATAACCCAGTAACCCTGCTGTCCTCCTGTGCCCCTGTTGGGCACCTTCTCATCCACTACCATCGCCATGATGGATTGGAAGAATGAAAACAAATGGCAAAACTCAGAAGCTGATCCAAAATTGGAATTATCTTCCTCCAACTGACTTCATTAACCGGCACTTTATTAGAGTCTGGATTCCTTACAAAGACATGACAGTCTTGGAAATATTGAAGTAACTCCAGCTGTTTAATTTCTAACAGTGCTTTGAAAATTCACCCAGGTCCAGTTGAGCAAAGCATTCCCCTACTTGCTCAGCTTGAATTGTGCTTAGAGGAGTGGGCCTGGATTAAAGCAAATGCTTAAAATAACACATATGAATAATTGGTTTGTTAATTTGGGTTTTTAAAGTTGAAAATATCCTCTTATAAAGTAAGGGAGGAGATACAATTCTGATTTTCAACAGCATCACTAAGTGTAATTGCTGTCAGATGTTTATGTATAGTGATTATATGTGCAGCAGATAACCTAAAACTGCATTGACTCAAACTATACACCATGAGTAATTGTTTTAGTGCTCATGCACTAATAGCATGCTCTATTTATGTTTCTGCTCCTCAGTGTCTCCCTTGTAGTAACCTAGGGCAGTGATGGAAAACAAGCTAATATCCACCCCAGTTTGCCAGGATTCCCTTTTCAAAACCCCAGAGCAACAGGGCAAGCTCTTAGTGGCATTCTGCACTAGTAATTCTGCCCCCACAGGGGATGAAATGAATTATCATCGTCTTGACTTGCACAGATGGAGAGCAAGGGTCTTGATCTCTGCTCAGGCATCTATAGTGCTACCTGCAGCAGAGAGAAAGCCGCAAAGCCAGAAGCACTGGGTATGCAACAGTAGACCCTAAAATGGTTTAAGAAAGGCCACATTGCATCAAAACAAGGGTTTGTCTAGCTCAGTAGCCTCTCTCTGAGAGTGGTCAGAAGCAGATGTTTAGAAAGAGCAGAAATAGGGTTTATATACAAAGATCCTTCCCTGATATGACCTCTCAGCTTCTACCTGTCAGTAGTTTAGGCATCTCTGGGTCTCAGGTTGCATTTTAGTTACCAGTTGATCCATCCTCCCCATTTCTGCCCAGAATTTTGCTAAAACCATTTACGCTTAGGCTGCCACAGGTATCTGTGGCTGTAGCTCTGACAAACCATTTCTGTTGTCAGTGAGGTTCTGGCATGCAAAACTGGGGACTTGTTCTGTTGTTCTGGGGAATCCAAAAGGACCAAGTTTGTGGACTTGATGTAGCTGATCAAGAATGAGCCAAACAAAAGGTTCTTGCTACTTAGCCTGTCAATTTGTCACCTCTCCATTCTGCCAATGGACCTTTGCTGAGCAGCCAGATTATGCTGATGCCCATGTTCCTCCATGCCCTTCCCGTCCCCTACAGCATCTGGTGTCAGCCTGCAAGGTCCTGAGGGTAGACAGCAATGTAGTTGTACTCTGAGGGGTCTAACAAGCTCCTGGTAACTGGAAAATATAATTACTTAAAGCCCTATTTAGTCTATGCTATTAAAGTATGCACAGCTGGCTAAACTCACCCATATTCTGCTAGGCAATTTACTTGAGATGGTTGACAACCAACACATAAATGACAAAGCTACTTTGTTGTAGAGGAAAAGCATGTGGGTACTTAAGATATTGATGAACTGGACTATAAGCGGATTATCACAACACTATGAGTAGAGACTAATTTCCCAGTAGAAAAAGCCTTTTGAAATACAAGACAAAATGTCAATCCATTTACTAGTAACACATATTTAAAACATTTCTCTTGTTTTGCTCCCTGCTACCAATTCTCAGCCTTCAAATGACACAGAACTGAGAGAAATGTCCAGCATTTAAACACCACATAACTTTCAGATGATCTGGATCTCAAGATCTGGAAATTTGGGATTTGGTGGAAATGTAAAAGGTTCATACAGCTCCACGGTCTATCCAAATTGCCTCCAGAGTCTAAAAACACAAACACATAGATTTTCCTTGGAGATGACTGCTGCAGGGCAGGAGGATTTCTCCTGTGGACTGGTAGAGTAATCCAGTACCTTCTAGCTATACCTTCAGGGCCTCTTCCAGTCCCTGTTTTAGTCACATGCAAAATTCCCTTTGATTTTTGTGTGACAAAGATAACATACAGAATGAAACCCCTACTGGAGGGACACCACTACTTTCAGTTGAAATACAATGGCCAAAAGATATAAAAGAAAATGAAACTGGAAGGAAGCTGTGGAGAAACCCTGTTGCATATTGTAAAAATACCTAAGTCTCTATAAGACATGTGTCGTTAACATTTGGTGGAGAAAGAGGAACTGCCTCTTCTTTGGGCAAATCACAGCTCACCCGTGGTAATCTCTGGATGGATCACCCAAGCTATGGATTCAGCATCTCTTAGGGTACATGAGCCCAGTGCCATGCCATTCACACTTGCTACTCAGACTGGGCTCTACCCTTCCCAAAACCCTGCTGCTGAGCAAAGAACATTTCAGCATTCAGGGCCAAAGAGAGCACATGGCTCTGTAATCTCTAATTGTAATATTTTCCTGGGAGGAAGAAGGCCTGGGATAGAGTTCCTGGTGTTAGGACTGGTTTCGTGTTTTAGAAAGTGACCCTTTAACTTAAAAAATAGGTCCAGAAGCAGGACCCATGGTACCGTACTCTATGACAGTGGCACAGCCACTGACAAGCAGGAGCCTGGTGGCCTGGGGCTGCCTTCAGTTGAGAGCCAGAAGCTGCTGGGAGTGGGCTGAAATTGTGCAGGGAGGGATGAGCAGAGGAAAGTCCAACCCGGGGTCAGGGGGTGGGGGGATGACTGTTAATGGCACAGCTTAAAGGTGCTTCTCCAAATTTAACTGAAGACAGGGGGAATATTTCCACCCATGTCTTTGGGTTATGATTTGGGATCCATTTCAGGAAAATGCATCAGCACATGATAAATCCAACTGAAGATGATGACATTTAATCACATCCTTAATTCTGACCTCACACGTACATACGTACCTGTGTAGGAGGCTGACAGCAGCACTCCCATTAACTTCCACTTTTCAGACTTCCCAGCAGATCAGATCCTTATATCACCAGGGTCCCCTAACTCAGCTGGAACAATGCACAGGTCACCTGTCTAGACATAAATCTATTTCTAAAAAAAAAAAAGAAAGAAAAAAAAAGAGGGGAAGAGGAAAGAATGAAATTCTTTTAAGTCATTTTCATATCCCAGACCTTCAAACAATGTAATTTCACAGCCAATTTTGGGTCCTGGTTTTGGTTTTGCCTACAAAAGCAGATATATGATTTTTAAAGCCATTGAAAGTGTCCCATTGAGGCAAAACTCAAACTCCTGTGCCTGGCTGCTATCCTGCAGGATCAGGCCCAACAGCGGAGCAGGTGGCGTGTGGGTCACCCGCGCCTGTGTGACAAACTGTGATAATTGGATTGTTTGGGGAGCGGGGGAGGGATGCGACCGCTGTGTACAAACCTCAGGAGGGAATTAAAAGCGAGTCTGCATCCTGGTTAATAGCGCTCTATAAAAATGCAAAGTGGCTAATGATAAGCAAAGGAAGTTCCATTAAGCCATGCGCCTGGCGCGAAGGGGCACCATTGACCCCATGAAGGATATTTGCTGGGAATGGTCAGGCAGCAGAAACAGGTGCAGAAATAAAAGCAAACCAACAGCTCATTTTAAACTCCCCAATCTGCAATGTTAATGAACCCGAGGGCCAGGGAGAGCCAAAAAGACTAAAGTAGCCAGACTGTAATTTTTTATACCCATTAAAGTCACAGGCATGCTCAAAACCAGAGGAAAATCTGGAAATGATTTGCCTAACACTGGCCATCCATTAGTCCTGCACAGCGGTATGCCGCACCGAGAGCTTGCAGAGGTTATTTGGGGTGGAGTGGGATGGAGGGCAAGGAAGGAGCACGAGGAAAAAGTTCCCCTCAGCTCCAAGCACCCGCCAAGCTACGATATGGTCAGTAAGGAAAGGAACTCTCATCGGGCCGATAATGAGCTGTCCTCATTATAAGATTAGATGCCAGAGTGAACAACACCCTCTTAATAATGCACACATCACTATGACAACCACGGAGTTTGATACCCGAGGACAACTTTACTGTGCTTGTGAAATTTCCTTATTTTAAAAACACTATTTATAGTTATCAGACATCTATTCGCCATATCCACCCTCCTCCTCGTCTCTTCGCCTTCCTTGTTTCCAAGGCAGGATCGGCCAAAGTGTTTATGTGCTGCTCCTAAGGTTAGCAAACTGCTGTCAAGTATCAGCGCCAGAGTCTGCTGACATAATTATCCTGCTAGCCCATACATAATTAGTAAAGCTAAGCCCAAACTATATTAATACCAGGATTAATTACGGTGGAAGCATAAACAAGGATATTAATGCTATGAAAGTAGCAGTACGGATATTCAACAGCCCATATGCTTGTCTGTAGGACCACTAGGGATTGTGTTGAATCGGGAGCTGTGTGGTGCCCTGACTGTAATGAGAAATGAGAAAACTGCTGAAAAATTGATGCCGCCTGCAGATTGCACAATCCGCTGAACAGCAGGGGGTCGGCTTCTTACATCTCCCACTCTCGGTACAATATGCTAATTTCTGCATGCATACGAGTGTAAAAGGAAAGAAGAAAAGATTTCACAAAAGGAAAAAAATGCAAATGACAACCACAAAGATCACTGCAGAGAAATCCATGAGCTTTATATGGATTAACTGTGTTGGAGCTAGTGCTCGTCTGAGTTTAACCCTTTCTGTCCTAGACCCTTTGGCAGGTCCTCTTTGTGGTGCAGGGGAATACTTGCGGCTCCTTTGTGGGAAGGGAGGGAGCGAGGGAAGGGCAGAGGCGAGCTGAAAGGATGGAAGGGATCTTTTTTGCTCTTTTCCATGACTGCACCCCTCTTGCTTTAACACTGACAAGGAAGCAAGGGTCTGGAAGGGGGGAAAAAGGGGCTGGGAGGGGAATTGAGAAAAGGAGGCTAAGTAAATGTTGGTAGTGTTTGAGAAAAGTCCTCTATGGCCCAGCCTGGTTCAGCTTTAACTGGGGAGGACTGGCAACAGACCCTCCCTAGTCCTGCAAGAGCTCCTCTAATTCCCTATGCTCCTTAGAGCGTGATTTTTCAGCATGTGGCCAGCAAGGTCCTCCTAATAATGTGCTACAAAATCCTCATCAAGAAGACAATTACTCCATGATTATTTTCTACTCCCGATTCACCACCTCTTCCTCCCAGGCAAAAGAAACAGATGTGCTGGCTTGATGACAAGCCCATCTCTTCGCTGGAGATGGCCGATGTGCCGGTGGTCCTGTGGTTCCCTGGTGCGCCCAGAATCTGCAGCACGCCTGCAGACAAGTGGGCTCCAGCAGTGCCCAGACAATTCTGCTGCCATTTGCATTTGCCTTGCTTCCAGAGGGAGCCTAACCCTGACCTCAGCCTGCCCCTCTCTGCTGCCCGTGGGACCCGAGGGAATCGCTTCTACCACAGCTCCAGGGAGCAAACCAGCCTCTCTGCTTTGCATATAGTGCTGCTAGTCTGGAATAAAACCCCCAGATGCCAACTCATGTATAGATAGCGGAGGGATGGGTGTCCGTACAACCCCTCTCTTCCTTCAGGTGCTGCTGGTGGGGGCCACTCACCCAATGGTTTAAGCCTCTCTTGCAGCAGACAAGGAAGGCAAAAAGCATCTCCTCCCCAGCCTGCAGGGGGGAAATACCTATGTTTCTGCAATAAGACAAATCAAAGCCTTAGTTCTTCTCCAATAATTAAAGAGATTAGTTGCTCTCTCTTTAGTAGCAGCAGGAGCAGCAGCAGGTGCTGTTATGCTTGGTCCAATGTATGCATAATGCATGTTCTGTATGCAATCACTGTGTCCGAGCGTGAACAGAAATCTTAGAAATATTTGTCATTAAAAAGTTGCCACTGGGCTTGTGTAATAGAGTAAGTGCTTAGCAAAAAGAAATTGTTTGCTTGCTTGTTTTAAATAGTTTGGGAAATAATTTAGCACTCCTGGAAAAAATATTATTGCTCTGGCAGCCCAGAGCACGAATGCCTGTCTCACACCCAGCAGGGAGAGAGATGTGCATCTTAGGATGCCCCAACCTGGACAGACACGTGCAGTGAACAGGAGAGGTGGCAGAAGAGAAAAATATGAAGAAGTCCATCCTGCCTCCCTATCTGAATGTGGCAGAGACTGTGAGAAAGAAGGACAAATGTTTTGAGGTTTTATGTGGCATAAATTTGCCACCAGAAACTGGCACAACAAGCAGTGACAACCCTGCAGGTTTCACTACCGATGTGAGTCTTCAACTCACAAATGAAAAACATTTGTATCCCACTGGAAAATCTCCAATCACCTTCTGAGTGTCCTCCCATCCACTAACCTTCTTCCTCAAATATATCATCTCCCCTCCTCCTCCAAGCCTCTTTTACCCTCAGCACTGCTTACATTCATTGCTGATTTTTAAGGAGTTTTTTTTCCTGTTTGTGACTTATAATTTGATTTTAAGTTTTGTATCTCTGATTGCTTGTACACACCCTTCTTCCCCTGCTGAGTATTCTTCCCACCAAATGATATCAAGTCTTTTCCCTGGTCTCATGCTGGAATCTGTAAAAGCAGGTGAGTTCTCACCTGGGAGATCTTCACAGCACAACCTTCTTCCTGATAGTTGTAAAATGCCTTATAGATCCTGATTCAGAGCATCACCTAACTACAGCAGGTCAAAACGGCTCTGGCCCAGGCCACACATGCAATGATCATACCCTACCCAAACCCTTCTGACTCTACAGCAATAACAGATAAAGAAGAGCAGTTGGTAAACAAGAAATAACAGGCATTTCTTGCCTCTTCTCAAATACTTTTGCATGCAGATGAACAGGGGCATTGGTACAAAGAACAGCCAGTCCCCTAATATTTGTGCAAGAAAAGTCCCTTTAGGTAGACATTTAAACAGCAAACAAATAAGTAAACGAAGTAAGAGTTGTTATTGAGTAGCCATCATTTGGAATAGCAATGAATATTTGAAAACAACCTTTCTACTGTATTTGATCAGTTCTGCCATTCCAATAACCATCCTGAGGCTACACAGAAAGTCTAGGGTGGCACTCAAATTTCTTTTTGTTCTATCGCTCTGTTAGCACCAGCCTGACAGACTAAGAATATGAGTGCTGTGCTTAACCTTGTTGGAGTTAAAAGGTGTTTGGGGAAAAGGAGAAGCAGTGTTTTTATAGCGGAAAGATTGTCGCCCTAAATGACAGAGTAGCACAAGAAGACACAGTTATGAATATCACAGGAAGAAAAACCCACGACTCAGGTGAAAGAATATCTTGTTGGTAGTAATTTAGAGCTGCTATGTTTCAGGAATAAACTGCCCACTCCTGAAATCCCTCTATCCAAAGCTGTTAGCCAGAGCCAGACAGCTGGAGAAAATTTGGAGAATGGAGAGCAGAGAAAAACACCAAGTCAAATGGGGCAAGTGAGGACCCCCCCACCATCCAGGCATCCTTACAGCAGCTGTGGGGCACGCATCCACACAAGACACCATCACCCAGGGGCACATGGGTGCCGCAGGGGGTTACAGCATGCTGCCAGATCTCATCCCCCAGGCAGCACAGCAGTACCCGTGCCAAATCCACCACAATCAGGCAAACTACGTCAGATTAAACCAGCTCATTAATGTGGCCTCTTGGATTAATAATGAAGGCTTCTCCTTTATATAAGCTAAACTGGTACCCCTGGACTATACACGCATTTGATTCGAAAGAGAAACAATGCCTAATTCTCCTAGTCTGCATTTGCGTGGCTGATGAGCAGTTTAATTTTGACTCCCACTGCAATTTAACACTACGGTTACAAATTTCAGTTTAAATAATTTTTATTCCTCTTCTCTCTAATTTTTTGCATCCCTGCATCATCTCTGAGTAAAATTGTTTGCACTGTAAAACCAGCCCTGCCTTTTTTTGTTATTTAAACCTGGATGAGGTCATTGATACAGTGAAAAGCCCATCACCACAAGCAATCTGATCGACTTTGCTGAAGGAGAAGCACAGAGGCAGGAACAGAAGCCCTTACATCAGGACTGTCACAGAAAAGGAAGTACAAGGAGACACACACCATCAGAGTCTTCTAGAAACACCAAATGCTGTTTCCACCAGGGAAACTAGCATTTTGAAATCTATGGCAGAGCAATGCAGTTTCATCAGGGCATGTTCATTTGAATTTGTGCTGAGCTCAGAAGGACCAGGTGAGTTTGCATAATTAACAGCCTGACCTTGCAACCCAAATGCAAACACAGTTCCCAGTGAAGTCAACAGATTGCTGTGTGTGAAGAAACCAAGGCTCATGTATGTTTCTTATATGGCAGTGATGAATTCAGTCATAAAAATTTTTATATGGTGGCGATATTACTTTCCCTTTTTTTTAGAGAACTTTTAAGGAATTTGTGGTGGCGGTGAAGTACAGAAAGGCAGTGACCATTCCCACAACAACACCTTCCTGCTGGTGCGAAAAACCCACATAAATTAGGCTTAGCAGAGTACTTGTGCTGCCACAAGCTCCACTGAAGACTTCAGAGAGGGCAATTGCTAAGGAGAAAAGTAGTGAGGCAATGGCAAGATCCTTTTCCAGAGGCTGTGGCAAACACGGTGAGCCATGTGGAGACACATGAGCCCTACCTCAGATGTGCTAATGCTCTGGCTCCCATCCAGGGAAGCCATCGCACCACCAAGCCTCCCCTACCCTCCCTCTTGCCCAGAAAGTTGTGTAGAGCTGCTGTGCGCGCTGTTAGACAGATGCCCCTCGCCGCTCCAGCCCAGGGGAGCCCCGCACGGCACGGGGATGCGTAGATGTGCACAATATGCTTCTGCCTGTTACTTTGGCTGTGGCGGCGCTTTGAGTTGTGGGGGGTTTTTTTCTGGATAAAAGGGGTTGTGTGAACATAAGTCCTGATTGCCACCCTGGGTTGCGTGCAAGCCCTCTGAGCGGGACTGATCTGTCACGGTGGGCAGTTCTCTGTCTGATGTGACCTGAAGTAATTAAAAGTGGCCCAGCAGGCTGGTGCCTCCCTCCCCCATCTCTCCTCTCATTCTGCTGGCATTTACCCAAAACAACAGTGACTGGCGGCTCCAAGAGGGCTGTCGCTGCTTTCCCTGCCATGATACAGCCACTGATATGGCAGCATTCACCAATTTATCAACACTTACTCTAATTCCCTGCCTCCAGGTTTGGGGTTTTTTTCTTCCTTTCCCCCCCACGTGATAATTGCTGCAAAGGAGAATTCCCTTTTGACCAGCCTGACGAGATCTAATTACCCATGTCAGCGCTCAACCCTGGGAGTGCTCGTGACCACACACTGACCTTAATCGAGGATGTTCAGTCCACTGTTGGGGCAGAGCAGATAGACAGTCATTTTAACTCAACTCCTGACTGCCCCTCCACTTTGGGTCCATCACTAGTAACCTGATGTTAATTCATGGTACGGACCTAAGTAGAGGACTCTGTTTGTGTGTTTCTCCTCTTTCTCCCCAACCCTCCCCACCTACAAGGCATGGGAAAGAACCACATCAACCACCAAGATGGAGTTATACTCTAGAATTGTAATAATTGCACCAAAAGTCTATTATCAAGATCTTGGATGTGGCCTTTTTGCAAAGCACAAATGAACTCCAGATCAAGGAGCACCTGCTATAGCTTCAGAGGTGTGAAGTGGGTCTGCCCAGGGTGTGTAAAAGAGTGTGAGCAACTCCCTGTGAATTTGCACAGTAGTAAAGCAATCTTTGTCATCAGAGCCAAAAGAACAACCACGGGCATTGATACACTGCCTTTCACATGGCGGGTTCATTATAAATGAAGCCTTAGATCTGCAAGTTACATGAGCGGTATAAAAAACTTGGTATGAATTGCCCTGGCTCCAAAGGACTTAATACAGCTCCATGAGAACCACTGGAACTTCTGTGGACCAACAGCACCTGGGGGATGCAGGACCCACAGACAACATCAGTAGGGATGTCACCCTGTTTTCGACGATGTCCAAGAGTACCCTTATTCCTCTCCTCTCTGTTAGTGAATGATATTTTTTATATCAATATTTCAGCATGGTTTTAAAGTCAGTGCTGGGCCAGACTAACCAGAAACTCCATAACATTTTCTGTTTTCCTTTTTTTAATTCCTATTTTTTACTTTTCTCTTGGCATCTATTTTCAGAGGGAGGTGTGCACACGCAAAGCAAAGTGATACCTCTTTCATGTCTTGTAGGTACGTGGGTGACTGCTTCACCAGTTACCTCACTGGCCACTTGCACATCCTGGGATGCAACCGGTAGGCTCACTAGCAAGCTGATCCTCTTCCACATTGCAGAGTGCCAGCCTGCCCAAACTGGTCTTACACACTGCCATGCACCCACCGCTGGTAATCACATCCATGAGCTCCTCTGCCCTAAGGAGAAGGAATGACTTTTACCTCCTCCCTAAACATCTAGAAAACTCTTTTGGTCCAGGTCTTTCTTTGCTCAGTCTCCACTCATACGTACGATTAGTCAATCAACTTTATCTGAAAACATCTGACCTTACCAACCACAGGCATTCAAATATCATCAACCAGATACTCAACCATCTTGAGAGGACCTTAAACATGCTGGCATTTGGGTGGAATATTGTGAGACCAGTTTGATGCCTTTACAAGATCCTTTTTTTCCAGCAGGGAGGAGAATCAGGGTGCTTGGCACTGTCTCCTCTGCTGTTTTCAGGTCTCTCTCTTGCCCTGTGGCCCAGCACGGAGCAGAGAGAAGGAGGCAAGGATACATCTAGCTGCCATGCTTCAGCCTCGCTGGGGGTTTTCACCAAGCACCATATGCAGCAGCACCAGATGCACTTGGGAGCTGCATGTGGGCCATCAGCTGCACTTTCATCATCCTGCGTGACAGCTCATGTGGAAAGGAAACATCAGCTGTGCCATTTTTATCTTGGGCCCAGGAATGACCCGTGAAATCCAGAACTCATGTTTCATCCAGATGCACCACTGCTGCTGCTGAGGCAGGCATAGCAGACACAACCCCCAGGAGGCTGACAAGACCTCACAGGCACCCCACTAGCTCCAGCCTGGCAGATCTGAACTTCAGCTCACCATCTGGGGTTGAGCACAGATGAGTTGGAAAGGCAGACTGCTCTTCGAGTGCAACATGGAAGTCCTGACCAGCACCACCCTCTGATGAGGTTTTTCATGAAATTTTGAATTTTGAAGCAAGTATATAGAGATTTATCTAAAGAAGATGCAGGAGAGAAATTAATTTTCTTGACCATTTTTTGCTGCAGGGTGATCAGACATGAAAGAGCCTTTCCTCTGCTGGTGGGTTGTGGGTATTTTATTCAAATGTCTGGATGGTCCAACCCACTGCCATGCCAGCAGGACTTTTGGAGGTCTAAGGAGCACTGTGCTGTCATACTCTTCAGCCTTCAGTCTAAGCATTGACCAAGTCTTTGTTGAATCTTTACGACCACTTTCTCCTCTCTGTGTGTTTTGGCTCTTAAGACTAAACTGACCTACACGCAGACAGTCACCAAAAGAGGTGGAGGGTCCTGCCCTTAGCCCAGTGTCCATGTTGCCTCCTTTCTGCTAGCATGTGTGGCAGCAAGGTCACCTGGAGTGAGGACCTAATCCACCTGGACACTACCTCTACCAAAAAAATAGTGATGGCTTTTCAATCAGATGAAGAACCTGTTTGACAGGATCCCTTGGGAGACAGTCCTGAAGGGTATAGGGGTCCAGGAAGACTGGACACTCTTTAAGAAGGAAGTGTTAATGGCTCAGGAGCAGGCTGTCCCCAGGTGCTGTAAGAGAAGCTGACACCAGAGAAGACCACCCTCGCTGAACAGGGAGCTTTGGCTACAACTCAGGGAGAAAAGGAGAGTTTACAGCTTTTGGAAGAAGGGACTAGTGACTCACAATGATTGCAAAGATGCTGTGAGGCTGTGCAGGGTGGAAATCAGGAGGTCTAAAGCCCAGCTGGAAATTAATCTGGCTTCAGCGATCAAGGACAACACAAAATGTTTCTATAAGTATGTGAGCAGGAAAAGACCAGAGAGAGCCTCCATTCCCTGCTAGACGCAGGAGGAAACATGGTAACAAATGATGAGAAAAAGGCTGAGGTGCTTAATGCCTTCTTTGCCTCAGTCTTTAATAGCAAGACCAGTTGTACTGAGGGAATCCAGCCTCCTCAGCCAGAAGACAGAGACTGGGAGAACCACACCCCCACAATCCAGAAGGAGACAGTCAGTGACCTGCTGCATCACATAGACACACACATCTATGGAACTGGATGGAATACACCCGAGGGTGCTGGAGGAGCTGGCTGGGGTGCTCGCCAAGCTGCTTTCCATCATTTACCAGCAGTCCTGGCTGACCGGGGAGGTCCCGACAGATTGGAAATTGGCCAATGTGACGCCCATCTGTAAGAAGGGTCAGAAGGATGATCCGGGAAATTACAGGCCTGTCAGCTTGACTTTGGTGCCCAGGAAGCTGATGGAGCAGCTCATCCTGAGTACCACCACACAGCACATGTGGGACAGCCAGATGCTCAGGCCCAGTCAGCACGGGTTTATGAAAGGCAGGTCCTGCTTGACAAACCTGAGCAACTTCTATGACAGGGTGACCTGCTTATTGGATGAGGGAAAGGCTGTGGATGTAGTTTACCTTGACCTTAGTAAGGCCTTTGACATCATTTCCCACAGCATTCTCCTGGTGAAACTGGCTGCTCGAGGTTTGGATGGGCACACGCTTTGCTGGGTAAAAAACTGTCTGGATGGCCGGACCCAAAGAGTTGTGGTGAACGGAGTTAAATCCAGTTGGTGGCCGGTCACGAGTGGTGTCCCCCAGGGCTCAATGTTGGGGCCACTCCTGTTTAACATCTTTATTGATGATCTGGACGAGGGGATCGAGTGCACCCTCAGTCAGTTTGCAGATGACTCCCAGTTGGGTGGGAGTGTTGATCTGCTCGAGGGCAGGGAGGCTCTGCAGAGAGACCTGGACAGGCTGGAGCCATGGGCTGAGCCCAACTGGAGGAGTTTCCATAAGGCCAAATGCCGGGGGCTGCCCTTGGGCCACAACAACCCCCAGCAGCGCTACAGGCTTGGGGAGGAGTGGCTGGAGAGCTGCCAGTCAGAGAGGGACCTGGGGGTATTGATTGACATCCGGCTGAACAGGAGCCAGCAGTGTGCCCAGGGGGCCAAGAAGGCCAATGGCATCCTGGCTTGTGTCAGCAATAGCATGGCCAGCAGGGACAGGGAAGGGATCTGACCCCTGTACTCGGCACTGGTGAGGCCGCCTCTCGATTCCTGTGTTCAGTTTTGGGCCCCTCACTACAAAAAGGACATTGAATGACTCGAGCGTGTCCAGAGAAGGGCAACGGAGCTGGTGCAGGGTCTGGAGCACAGGTCGTACGGGAGCGGCTGAGGGAACTGGGGGGGTTTAGTCTGGAGAAGAGGAGGCTGAGGGGAGACCTCATCGCCCTCTACAGCTCCCTGACAGGAGGGTGCAGAGAGCTGGGGATGAGTCTCTTGAACCAAGTAATGAGTGATAGAACAAGAGGTAATGGCCTCAAGTTGCACCAGGGAAGGTTTAGACTGGATATTAGGGAGAATTTAGACTAGATACTAGGAAGCATTTCTTTCCAGAAGCGGTTGTTAGGAGTTGGAATGGGCTGCCCAGGGAGGTGGTGGAGTCCCCATCCCTGGAGGCGTTTAAGAGTCAGGTTGACTTAGCACTGAGGGATATGGTGTATTTGGGAACTGTCAATGTTAGGTTAATGGTTGGACTGGATGATCTTCAAGGTCTTTTTCAACATAGATGATTCTGTGATTCTGTGATCAGTCCTCTCCTTGGGCAGACTGCACAGCCACTCTTATGCTGCTTTCAACTGGCTGTGAAAGTGTGCACAGCCCATTTCTCAGCTATCAGAGCAAAGTACACCATAACATCAGCGGCAGTCGCAGTGTCACTCTCATGAAGGAAAACTTCACGTGCTGGGAAATTAAATTAGAGTGAGCAGTTTGACAGCAACATTTCTTCCTCATCCCAAATTAATATTGCTATAGAGGTGCAGAGACAGGGAGAGCATGGCAAAATATTCCACATGCACAACTTAGAAGACAGGGAAGCAAAGACCTTTTAAAGAAGTCTAGGCCTACTTACCTAAATATTTCCTTTTTTAATTACTACCCTTCCACAATCTAACCACTTAAGCAGTAAATGTGTTTGTTAAGATTACTTGTGTGATCCCCTTATTTAGGGATCACCAGTGTCCAAAAGATGGCATCAGTTTCACCGGGGGAAAAATAAATCTTCAATTTATTTTCTATGCCTGCGGCAGAAGCTGTATTTTTTATAAAGTTCTCGAGTTTTTGGAGACATCCCCAGTCTGGTGAGATTACAAAGAAAACACTTTGTTCAGAGCCACAGGAACTCTGCTGACTCCCAGAAAATAACATGGTAATAATGAATAGCAAATGGAGGTCAGATGCTTGGCTAAGAAAAATGGGCATCGCTCGTCAGTCCCCAGCAGAGCTCAGGTCGTTTACACCAGCGAAGGACCAGGGTTTCTTGCTCTACCTGAGGATATCTATAGAGGTTTCCTTATTTGCTAGGGTGGCATAAAGCTGTTACTGACATGAATTTGGGATGCGTGCTCCACTCATGATTAATGAGGCCACAAGTGAGTTATATTAGTCACCCTGGCATGACTGACACGGATTTTTACTGTGCCACACCACTGCCTCTTGTTTACACCAAAGGATTTACAGGCATAAACCCTAACTCCGAGACTTTATTAGAGTCTGCTTTCTTAATCCCTCTACCTATGCTGCTAATTTGCCTTAGCAGAGACCTAGGAGGGAAAAAGAAATATAAATGGTGCATTTTAAAATGTCTAAGCAACTCCCTAAACCAGCAGTTCTGTCAGTCAGTGTCATGATTTTAAAATCTTGTTTTTCCAATCTGCCACGGTTGGAAACACTTGCTGTATTACTCTGGAAAGGAGGATTTCTCAGCCATCCAGTAGCAGAAAGCCTTTCTTTCAAGCACTCATAATGATACATATTGATATTTGTTTCTTACAACTGTCACTGTTTGGGGGACTGAATATTGTACATACAGCAAAACCAGCCAGCAGACTAATTGATTGATGGGATGGTTGATTTTTGAGTGGAAGCAGGATTTTGTATTTGAAAAGGAAATTTCTGCTCTTGGTCAATGTGGAAAAGCTTAGAGGAAATTGGCTAAAGTATGAAATCTCAGATATACATTCTTGCTTACCAATAGATATATTTGTTCTAATTGGAGTTGAGATTTCCATCTACGTAATCTCAGGGGAATTCACAACCAAGAAGTTGTTCTCGAGGAAAAGTCTTCTTAAGCCACCAAGGCCAAAGACTGAGGTGATCAAAGGTGAAAGTTAGATTAAGTACAAGTTAGCACCTGCTTTGGCAGCTTACCACACAGGTATATGATCACCTTATAGGGTATAAATATGTGCATGCGTGCATATTAGATACAGATATAAATCTGGGCATAAATTCACTTTAATATTTAAAAGCTTGGCTCTACAGGAAAATTACACTGCTACAAACTAAAGTGTGAATCTAATCTCATATAACTACTCAGGCAGTGTCCTCTGTGGATACCCTTACTCTGGACTCAGCCGTGTACTGCGGCACAAGCAGCTGATAAGATTTTCTGCCGCAGTCAGTTCCTAACTCTACCTCAGCTGTAAAAGACAGCTTAAGTGATCTAAACCACAGGCACAAAATATCTATTTATTTACACTGGCTGCTTCATTTCCACCACTACATGGAGTTAGTTAAGGCTGAATTGAAAAAGCAACCACCGATATCTATGGAGATAGTTCAATAAACGTATATTGCACCCACAGTTTTCACTCAGGATATGCATATGCCCAGGCAAGTGAGTCTAAGAACAGTCTTGACATTTTCATTATGCTGAATAAAGGGAGAGGCTGAAGAGAGAGGTCGAAAAGCCCGAGGAGGTGGAAGTCATGTAAAAGCTGCTTTCAACTGTGTGTAAAATGGTTAGTGACTACAGTGTCATAACAGTTCAACACTGAGTTGGCAGCATATGTGCTCCTGTATGCCAGTTTCTCATGGGGCAAAGGACAGCTTTCCTTGATTTGTGAAGCCTGCTCCAGTGATCAGATATTATTGAAGAGGTGACAAGGGCTAGGACTGGCAGGGCTGGTTTGTTTTCAGGGGTATTAGAGGTATTACATTCAGTTCCAAGTTAGTGACATCTGCTTGGACTCAGATCCTCATGAGGCTCTTACTCCTGTATATTATTTACAGCATACTTCTCTTCCAGGGGCAAATGTCTAAAGATTTTGTAGTTGACTTTTTTGTAGAGAAACAGCTCTAGCATATAGAATAACCTCAGTGAAATGAAGGATGGAAATAGAGGTGGGAAGGGTGAGAAGAAGAGCAGCTAGGAAAATATCAAACTTAGCTAATAATAAAACAAAGTGTCCAGATTATTTCTTTCATTTCTTACACTGGTGCCTTTTGCCAACAGTTAAATATCGAAAAAGGAGATGGACCAAAACCTGTGATATGAACAGTTCCTCCTTGCTTCTCTACTAAACTTCTGGGAAGTTCCGCTCCAAACTTTGTAGCTTTCTCCTCTTTGATATTAAATAAAAAATCCTAGCATTTGCCAATGGTTACATTCCTCAGCAAATCCATCTGCTGCTGTGCTGTTTCCATGGAGGTTGAGCTCATCAGTTTTTGCACTATTTTGATGCCAATGCATGTTTCCAGTCAACCTGAAGGCACACCTGAGAAACTGTAAGCCCCCTTTCTTCGGGAAATATTTTGTAGTTTGATACCTTCACCCTGCAAAGTTCACTGCAAGGTCAAGTCCCAAATCAGTAACTTCAGCTAGAAAAGAAGGGCTGTGCCAAGGTGGAGTTTAGCTAAGGAACCTATCCTTTGTTAACATGCAAACACACCGTGAATTTAGGAAAGAAATTCTAAATCTGTATACTTCCCACCTACTCTTGTTACCAGGAGAGTACAGAAGTCTTGAGATGCCAAAAAAATGATGTAGGCTGTCCCTCCCCAGGTTTCTTTATTGTGTGCTTTAGGGAATGGTCAGCCTGCTGCCCTGGCCACTGGCACCCCTGTGCAGCTCTGCTCAGCCCCCTCCAGAGCTCACTTCCCCCTCAATTTTATCAGCATAATTGCACATGAAAGGCCTCTCTAACCCAACTGTTGAAGTGATGAGAGCTACAAAAATAAATGTAGTACTGGAAGTGTTGAGGTTGACCCAGATTACTGTGACAGAATTGGGTTAGAGAGCACCTCCAACCTGCAGTTATACTGGCAAATACGAAGCAGGGATAATGTTTAGCAGGGTGGAAAAGGACAGCTGGGGCATGGGGGTGCTCTGAAACTAGGTTCATCTGAGGCCAGAAGAGCACATTAACCCCTGCTTTAAACAGCACCTGCTGTTCAAGAGAGCATCTCATTTCTTAGCTGTGTGAACTCTTGCCTACAGTACAAGCATTCAGAAGGCTTTTCAGTGACGATGGCAGTGAAGCTAAAAGAAGCAATGAAAAGAAAGAGGGACAGGGTGAGAAGCTGGTAAGAGGTGAAGGCTGTCCTTGCTCTAGGGTCTAGTCAAAAGATTCCTCTGAATTACATGCAAGAGAAAAGCCCTCTTCTTTTGCCAAAATTTTAGAAGGGGATAGGTTTTTTGCAAACCAACAGAAGCTTCAGGCTAGAAATGAACTCTACCATCTCAGCGAACACCTCTGAACAGAAGTCCATCCTTCACACAACATTAGCATTTCCCCCTCTCTTAGCACTTGCTACAGCAGCCACTTGAGTCAGTGAATGTCAGATCCTTTCACGTCTCTGCAGCCTGACTCAAGTTACATGTTAGAAAAGACTATTATAAAGACAGGAACAATAAGGTTCCATTTTCTTGGAAACCCTCTTCTGTGGCAGGTTGTTAATCAAATGCTATCACAAGTAAACATTTTTACACAGAAATGGAGAAAAGAACAAAGCTCTGCACTTCTCATTTGGGATAGTTCTGGGTGAAAAGTATGAAAACTGGGAGTGGAAAGTAACCAGACATCCACCAAGGTAAAACTATACGTCTTTGTAGAGAGAGGGCCTATGTCAAGTCCGTCCCAGGTGGTCAAGCTTGGGAGAGGATGAGAAGATACGGAAGAAAGAGCAGAAAGGCTAGCTCTGTTTTTCAAGACTACCTGGAGCTTTCCTGGCAGGGTGCTTCTGGTGAGAGAGGTGTCCTGCTCAGAGACCGCCATTCAAGGGAAGTCCCCACAGACAGGCAATGTTGGCCACAAAAAAATCTTCAACAAGACTGGAACAGAATTAAGACATGATATTAAGGGGAAGCTGTTTGCATTTGGTAAAAAAGTTGTATTATCTTAACAAAACCCTGCAATTATGCTACATATTCTGGACATCACCCACTGATGCCCTCTCTGTATGCCTCATGTGTATATATGGTGATATAAACCACTCCTTTAATAGCAACTTGAGACCAGTTTGAGGGTGTTGGTTTTGTAGTAACCACTGGAAAGACTGGGGTCTGGGTCACATTCTAACGGGGCCACTAGCCTGTAACTGATTAAAAGCACCTCTTATTCTTAGCAGCACTCCCTCAGGTCTCGACTTCACAATATGATTCAGGTAATGAGAGCAAGGTGATCAGAGATATTAATAGACATCACATCTAGCTGGAAGCTGAGTGCTAATGTGTACACCTCCCTTAAGTGAGTTTTGTCTGTGAGCTTGTTGAAAGGATTGAAGTACAAGAGAGAGAGAGAGTCATTGTCATTTCCAGTAATATTTTATTGATTTACTTCACATAATGCAGTTCAATAACTCATCCCCCAAATAGATGAAACTTCAGCTCCATATAAATAGGTATTAATCTCAAGTAAATTACTGATGAGTCTTAATTATGCAATAAGATAGAACAGCCCATATAGCTGGGCTGATTAATGGGACACCCTGGACACACACCAAAGCACAGGGCAAAATAAAGGACTTCCAGTCCACCTGTGGCGTGCAATTGATCAGCACCAATTTATAACTCCAAACCCACCCTCAGGGTATTGGCATAGTCAAGGGCCTGACTGCTGCCCTAGCCATGACCGTGCAACTTCCAACAGTTTATTTAGAAGTAAATATGACAGAAGACAAGTCCCTCAGATTCTTCCAAAGCAGCAGGCCATATGATTGCATTGCTGTTTGCTGTCTGCTGTTCTTACACATCCAAATAAAACTCAACAGAAAGAGCAGCAGAAACACAGGAGAAGGTGGATAATGCAAGAAACTCACCAAGTATAGAGATGTCTTTGCAAATCCCTGGAATACGCTATGGACTTCAGTGCAAGCTGAAAACAATTCTGCACATTTCAGAGGGCATCGTTCCGATTTTGTTTATGGTGCTGTAAATTAAGAGAGACCCCAC
The DNA here is from genome assembly GCF_003259725.1 of Athene cunicularia. NCBI lineage: Eukaryota > Metazoa > Chordata > Aves > Strigiformes > Strigidae > Athene > Athene cunicularia. The sequence continues at coordinate 5,170,400 of NW_020799095.1, forward strand.
GGAGGTCAACAGAACTAAAAGAGTGTGAAATTGATGCAAGGGAGAGAACAGGGGGAAAAATGCTCCATATGTTTCTCTTCTTTCATACTAGCATCAGAGTCTGCTTCCTGGTTTATCAAAGCATGCTATAGCCCTTTCTATTTCCCTCTAGAGAAGTAGACTATTAGCATACAGCTGCACCTCTTAGGAGAGCAAAACAGAAAGAACTGGAGTTTTGGTGGAGTGTTTTTCTGTTGGTCTTTTTTTTTTTTTTTTTTTTATTTTTACAACAGGCAATATAAAACACTGAGAAGAGGGAGACATGACAAAGCAGGTTCTCAGCTACAGTAATTCAGTGCAGCTTCATTGTAGTCAGTGGAATTACACTGATTTACAGTAGATGGTTAATTTACATCATTTTCCCCCCACTCTCTCCACCTGGGTCCAGAGAGGTTGAAAGCAAACACTGAAGAGAAAACAACATATACAGCCAAAGAAATTCAAGTGGCAGAGAACCTTGCAGAATGAGAATGACCCAATATTTAACAATGTAAAGAACCAATATTTAACAATGCAAAGACTCTGTGCCAGAGAGGGAAAAGGGAGACAGAGGTCATTCCCAGGAAAATGGGAAAAGTTTCCAGTGGAAAAGGCATTGCATCTGGATGGTCCCGAACTGCTAGCACCACCTCTGAGCCTCTTCTGAGAAGGAGGAAAAGTATGTTTAAGTGAGTAAATGGTCTCCCACTCTACTCTACACACTGAGATTACATGTTCATAATTACGGGAGTCCACTGATTACAGGTTCCCACTACCTCCTTGCTCAGGGTCTTCCTAAGTCTCCTTCATCCTGAGGCTCTGCATGCTTTCCATTCCCACTGTTCTCCCTCTGACTCCCTAGGATTCCTCCCTCTCACCACCACAGGACCTGCCTGACATGTCCTTTTGTCTTTTTTCTCCTTTCCTCCTATGTCCCTTCACCACTGATTTTGTGGGCTCCACTTTCATTAAGGCAGGAGGAAGGTGAAGAAAAGAGCCATTGGCCATTGATTATTAGCACTAAGGACTTCAACCCCAAGGATAACTGTTCTTGATGGTTAAAGTACTGACTGTGGCTATCAAACCACTTTCTGGCTTAATAGTACTCTTCCTGCGTGCTCTATCCACCCTTCCAATCCAGTTGGGAAAGTCCAGAGCAAGCTGGAAGCTTTGACAAAGAAAATTAGATCTTTTACAGGACTGTTACGAATAAAGCACTTGTTGGAAACAATTTATTTGAATCAAATTAATATGGTAGGTTGTTACCTGGGGCAGCTGAGGAACAACCAGGTCAGTTGGTCTATCACAGCCTGCTTCTGACAGCAATAAGCTCTGGCTGAGGTGAGATGGACAGACAGAAGTCAGCAACCTCTTCAGCCACTTCCACTGAATCCAACAGACAGCATGAGCCAGCTGATCTTGAACACATCAGGATGCCCTGCTAATTTTTCTCCGTACTTCAGCATTTTGGGGGTTTTCACTCAAATACCGGAATAATCAATTGCATGTTAGACCTCCTTTTTCTTTCACTATTCACTCTGCACTTCAGCTACCCTCTGTACACACATGCATAGACACACACCCTTCCCATGTGAGCTACTGGTAGTCCAGCTATATCCATCCTAGCAAAGCCCTCTAGGGCAGATGTAAGTAATACCAGCCAAAAGCGCTTTGGATAGTGTACCTTTTAGTCTGGTTCACTGATGTAAATGAACTCTGGCAGGGAAAAAAAATGTTTGTTTTTATGCTTGATGTTGGTTTAACTGCAGCTGCCATAAACATATAGCTGGAAATGTCACAGCAGAATCACACCCTGACTGACAATGAAATACTAGTCAACGTTTCTAGCATAAATTTTGCATAAAGAAAGTACCAAGGTTTAATTTCTAGGGCAAAGGGAAGCCAGCAGACCCAGCAGGCAAGAATTTTAAAGGGAAGAAGAAAGACACCTTAGGAGAAAATAATTCTATTATTAAATAGATATTAATTCATGTACATTAGCAGATAGTGCTGCATCCCATTAGCAGTCACTCTTACAACAGTAAGAATTTTTCTGTCTGTTTAAGGCCTCTGGTTAAAGCTGCCAGTTGTTGAATGGAAAAAGTTCCAATGAAAATATTTAGTTTTGGCGGAGACAAGGCCACCTACGAGGCTTTCCATTTCCCTTTTTTTCTCCTTGTTCTCCCTCTCCCAGCCCCCTTGCAGCCATTAATTTACTAGCAGCAGCTGTGATTGTCTGCGATATGCAGAGAAGCATAAGACCATTCTGTGCCTCATGCCAATGCTGTTAGTTCAGGAATATTACAGGATTATTTTTTAAGATGTTCCTCCAGTTGTATGCAAGGCTGGAATTGAAAAAAAAAGAACTTAAGAGGATTTTCATGCAGTGTGTTTGTTATTCATTTTGTTGTTGCCACAGCATGTGGGATTTGTGTGCATTTAAGATATCAACTTAACTATGTTCCCTTCACTTCATTGCTTGTGTTTGCCAGCTGATGGGATGCCAAGGTGAAGTAACGGAATCAAAGAAGATTTAAAGTAAATACCATTTAGAATATGGGGCAAACAATGTAATACTAGTGAGGTGGCTAGAGAAGGGGGAGAGGAGGGGAGGAAAAGGGGTATCATGTGCCATTTTAATAGAAAGTACCTCTCCAAAAGACTAACGAGAGAAGAAACCAGCTGTCCCTACAAAAATAATCTCAAATGTTGCCAGAGACTTCTGTTGTCATCTGTCCCTTCTTTCAAAGGACTGATGCACTCAGGTTTTATTTGGCGATGTCTTTTACTGTGTTCTGAAAGGCGTTCCAATCATTAGTTATCCTTAGGAGGATAACTACAAATAAACAACTGCATTGTGCCGTAGATTGTTTTTGTCCCATTTACACTGTTTCTTTACCAGATAGGCCTTATCAGTGTATGCCCAACTGATGGGGCCTTTCATCTTTTCATTCTCAGATTTTTTCTTTACAGCTACCAAAAAGGTAAAGACTAAAAACTAGACACTTGGTGTATAAGCACTGGCTACATGCTCTACCTCCTTTTTTTTTTGAAGACCCCTATTGAATTAGATCATGTGTTATTCACATGGTAGAGCTTTGCCCAAGGGGCAAGCATGTGCCATTACCTTCACTTTTTTCTAGTCAGGAAGGTAAAATCTACTATCACGACCTATCTAAAATTTCACTCTTCAAGGAAAGTGGCAGTGGTCAGTAGGAGATGTTTTAGAGAAAGGAATAAGACTTCCTGTTCTTGAAAATAATGAAATAACTTGGATCTTGAAGAACTGGCTTCTATCAGGAACTCTCACTACCTGCACTTAAGGCACTTCAAGGTTAGTGTCACTTATTTTCACTTTTAAACAGCAAAAGAATATTTTGTCTAGGCAACACACTAGTGTGAAACATTCAGAAAAATTATCTTTATACCTGTCTCTCTCCTTCATCCAGGTTTTGAAAATGAGAACATTTATTAATGGTGGCAAATTGGAAAAGATATGGCCCAGTGAAGGGGAAAAGTCATTGTTACTCCTTGCGAAAATATTTTTCTAACAGCTTCAAAACTCATGGACCTGCCAAGACAGCCTTCATTTGAAAGGAAAGGAATCAGGGCTTCTAGGATCAGATAAATGTCACGTAAAGCAAGAAAAGCCAATGGCTGAGTTACCATGCAAAGGACTGATTTCAAAATGGCTCACTCAGTGCCCTTCAAGCCTTGCTGCCTTCTGAGTAGCTGTTCATAATAATGGGTTTAGCCGTAAAATGGCATCAGGAAAGTGAGACCTCTGACCCCCATTTTACGGGGGGGGGGGGGCACAGAGGCTCAGAGCAGGTAGGAGATGGATGCAGAAGTGCTTAGTCAGTGTCTCAAGCACAAGTGATACTCCATCCTCAAGACCCCTTTGAGTGGCACATGTCACTCGATAGTCCCAGCTGTCACCGTGCCAGCATGCTGCCGGCTGTGCCCAGACTGCAACTGTGCCCGTAGCACATGCCAGCGTACCTGCCTTTCTGCCGGCAAGGGTAACAACGGCAGGGAAAACAGGGGCGGCAGGGGGCTTTGGCACATATTAGGAATCAAATCACATAACCAGGATCCCTGGAGTGTTTGTATGTTGGTTGCTAGCAAGTGTTTGAGCCCCGGCAGTAACACAGGCACAGCTGCTGTCGCCCACACTACTCAGAGTAATGTAGGACATGATACAATCACACCTTTGCTCTTCTCTGAGGCTTTTGGTCATCGCTCTTGAGTCACAGCCCAGGGGCACTGGACAAGATGTTAGGAGACCTGACCACACATGGTTTGAGACAGGTCATTCCACTTCTGTGCCTCTATTTCTCAAGGTTTTACAGCCCTAATAATTATTCCTATGCTATCGTTGAGTCTTTTTGTTCTCCTGTTTCAGTACAGCTTACAAGGATACCGTGTTCCACTCACATGTAGTTTTACTTTTTTAACCTCCATTGTTTAAAAAACCCCACTTAAAAGGTTGAAAATAAAATTTCTCTATTGATTTCTTTTCTTTTTCCATTTGGCGAACATTGATTTTTTTTTCCTTGTGTTTTTAATGGAGCTTGAAATTAACATGAATCTGTTTGTTCAGATCCCTGTTTGAATTAGTGCAGTTTTAGTAATAAAGTTAGGTAGCTGTTGCCTTGGAAACAGAGCTTTGTTTTAGCAAACACTTTAACAAACATTAGGGCCTACACAAACAAAAGTAGTAAAACCAAATTCCTCAATAAGAGATTGGTGGATGTTGGTATCAGCCAGTACCTTCAGCAAGAACAGGCTGCAGGCCTGATGGCGATTGTATAAAGAGTGTGTTAACTCAGGGGCTTTGGCTGTTTCACAGTGTTCAAGTTTTTGCAAGTGCTTCTTTTCCCTTTTCATTGAGTAGTGCCATGTTGTCAGTCAGCATTAAGGACTCGCTGCTTTTCACTATCCCTTAATTGCCAAGCTAATCTGAACTACTTGGCTTAGCTGTGTGATCCTCCTGTAAAGGTGCAGGCATGCTGCGTGTACCTCTGATTCCATAGGAGTATAATATCCAAGGTACTGGGCACAATTGTCACGGCAAGATGGCCACAGGGAGCTGACGATTAGTTGCAGGGATATACCGTGCTGCTACAAATATGCGGGTTTGAACAGTAGCCCACATACTCAGAAATGTATTAGGCCTTATCTTCCACAGAAGTGCAGGAGAGAGCCTCGAGACAAAAATACTGAAATGTATGTGACAGTTCAGAGACCGGTGGTACAAACACAGAGGCAGAATAGATCCCACAGCTGGAATTGAAAAGCAGTTGTCCGTATACAACAGCTTCACTGGACAGAACAAGAGACAGAACAGACTAAGCCAGCTGTGTTAAGCTTTATCACCTGAAAATTGCTATTTATATCCATTAGATAAGGTTCATTTTTCTCAGTTTCTTTAGTTTCCAGTAACATCCAACTGGTGCAAGCAGGATAGGACCACCCCTGAAAGAGGAAGCATTTAACGAAGTCCAATAAACCTCCAGAACAGCAGAATTGTTTCAACACCTCTTTTGAGAGGTATGATTCATGTATGCCCGACTTTCTTTGACCATGAGGCTAAAGGTGTCTCAGCCATGCTTGCTCAGATTCCAATTAAAAATAAATAAAAATAAAATGCTGAAGGAGAGATGACATGCTGTTCTGCTGAGGTTTGTTGTTTTTTGATTGTTTCTGGCTTCCAATATCACCTTCAAAAAATAAAACTTGTAGCTTTGCAAAACACCAACTGGCTGGTTACTTATTTAGCTACTTGTATCTTTTGTGGACAGGCAGAACAAAAAAAACAAAAAAAAAAAGGAAGGATAATGCTTAGTGTAACCTCAGCATTAACGCATACAGCATAATAGATGAGTAGCCACTGCATTTGAAGAGCAGTTCATGAAGCAAAGTAGAAATGATGTGTGTGCAGGATATAATTACAGCAGTAATGTAATAACATTCCATGTTAGATTATTAGGGGTCTATTCTGCCCTTGACATGCCTACATAACTCCCATTAATGTTAATTGAGGTTATGCATGTGAATCAGCAGCTGAGCAAATCACTAAATTAATTACATATAAAGTACCTGTTTCATTTTTTTAAGTCCACTGATACGTTTGGCCAGTGCAAATGCTTATAGTCCAGGAATGAACTACCACAGGGTGGAGGAGAAGGGATGTGGAAAAGACTACGCAGATTTAAAAACCCCATTAAACAAAATTAAGTTTTGACAAATAGGCAAGGGATAGTGGGAATATTAATTCCTGGACAGGGCTTCCTGTACATTCTTCAGAAACCCTGGGGCTCTGTTTGAATAAGCCAGGAGAGAGACTCTTGCTTTTCTGTAGCACCTCCTGCAGAGGAGGTTATCTGGAGCTTTTGTAAACAAAGGTGTTAAATACTGGCTCTGCAGGCAAAGGCGGCACCTATTGTGAGTGCAGCCATGAGAGCAACGACAGGCTTGGATAAGGCATACAGCTACTATTTTTTTCTCCTTGGCAATCACAACCCCCACTTTCTGTCCAGGAACGCTTTGATCAAGCAGATGTGATGACAAGGATCAGTGTGATGACAAAGTCTTTGCATGTGGTGGGAGAAGTTTCGGCTTGAAATTCAAAGCGTGTGTTTCACTGAAGGGTCTCGTTCTGCAAACACTTATCCTGGAGTTTGAAGGGTGGAGATTGTTATAACAAGAAACTGAATCAACCTTCTCTCACTCTTTCTTTGTTTCATTTTTGGTTTAAGCACCAGGAGCTCTTGAGCTTTCAGTACTCCTGAGCTGCTAAAACTGGGTGCAAACAAGAGACAGAAAGTGCTTCCTGGAGAAAGGAGGGGGGCAGCAAATACCCTCCATCATCTGCACCTCTAATATTGCCTCTGTCCGATGCTATAAGTGGAGCAGAGCTGGGTTGTCAGCCTTTTCCACAGCAGGAACCCCCTGGAATCCCCTTCTCAGCTGGGCAGGATCTGGAAGGGATTCCCCCACCCGTTCAGCAACCTGAGAAGGCCCGGATGGTCATAAAACCCTGGCACCTGTTTGTGATCCCCCACTGGGAGGGGGGACAACTGCCCCACATTCAGACTTCCTGAAATAGAGCAACATCCATGAAAAGAGCCCCCCCTCGCTATAGATTAGAAAGGATGCCTGAGCTTTTTAAGCCTTTATTTTGCATGGAGTAAACAGCCTCTCTGGTTTCATCTGGACCTCTCTGAAAGAGCAGCTCCTGGAGTGGCTTTAGTTACAGTGAGCTCCGCTGCCCCCACAGATAGTTTGTGGCCCAGCTCCGTGTGTGTGTGTGTGTGTGTGCCTGGTGGCACTGGAGCATGTTGGACGTGCTTGGCCATGTAAAGAGGCCTGGCTTCAAAGAGTTATGCTTATAGGCTCACTGCCACCTGACAGGCAAAGAGGAACTTAACTTTCACCTCGAGACAGTGGGGACACAGCTGCCAAAGTAAAGTGAAACTAACTCTGGTCAGCTGCACTGCAGATGGGGTTGCCAATTTAATTACTGGTAGCATTACTTTCTGTAATTCTCAATAGATATTTATACCTGTTTATTCATAATAATTTGCACCTAGGAGTCCCTTGTCATCACTGGGGGTATAAAGAGGGCCAACTGGTGCTATAAGCAAGGTGAACAGTTACCCAGGTGAAAGGAGAGCAGTAAAATTGCAGCTTTAAGTGAGATCTCACTGCAGTGGCCCTGGCATCATCCCTGTTCTGCACTGGTTCAGTGGCAACAGCACAGTTATTCCCACAGGTCTGATTCTTCTCAAGCAGAGCAGTGATGTCTCTCCTGCCTTGGTATCTGACTTAACCACTGTCTCCTTCCCTCACAGATGAAGACAAACAGCCTACACAGAAATTACACTTCCTGGTGGCAGGGAAATGAAGGTCAGACAGAATAAAGGAGTCTAGAGACAAGACCATGTCTCTTCCTCCCCTCTCCCTGCTCTCTGGTGTGTATCTCAATGTTGTCTTGGTGGAACCCCATCAGTAGGACCATAGCAGCCAGCTGTGGGCTGCGCTCAATGCCTCAAAACGCTCAAAAAAGATGGTGCTTAAAGAAATTGCTCTGCCGCAGCAAAGGGAGCCCAGTGCATGTGAGGCGGTCTCTTTTACCTTCCTCACACCCTGCACTGCATACGCTGCTGAGAAATTGGAAGTTGTCATGGAGAAAAGACTGGCCTCTGCCTCAGAAAGCTAAAAAGCCACCATCTACAAAAAAGATGAAACTACAGAGAATAGATATTCAGATGCCAAATAAGAATTTTGATGCTTAACTCAGATGTTCATGTTTAATAATATAGATGTATGTATTTGCTTGAGAAACAAAATGGCCTGTCCATCCTTCGGTTTTATTCAGTTAAGCCTACAGAGCTCTCCAAAAATCATCCAAGGTTATGGAATTTGTATTTTAAGAAAGTGGACCTTGTGGACATAGGACTGGCTTTCCACCTCTCTCTACATTCCTAAGTGTTTGGCTCAAAATCTCAGTTGCTGCCCATTGCTATTTAAAAATACAATTACAAAACAAAGAGAAAACAGCATGTGAAAATGCTCACAAGCAGGTTTCATCATGTTTTTAAAAGGACAGATATCTCACTGTCCTCATTTCAAAAAGGAGGGGACTAGCACTCAGGAGAAGCTGTGAGTAGTCAGGCAGCCACCAAATGGCAGATTCATTTAAATGAGCTCCTGTCCCATATCGTACTGTGCACGTTTCATCACTTGACGTGTGCATGGATCCTATTCCCATAACAGGTCAGAATTCAGAGAGATTAGAAAACCTAACTCACTTCCAGAATTACTTTCACGTCTTCAGCACACAGTGCCTTTCTAAGACACCACCTATGCACATAGGCTCAATGTAAGTATACAAGGTCCAATGATTAAATATACCTGTATCCAACATCTAGTCGTTGGAAATTTTACTCTTCAAATCCACAAATATTGATTAATTGACCTGAATTCTTCTGCACTTCATGACATATTAGAAATCATACCTTACTGGGGCCTCTCCTTTTGCATTACAGATTGCACTTCAGTCCGCAATAGTCAAATCCAGTTTATTTTGCTTAATAAAGTTCTGGGCACATATGTCCTGGGAGGTACGTGATAAATAACATGAATAGATGGCAGGTCAAGCACTTCAAATAAAGCCAGCCAAATCAAATAGAACTTGCAAGATTCAGACACTGATGATACTGAAGTTTCAACACTGGCACACAGAGGTGGGCTATGCCTCCCTCACACCCCACAGGGTTGTTACAGAGACTGTCAGTGAAGCCAGTTGAGACTTTTCACATATCTAAGTTACTGCCTCTGATTATAATGGTTGCAAGATACAGGCCATAACCAGTGCCCTATGTCAGAAAGGGGAATCTTTTCCACTGTTTTTTCTTCACTGAATTTTAAGGCTGTCTTGCTAAGCCCTATTCTGGGTCTTTTTTTGGGTGTTCCACAGGCAGTCCCCCATACATACATAAACCCCACAGGCGTTGCCCATCAATTAGGCCGCTAATCCTGGAGCACGGTGGTCAGCAGCCAGAGCAGCACACACGCCCTGGTGTGCCTCATCCTTGTCCCCATCCTCACTCTGCGGCCAGCCAGCCTTAAGCCCCCACCCCGCCGGGCACCCCCGCGGGGCTCCCGCTTGCCCACGGTGGCACAGTGCACGGCAGGAGTCAGCGCGGTAGCCAGGAGCACCGGAGAGGGAGCGGTGGGCACCGGGGGCACGGTGGGTGCCCACAGAGCAGCCCCCACCGAGCTGCCAACCCAAGAAACAGCTTCCATCGGAGGCTGGCATAGCTCTATCTCACGGTACTTTGTTCCTCGCTCAATCCGAAATTAAATATACATCCGAGCAGCAGGTGTTTCCCTAGCTATGCAGGAGAGGGAAACGAGAAGACCAAATAATCATCACCACTGCGGTCAAAGAATAGGCACAGGTGGTGATGAGTGAGCGACTGCTGAGCTGAAGCATGGGAAGAGCCAAGACTAGGAGAGAAGTTTCTCTCTTGATCTTTCTTTGGTAACAAGATACAAATACTCTTGCCTCTCACCACTTTGTTCACACATAGAGCAGTCAGGATACAGTCCTGTGGGTTTTAGAAAAAGGAAATAATGCTAGAGAGGATGCTTACGTGGTTAGAAAATATTTATTTCTCTCTACCTGTATTGATTACCTTTAGGTATGAATAGCAGTGGCATTCTTATTCTCCAAATGTTCAGTCTAGTCAATAACAAAATTAATTTGTATACCAACAAATCTGTAGCTATCCAGGAGGGAAATGAGCTCAGTGTATAACAGGGGAGCGTTTTGGCAAAAGGGAGAGTGTAAAAAGAAGCCTGCTTATAAGAATTATTGATAAAAGAATTATATGTTTATAGAATCCAATTCTGTATCTTGAAGCATTTTATACACTCAGTCCTCAGCGATAACTGCAACCATTTCAATAATTGCTGTTTGCTGAAGAAAATTGATTTTAAAATCTCCCTGATTCCTTTACAAATTACTATTATTTTTTTTACTGAACTAGCACCCCAGAGTCTCTAGCACAGATTAGGGCTCCTCTAGGATAGGTGCTGCTTAGACTCATAATACAGCAGTGTTGTCCCTTAGAACCACCACCCAGGAACTGGCTTTCTAAACAGCACAGCTCAACAAGAGCCATGGGTATGTATTTGTGTGTGTGGTACTGAATGACTGCACTAAAGCTGACACCTGAGATAAAAGCATTTATTTATTAGAGCCTACACAGGCTCTCAAGTACTGAAAAGTGCCTTTAAAAAGCTAGCATCCACACATAAACATCTCTGACTTACTCAAACCCCAAATCCAGCTGGTGTTGCAGCCACTGGGGACCCTCTGAACTCCTTAGAGGTGCTGGGGCAATGGTGGAGTGCCATTCCCAGGCACTCTGGGCCTCTGCCTGTGCAAACCCAAAGCTGAGGGCAAAGAGTGCAACACAGGAGATTTGTAGAGGTGCAATGGGATGCAAACACCTTACCTCACTGAATCTGAGACGCAGTCTCGCAGGGCAAATGCTCAGGCTGGTTCTGCCCAGGAGGTGCAGTGATCAGGCCTCTTTCCTCCCTGTGTGGAGGATTTGCTGGGTGACATGTTAGCCTCAGTGCTGGAGCAGCAGGAGGTTAAGAAGAACTAAAGAGCAAGTGGCCTAAGAGGTATGAGGAAAAATGCATTGGGGCGCTTAATCCAAAAAGTTTGCCACCTTATGTAAATAGGCAAGTTACACACAAAAGTGGTAGGAAAAAAGTATTCTCCTCATGCTGTTGTATATGGTGAATTGCTAAGATGGAAAGACAAGACATTAAGAAGCAGTATCACCCAGGAAACGTGTGACAGGAGCAGGAAATGACTGCAGTGTCCAAATAGCAAGGTTTCCCTTCCTCTCAATCTCAGCGTTAACCAGTGGGCAAAATGAATGCATCTGCATCTCAGGGTCACACTGCCACAGACTGCACCCACAGGGGAGAGGAGATGAGTGTTTTGACCAATGCAAAGCACAGAGTAGAAACAAGTGACGTGAGGGAAATCTGCCCTCAGACAAAAGCCTGTGCTGAGCCCATGCATCTTAAGTTGAAATTTAGGGGGTACCTGGGTTCTGGAGCACTGACCTGGAGGTACACTTCATCCCCTGCGTACACAACCACAGCAGAAGCTGGGGAATATGCACAAAGAGTGCACAGCAAAAGACAAGGAAGGTAGCTGTGATCTGGACACACCAGACTATCTGCATTGTTTGTCCATCTATCTCCAAAACATGTGAAGGTCAGATCTTGAGCAAAACGGATGAGCAAACATAGCAAAAGCTGTTCTTGACTCTAATCCAAAGCCCACAGCAATCAAGGGAAGTCCTCTACAGCAAACCACATGCAGTACCCACAGCTTCAGTGAATATGGTCAGTCTGTAACAAGGAAATATCAAAGATACATAGAGAAAAGGATGACCTACAGCATCCTGACCAGCATTTCACCATTATGAAAAACAACTGATAGTATCCTTTTCTCTGCTGGATGCAGTAAAACAATTTAATGGCCAAATATCCAGTCATAATGTTACCAGATTTCATGGTATATGTTGAATTTTTTCAAGTCTCAGCATCTGGAAGCATTATGTGATTATGTGAAAAGCCCAATTTTATTCTGTTTTTATTTTTACTGTTTTGGTTTTACTGTTTTGGTTTCTAATTCTTCATGTAGCAGTAGAGAAGTTGGAAAGCCATAAAAGCTGAAGGGCCAAATTCAAACTCAAATCAAATATGTAATATATACATACATATATGCATACATACATACATACACACACACACACACACACACGTGTGTATGTATATATGTAACTCCACGGTTTGACAGAATTTTTTGGAACCTGAGGGCTTGGCAATACTATGAGTATCAATGGCCAGACATGGCCTTTGTGGAGAAAAACATATGGGGTCATATTGCTGAACACTAAGGTACTACCAGTCACAAAAGTGACAGTGCCAAATTCTTGGCTGCTCGAAACTGGCATAGTTCCACTGAGTTACATAAATCAGCAGCTGGGTCAAGAACTAAAACCTGAAATCGGAGAAAATACAAAATTTTGGGAATGCAAACATTTCAGCTTGCTTCACACCCCCACATCTTTTGTTAAAGTTTTTTAGTTAGGGTTTTCTTTTTGGCATTTGCACAGAAAACATGCCAGTGTGTCTTTTACAGCACTCCGAGGAAGAAAATTCAAGCTGCTCTGCCTGATATTAAAAGATGTGGCATTTGGTAATATTTGGATGCAATCCAACTGCTAAACTGCTGAACCGCAGTTTGTAACACAAGCACATCTTGAAGGGAAAGCAGCAAAAGACAGATGCAAATTAAATTTATCAACAGGAATAAAAGAACATGTGAGCAGAAAGCAGCAGAAGGAATATCCAGTGCCTGAGAATGGAGAGAAGGGTACCAAGCACATTAACAGTGGTATTAGTGATTTAAACACAGTCACATAATGAAGCTGAGCATGAGTGTCATGATAAATTTGAGTGGAAGAATGAGCTTTGGAGTAAGTGAGTAGAAGCATAGCATGTGTCCAAATGTGTGATGGCATGCAAAATGAGAGTGACCCTATCTGGAATATGTTAGATGCTGAAGACCACTGCCAGCTATTTACTCAAATGACAAAGTGGAAGTTGCAATGTGCAAGATCAATACCTGCTAGAAGAAACAGATTCTCGTGCTATTAAAAAGACCACCGTCTGGTCATAAAAGACTTACAGCTGTGTAACCTCCAAGTGTTTAGCCTTTGAACAAGTCCAACTGTGTCACATGCATTTGTTAATAATTAAGGGTGGGATATCAACCTTAAGCTTTGGATTTTCCCATCTATTGTCAATTTAAATCTGACTCTTGCCATCACTATAGCATGTTTTTACTTTTAAAAGGAATAGTAAGGTCCTAGGAATATCACATCAGCCTTCCTAATAAGAGAGCCTTAGAAACAGGGCTGGAAGGGACCTTACGAGGTCTAGTCCAGCCCTCTGCCCTAAGGCAGGATCAATTATACCCAAATCATTCCTGACAGATGTTTGTCTAACCCGTTCTTAAAAATGTCTGGCAATGAAGATCCCACAACCTCCCCAGGCAATCTGTTTCAGTACTTCTGTACTGTTACAGCTAGAAAGCCTGTCCTAATGTCTTCCTTAAATCTCCTTTGCTGCAATTTAAATCCATTAGTTCTTTTTGTATTCCCAGTGGACATAGAGAACAATTTATTACTTTCCTCTTTGCAGAAAGCTTTACATATCTGAAGACTGGTATCACATTCTTATTCCTCTGCATCTCCTTTCTCTAGATGTATAAACCCACTTCTTTCAATCTGTCCTCACAGGTCATGTTTTCTAGACTTGCAATCAATACCACTGCTTTCTGCTGGACTTTCCAATTGGTCTACATTTTTCTTTTTTGAAGTATAGTGCACAAAAGTAGACACATTACTCCAGCTAAGGTCTGAAGCAGAGAATAAGTAGGGTAAGATTACTTCAGATTTCTTCTCCACGACACATTATTTATAGAGCCAAAATTGCATTAGCTTTCCTCACACCATGGTCTGTGTTCCTTTTTTAATTCACAGCCATCACAGATCCCTTTCTGCAGAATGACCATTAAGTCAGTCGTTCCCATCATTTATGTATGTCGTTGGCTATTGGAATTCAGTGGCAAGATCCTGAAGTTTCCAGCGCTTAACTTCTTTGAATTTAAGCCTGTTCACCTCAGACTACGTTGTTCAGGTTTAGTAAGGTGCTTGTGTATCTATCAGTGTCATTTCATTGAGAGCGATGGAGTAACATAAGAAAATAATTTAGCCCAAGCTGCCCATCCACCACAGAGGAATTCAGCAATGGTTCTTCCCATTAGCACCATGTTTAATGTATTTAGTCTGCAATAATCTGAAACACAATGATTTTTAGAGGAGTTGGAACAGTTTAAAATACAGAAAAATAAACATCAAATAGTATAGCTCAGAGGTATTCCAATATGTTCAAAGGTCTCCAACCTACCTGTATCCTGATGGGTATAATGCCAGCGAGTGGAAGTCTTGCTCAATCACCAATAATACCCAAATTAGGATGAAATGGGAACCGTATCTTATCAGGTCCACCTTGGTTAGTTGTCCAGAAGGGCAATTCAATATCTATTCATATCTGTAATGTATGGAATTACATTTGTCTTATTATACGATCTTGAAATGTGCGATGAGAAACCAGATATTGTTTCTCCTTCTGCTCTACAGGCAGGTCCTTCTCTGTAGCAGCTGGAGTAATCTGCAGGTACAGCCTCAAGCAGAGACACAACTAGGTTCCTCACAATAATGGGGTCTAAACAACAACCAAAAATACACTGTGGTAAGAAAAGGGCTAACTCTTCAAGTCCCTAGAACTACAAGTTACCCACCCACTGTTTATAAGCACATTAAGCAGTTAAATAAAATTCTGAAATTGCTCTGAATTTGATCCTCCTCTAATTTTGATTTTTACCAAGTATTTGAAAAAATCTGGCATGATTAAGAAATAATAGTGGAATACTCAGTAACTCAAAGGAACAGGTCTTCTAACTCCCATCAAACTTGAACACATAATTCCCACAGGTGACTTGGAAAATCCCTACTCTGAATGTTGTCCATTGGATAAACAGCTCAAACATCACCAGCTTTCTACACAAACATGGTCTGCCTGCAATAATTTATAAAAATCATAAAACTGATTTAAGCTCTTTTCAGTGTTCCATAAATTTTATTCAGCCCTTAAATTATAAAACTGCTGATGATGCTGTGGCACTGATCAGAACAACGCTTAATCACTTCTCTCAAGACAGTTGGCATGTCAGAGGAGAAGAGACTCACACAGCTGAATTGTTTGTTTCAATTTAACAGGGCAGAATAAACCAGCCTAGATGCCAGGGCTCTAGTCCCACTGAGACTGCGTGCATCAATTTTTTATTGCCAAAATAGTTGTTCTAACCTTCCCATGCCTTTCCTTGGTTTTAAACCAGAAAATAGCTTTCATTGATTTCACAAGGATACATTTTTTGCACACATCATCAGATTTGTGATACTTGAGATGTTTCCCTTCTAATTTGTAATCAGTGTATTCCTGTTCTCAGATACATGACAACAAAATTCTGCATTTGTCCAATTGCATATTGGTGTAAAAAAACCCCTCTACAAACCTCACTACATCTTTATCAAATAGTCTTCCTCCCAGCCCAGAGCTGTACCAGAAGAATGCAGGTTTTTTTGCTTTTACTAAAATTATTACTTTTTAGGAGTGTTTAATTTTATTTTTTTTATCTCTACCTTCTTTGACAAAAATGAAAAACATCATTTTTGGCACTGAATCTAACACAAGATGAAATTAAAGTCCTAGTACAGAGAAATTATGTTTGCATGGACTCCTTTACGCCTAAATTTGGCCTGGTCACATATTAAAACTGCAGACTGCTTTGGCTTTACTGAGATTTTGTCTTGCGCTAGCTAACTCAGATTAAGAGCATGCTTGTTTTTCTGGTGAAGTCTTATCTTGAGTAGGCCAAAAGCAAATTGCTCAGGACATTATTAGAATCTCTCTTTTCAGTGTGTGTTTCATCCTGGAGATCCAAAGTCAGCAGCTGCTATAGTCCTTTTCTTCGCCCTGACACTTTCCAGCTCTTTTCCACTCTCCAGATAACGTTTCCTAGTCTGTCATTCAGATAGTTGTCATCTTTTAAGGGATGCATTTTCAACCTTTCTACACTCATGCTTTTCTCCCACGTAACCCTGTGAGTTTCATTCTTCCTCATACGCTATGTTTTTGCTCAGAGGTATACAAACCATCTGCGCCTCTAATACAATGTTCTTAAATAGCCTCCAGGCAGATCTCTATGTTTTTTAAGTACTTCTCTTTGCCCTTCAGCCTGCTGTTAACCATTTTGCTCATAGTTTTATAATCTGCCCTTTTAAAGTTCGTTGTTACTGTGCTGTCTCTAAGGGAACAACTCTTTCATGATATCAAAACTAAAAGTGTGCAGTGATCACCGTTACCCCATGGAGGCTTGACAACACCTTCCTCTAATAACTTCTGCCTGTTACAAGGTAGCTCCCTCTTGCCCATGGCCTTAACTAATCAGGCATTGCACTGAGGGCTGCCACAGGAGCCAAGGAAAAGGAATCCTTTGCCATATGGATTGGAATGGCACCAAAGCCACTTTACATCTCCTGATAGACAAAAAAATGCTTTTCCAGCTGTTGGATTTACCTCCAACAAAAAAAAAAAAGAAGTGATAGCGGGGTGAACACTGTAAAATTCAATGATCTCATATAATTTTCCTGACCAGTATCCTCCATTTTCCCCAGGAGGTAATGACTTCCCAGGGGCTAGCTCTGAGATTTCATAGGTTCTCAAAATCTTGAGGAAGTCTACCAGAGGTTACAGTCACTCACATAAAGACCTGTGGTGTTTCTCCCCTGGTTTTAAAGGCTACCCTTGTGACTGCTGCCTCTGGAAGGCTCTCAAGGAGGTGGGGCAGAAGGGGAGGTCCACAACATGAGAAATCTCTCTGCAGATTAACAACTTGCTCTAGGAATGGGAATAAAGGGATGATACTGAAGAGGCAGCTGATACACCCGCCTTTCTGTTTGCTGAATGCACAAAGGATTGATTTATGGCATTGTGCCACAGGAGAGGGCCATAGGTTATTAACCAACTTCAATGGACAAACACTTGCTGAGACCGCATATCACACCTCTTGTGCTGTAGCAAAGGTAATGACTCATCTTCAGGTATGCCTGATGTCCTTGAGAATGCAATTGGCTCTACACAGCCAAGTGAAGCATTACTTAGTTAATACACTACAGCACAAGGGAAACAATCAACTGAAATGATGACACTGCTACTTCCTGCTTCATTATAAATCTGCAGTTTCCTAACAGGATTATGTACTGAAGCACTGTAAAAAAAGACATTTAAGTCCTGTGATGAAACAAAAAATGTGTAATTAAAACAGCTAAATACAGGCTGCTTCTGCTCAGTGTCTGCAAAACACAGCCTTTGATCCTCCAAATGATATTTCCTGGAAAAGTGCTGGACACAAAAACTATCAGAATAGAATTCTGACTCATCCCTTCCTGTTTAGTTCAATGAAATGAACATTTGCAGTACAACAAATTTGGTTTTATATGAGAATAAAAATAACCTTATCAGACAGGCTAGAAATACAACCAAGAGCAGGAACTCCTTGGCCACCTGCCCACACGTGCATTCCCTTGCTCATTCTGTCCCATGTCTTTGTAATTTCAGTGTCATAATGCAGCATTCCTGATGAGTCACCTTGATTTCTATCATGCAGAGAAAGATTCTGTTTCTTCAAAAGAAAGGTGACAGAACACCTCACCCTCCCTTATGATATCCAAGCACCTTTGCAACGTAAAAAGCCTCCACTATAAGCATCCATTGCTGCAATGCTACTACAGTTCACCAGGTTTGTTCCAGCTTACTGCTCAGCTAAGAAGAGCGAGAACTAACACCACCACCAATAAATATTTTGGAGTCTCAATGAACCAGGAAATTTCAAGGATTTTATTAATAAAAACTGTACAAGATTCCCATATTAGGTAAGAAGCCTCAGCTACTTTCACCTTGCTCCTCCACAGCGCTTCTCTCAGCTGAGCAAACTCCAGAAGACAAAAAACCCAAAACATATACATTCCCCACTACAGGAGGGGAAAAGGACTGAGGACAGGGGCAGGGAAGAGATACAGAAAGCAAGCCAGGAGAACTGTCCATTCCAGTCATAGCCCCATGGTCCATTTACTTACTTTGGCTTCTCCTTTATTAGAAAGTTCCTGCAATTATTATTTTTCCATGGCCCATTGCCTAAGGCAGGTGATTGCTTAAGACAGTTTCACATTTCTTTCCTAAATGAACGAGTAATTGTTCTCTTTAGTCACAGGCTTCATGGGGAGTTGATGGCGTGTGTAATTTTCCTGGTGTGTCACATTAAGAACACTGAATTTTCACATGACTACTTGACTAAAATGCTTTTGTGCATCACTCACACCCTCTTAATAAATATATCCAATTAGTTATTGTTAGGTGAACTGGGAGTGAAATACAATGAATACCAAGGTCTCCTCCTGGTCAGAGCACTACAAATCACAGTCAGAATAAAGGAAAGAAACTGGGTTTCCGTATCCACCTTTCTTTCCCCTGCTGTGTTGCCCAAAGAACAACATACCTTCCATTGTATTATTTGAAGTAAACCCATTTAATGTATTTGCATTCCAGACATCTGTCATGAAGTTGTAGGGCAAGGAGCATGATTAAGCAAAAGTACTGCACCCAATATTTTGAGGTAACCCTCTTTTTAGTGGACTTCAGTCTCCCAAGCCTTTCGCTAGAAACAGTAATTTCTGTTTAAACAGAATTACTAACCAGATTCAAACAAGACCTCAATCTTATTTTGAACATGCCAAATCAGCTGCATATTAGAGAGGCCCTCTCTAATTTTAAGGCAAATCCAAATTCCCTCTGATCCTTGGCAAGCATTTATCTCTTGATAGCCATGTCTCCTAAACTGCCTCATAGCTAAAGTTAAGAGCTTTCAGGCTGTGCAAGAAAAACGTAAGCAAGTATATTTTTGTGCTGACAAACAGAACCAGAAAAATTTAAGTAAGCAGTCAATGGTTAATTCATTCTTTCAGATGTGTCTCAGCAAATCAGAGTATTTACTAAGTTGTTGAAATATGCTCAAATATTCCTTTAGTATACTGTAATGCCACAAGAGTTATCATGGGTGTATGTATATATTTTTGATGTTTTCAAACAAGTTTTAAGTATACAAAATAAATGGAAAGATTAATCCCTGGGAACCTTTGATTCTGTATTTCTTCTTCCTACATTTGATTTTTTTTTTAATATATATATATATATATATATATATATATGCAGAATACAGACAAATTATGTATTTACAAATGTAACTTGTCCTCATGGAAATAATCAGGTTGTCACACTGCACCTCTCTGGCAGTTCTAATATTAGGCCAGTGCTACAAGACGACTTTAATATCCATTTATAGGTCTGGTTTTAATTTTCTGAAAGGACAACAAGTCTATTTATTTTCAAAATCAGGGTAACATGCACTCACACAATTAGTGTGAGCCGATACACAGACTTGCACCTGATTTTATGCTGCAGGAAGTTGGTGTGTATGGAGACAGGTAGCTGTCATAAGAGGCTTCATTATCAGGTGACAAAAAAATCCCATTTTATGTACTGAAATTTTCATCAAAATATCTTTGGACCATTTAAAGAAAACATGATTTATTGTTTAATACCAGATTAACAAACTAAAAGCAGCTGTTCAACACAGCAACATCAAATTTGCTCCTCAGTGAAGCTTTACAGCCCAAATAATTTCAAATGTCCTGTCACACAGCGGAAGAATTGGTTTCATTGCCTTGTACCCTGTAATTCTGCAGCAGTCTCAGGTCTTGCTTATATATGGTTACAAAACACATCATACTTCCAAATAATTTCAAAGTCACTAGTCACATTTCCCCAATCCCTTCAGCTCTCAGTGTTATTTTGAGTTTCAGCACATCCTGTTACATTCATGGTACACAAATGGTCACTTTCTGTGTATGGTACATGGGCAACTGAAAAACTGTAAAACTTTATACGACAGCTATAACATTTCTTGATTTAAATTTCCTGTTTACAATTTCCTATTGAGGAAAACCAAAATAACGCTTTTCACAATGTAAAGTTTAAATGTATTTTTTAAAAAATAAGCTGTTTGAGATCCCAAATAATTATGAACACATAGGTAGCCAACTGGAACAAATATACTTCAAAAAACTCAAAAACCACCACCAAACCACTGAGCCCATTAGTGTGATAACCAAGGTGCACAATTCCCAAGAGTTTAAGCATCCTTCTTTTGCATTAGTTGATACCATCAACTAATGTCGTATCTTGCTAGCACAATCAATTCATATGAATTTGATACTTCTTAGAATGCATTCACCAAAGACATGAATTTAGCCACTGCAAGGACTCTGCAAAGAACTAATCCACCAAACCCCATGTACAAAAGTTGTGACAACTTCTGTCAAGCTGAGACAGAAAACTTTGCTCCCTGTTCCACAGCAGTGAAGTCTCTCTCTTTTCAATATTGTCAACAGTAACAGGAAAAAATACACAACTGTCAACTAAGGCCAGTAAATAGAGAGGAAATACATTTTTAGCAGTGGAGGCCATTTTAAAATTTATTGATTGAAAAATGTATGTAAACTGGATATGTACAGGTATATTTTGCTACCTATTTGTGACCTCAAATAGCTTTTACATACATGGTTAAATTCTTTTTTAAAAGAAAGACATGACATACTGTTCATACAGTTCTCTCTGAACTGCAAAGACAGTTCTTCCTAGTTTTACACTATGCTTCTCTATTTGGACTACTACAAAGTAAGAGAAGACTCAGATATCATGCTTCAGTTTCTAGGAAAATCCTCAAATCTTACTCAGATCCCCAGAAGAATAAGTAAAATATAAAAAAATACCACTCCTAATCATCATTTTCCTCATCATCAAATGAGAGAAGACTGCTATTTTTTACTTGCTTAGCTGTACTCTGAGGAGTAGTTGCTTCTCTCTTAGTTTTCTTTGCCTCTTTCATCTTCTTACTTGAACTTACATTGAAGTCCAGAGACTTCTCTGATGAACGTTTTGCTGGTTTCCTGAACATAATTTTTCCATCAGCAGGTTCTGGTTCACCATCTGTAACAAAGAGAGTAGAATCAGAACTCATCTGTCTATGTTCACACACACATACAGACCTTCACAATTGTATTTTCTTTTCCCCCAGGACCAAGATCAGTGAGACCTCTGATAGAATCAATAATCATGAAAATGTATTTTGTTTAGCCACAAAATCTGCATCATGAATAAGCTGCATGCACACACATCTGTTCCATGGCAACCAGCCCTCGAAGACAGTTCTCCTGCAGTTCCTATGAGAAATGGGTTCTCACTAACCAGAGCTTTAACTTAGAAGAGACTGTGAGCAGGAGAGCTTTTCCCACACAATCCAGCCGCATCCACTTATCAAAATGGAGAGGACAACTTTATAGGATCCTCTAATTCCACTTCAATATTTGTAAAATCCATGACAACAAATGTACTTATTTCAGAATTATGATATCTCCTTAAAGAACAAAATGGCACATATACAAGAGAAAGCTTTTCTTTTTTTCTAATATACCCTGTCCTGCTGAGACAGCTAAAAAGACCACATGGTCATAAACCTGCCTTTTATTATCATAACGGATGAAAGTTTTAGGGTTTCTTTGTATCTGCAAAATCACCAACTATTCTAATTAACTAATTCTGCTCTTCTGCATGTACTGGAGCAAATAACAATTTTAAAAACAAGAGAAGTCTCTTCCAGGATTTTCAAGCAGAGGAGGAAAACTACTGCAGAAGTAACAGCATCAAGGCAGTATTTCTAGGGGAAAAAAAAAGTGTAATTGTAAAGTCATGAATCAGACACAAAGGCTCATGCTGCAGTAATTTGCAATTTTTATAATGTATATATGACAGGATGTTAAAGAACCATAGGTTCTGTGCTAGATATTCTTCCCAAAGTACTTTTGTGAAATTTATTATTCAACAAAAATTTCCTAACAATATGCATGTGTTTGAGAAGATTATGTGCTATTTAATTATAACCAATAAATATCTTTTGTCTTTAGCACAAATTCCTTCCTCGGTATATAAGCATTATGGCAGAAGACTAAAATTTCAGTGTTATCATACACAGCACTGGCTGAAAACACTCTTCAGTGCATACTCCAAACAATACAACTATTAAATCTGGTGTCTTTGGGATGTGTGGTACAAATGAAGACATTAGCTTCATTAGAAAACTTCACTTAGAATTCCTCAAGTTTCAGAGACTCATTTTAAGAAGAAACCTAGCTCAAAAAAATAAGCACCAATTCTGCCAATGACTTCTACAGAATGCATGCTTCTGCACTAGTTTATGAGAGAATAATACTATGCAGAAAATAACTAACCAGGTTTGGGGAAAATATTTCAGTACTGGTCCATTGAAAAACACTGCAGTTACAAAGAATTACCAGCAATAATAAACCGTAGATATGAAAAGTGTAATTCTCAATGGATCCGTTGTGAATTCTGCATGGAAAGATTAGGCGTTTAGGTGCTGTACGTGTGATACAGAAGTTTAGGAAGTGCCTGTGGTAAATTCTGTTTCTATTTCTGAAAAGATACCACATCCAACCAATCAAAATGCACTAAGTAACATTTCTTCTCAGAAGCTGGCTCTCCATTTTTGGACTCAGAAGTTTACTGCCAAATAATTTCCCTTAGTAATTATTGCTTAACTATAATGTTTCTTTGGAAACCCAGATCTTCTAACTTAAACAAGATCTGAGGCACAATATAAGCCAAATTCTGGGGAAGAAAAAAAAAGGTGCATATATAAGATGAATTTCACTTATGAGCAGATTCAACTGTGTATGTACTTGAGCTAGTCAGCATCCAGACTGCATACCGTACCAGTACAGCTGTGGAAGCAGGACAACCAGCTACTGTGTAAGTATGAGGTGTATCAAAAAAAATCCTCATTGGACATTCTTTTAAAGAGTGATTACTACATTTTCTTAGAATGGTAAATTGAAAAACCAACCCCCTAAAAACATAATAAAAGCACATCCACAAAACAAAACAGATAAACAGCTATGTACTCATACTCCATGGAAAAATGGAAGTCAGAAATTTCAATTTTACTCCTAATTTTTTCCTGCTACCCGCATTGTGAACTGCACAAAATAGTTTCATCTTGTCTACCAGATGGAGAAACTGACAGGTATCTTTGCAATATGAATTTAAATGCTTAATAAGCAAAGTGCATAAACAGAGCAAAGCTCAAAATCACCAAAATGGCAACCAGCTGAGCTCTGACCTGCAGGGTCTCAGTACTATCTGCAGATCATTCTGCATCAAAGGAAAAGCTAACTCTTTCCATAACTCTTGGCCTGGTTAAACACTGTCAAAATTTCATTATATGCTCAAGGACATTCCTTTCAGCAGGAAGCCCAGGCCAGCTTCAGAGAGCTATGGTTTGTTGGCAGTGCTTGATAAATGAAGCAGATGAGGAAACACACTAAGCCTAGCCTTACCTTAGCAACTTGTGGAAACAAGGAGAACAGACTATGCTTTTTGAAAGAATGATGTGGCAGCTCAAGACATTTGTGTTGATTTGTTAAGATGTCTTTTCCAGCTGGTAAAAAAAGCTTCACTTCATCCTTTCTAATTTTACCAGACGCTTACGTGTCATCTTTGTTGTTTGTATCAATGAACTCCAAAAACTAACCTGTTGTGATGGTTTGACTCTGGCTAAATGCCAGGTATCCACCAAGTCGCTCTATCACTCCCCCCCCCCTCCCC
>NW_020799095.1:5194497-5206880 GCF_003259725.1 Athene cunicularia
TATACTAAAGGAATATTTGAGCATATTTCAACAACTTAGTAAATACTCTGATTTGCTGAGACACATCTGAAAGAATGAATTAACCATTGACTGCTTACTTAAATTTTTCTGGTTCTGTTTGTCAGCACAAAAATATACTTGCTTACGTTTTTCTTGCACAGCCTGAAAGCTCTTAACTTTAGCTATGAGGCAGTTTAGGAGACATGGCTATCAAGAGATAAATGCTTGCCAAGGATCAGAGGGAATTTGGATTTGCCTTAAAATTAGAGAGGGCCTCTCTAATATGCAGCTGATTTGGCATGTTCAAAATAAGATTGAGGTCTTGTTTGAATCTGGTTAGTAATTCTGTTTAAACAGAAATTACTGTTTCTAGCGAAAGGCTTGGGAGACTGAAGTCCACTAAAAAGAGGGTTACCTCAAAATATTGGGTGCAGTACTTTTGCTTAATCATGCTCCTTGCCCTACAACTTCATGACAGATGTCTGGAATGCAAATACATTAAATGGGTTTACTTCAAATAATACAATGGAAGGTATGTTGTTCTTTGGGCAACACAGCAGGGGAAAGAAAGGTGGATACGGAAACCCAGTTTCTTTCCTTTATTCTGACTGTGATTTGTAGTGCTCTGACCAGGAGGAGACCTTGGTATTCATTGTATTTCACTCCCAGTTCACCTAACAATAACTAATTGGATATATTTATTAAGAGGGTGTGAGTGATGCACAAAAGCATTTTAGTCAAGTAGTCATGTGAAAATTCAGTGTTCTTAATGTGACACACCAGGAAAATTACACACGCCATCAACTCCCCATGAAGCCTGTGACTAAAGAGAACAATTACTCGTTCATTTAGGAAAGAAATGTGAAACTGTCTTAAGCAATCACCTGCCTTAGGCAATGGGCCATGGAAAAATAATAATTGCAGGAACTTTCTAATAAAGGAGAAGCCAAAGTAAGTAAATGGACCATGGGGCTATGACTGGAATGGACAGTTCTCCTGGCTTGCTTTCTGTATCTCTTCCCTGCCCCTGTCCTCAGTCCTTTTCCCCTTATTTTCTCAATAGGGTAAAGAGGGGAAAGAAGATAAACTAACCCTTGTGGGTGAAACAAAAGCAGTTTTAATATAAACAAGGCGAAGCAAAAGTCTGCGCGTGGAAGCAAAAGCAAACAGATTTAGTCTCTACTTCCCATGGACAGGCGATGTCGGGCCTTCTCAGGAAGCAGGGCTCCAATACGTGTAGTGGTTCCTCGGAGGACCAAGGGTGACCCCACCCCCTTCCTCCTTTCTCCCAGCTTTATACTGAGCAGACGTCATATGGTCTGGAATATCCCTTTGGTCGGTTTGGGTCAGCTGTCCTGGCTGTGTCCCCTCCCAAGATCTTGCCCACCCCGTCCCACTGGGGGAAATATCAGAAAGAGCCTTGGTGCTGTGTAAGCCCTGCTCAGCAGTAGCCACAACACCAGGGTGCTATCAACACCCTGCCAGCTCCCGACATAAAACACAGCACCGTGAGGGCTGCTATAGGGGAAAACCAATTCCAGTTCAGCCAGATCCAGTACACCTGTATTAAGCAATGCAAAGAGGAGACTGAAGAATCAAGCTCAGTGCTGGTAGTTTTTAAAACAGAGCCCTGATAAAAGACAGTATCAGTGTAACAAATTATGGAAAGCAGGATTTCTGATAAACACACTGAAACACACAAAGTAAAACACAACCAGCATAAAAGCATTACAGGAGAAATAATAAAATACACTTCAAATAAGAGAGTAAAAAAAATACACTAGCAGTTCAAATTCTGACTGTTCTTAGTCCCTGCTGCTTTTACCTGAATCACAAACCTTTACATTGTTTGACTAAGAGGGCCACAATCAGACACTGAACTGAAAACTCACTGCACAACTGACATCAATTTAAGCAGCCACAAATTCAGAAATTTTTTTCTTCTCTATTAAATGCACGTTATATATTACAAGAGAAGTAGAAACGAGGACCTGAAAAAGAAACACTGCTCTGCAGTTTACTGTATTTTTTTATTTAGTAGTCATGTGCATAGTTAGCAGCACCATTTTTCAGCAGTCCCATGTCCACATGGGTCAATAAGGCAACAACAGGAAACACAAATGCCACTAAACTGGCAGTAACAACAAAATTTCTTAATGGTCTAAGGTTAGAAGTTCAGGTCAGCCATTTCAGATGCTCCTCCTAGTGCTTTCTGGCCACCTATGCATGCCTTTGGAAGCATTTACTACAGGAATTCCACAAACTGGTATCATGAAGATAAAAAGGCCAGTCTTGTTCAGATATTCAGTCTCAATTGCTCATGAGGACATCTGGGAAAGTTCTGCTTACTTAAATACTGTAAAATTAGCTTTGATTTAGATTCCTGCTGTTCATATGATGAAGAGCAGCATGAACTCTTGATATTTATCTGATATAACAGCTGCTTAAGCTAAGGAAAGAGCTCTGATACCCATGACAGCATGACTGTATTCTCCTTGTCTCCTCTCTCTTGTGCTCCCCCAACCGCAGCATACAGAATGAGACAAGAATAGTATTAAAAAAGACTTTGAATGAGTAAAGACATCTTCTGCCAAATTTGGTCATCTGCATCTATCAGTGTCCCAGAGGCCAGATGAACTAGAAAAGGAGTAGAAAAATCAATTCCATAGACTATAATGAATGCTGGGATAAAGTATCTTGCAGTAATTGCCATCTTTTCTTTTGTGCAAATTTCTCATAAGACCATTTTAATCTGTCTCTGAACCAACAGTAACAATTTGTAAAATGCTGCATAAAAATACTAAGCAAAATTACTGTTGATAAACAAATAACTTATTTTTAAAAAGCCTCTAACTCAGTCATTCATAAAGTAAAATATTTCAATATGGAAGGGCATTTTCTCATATAGGAAAGGTTCAGTCCTAAATAAAAAAGTTCCCTGTGACTATACTTGCAAAATCTAATGTACATGCTTCACTAAATTTGTTGTGCCTTAAGAGGCAACTAAGTGCAGCTAGGACATTAATCAACTGGTTTTGCCAAATTAATGCAAAAGTGTTACTCATCTGTAAGAGAAAATGCCGGTCATGGGAACTGATGATGCCTGAAATAAAAAAAGTGTAGTTGTGTCAAACTGGTTATAGAAGAAAATAAAGGTGAAAGGATGTAAATGAGATATGGAAAGTCCTAGAATAATATCCCAAACCAAAGCCTGAAGACAAGGACCTTCAAATGAAGACAATCACTACAGATATAAAAGAGGAGAGGACAGAACCTCCAAACTTACTTTCTGTGTTCTGAAAAACTAACAGTTTTTATTCACAACAGATTGTTAGCAACACTTTACCTATGATCTATCAAAGTGCCTCAGCACTGATGCATGGGGAAAGGGAAGATTTATCAGTTGGGAAATTTTCTTCCCTGCTACCTTTTCAGCTTCATGTAATTTCACTAATGATCTGGTTTGAGACTATATATTATGGTCTAATGGCCATTAAGTTAAATTCACTTTCAACTCTGGGATAAAAATCAAAGCTACAAGAAACATAATCAAATCGTGTGGCATCAAACTTTATACTTCCCATTTTCAGAACTGACAATTATCCAAAAAAAGAAAAGAAATTCACACATTATTCAAAACTCTCTTTATTAAACTGTAAGTAACCAGCTGTCTAAATACCTGCCTCTGACTACAAACCAGAATTTAAATCTAGAGGTCAGACTGAAAGTGCAAAGATGGCCAAAGACTCAAAAAAAAGCCTTCAGCATGCTGTAGTACTGTCACCCACACCCTCACTGAAAATTTCACGTAGAGTCCCTTCTATAGCAGGGAAACAGAGGAGTGCTTACCCATTTTATTCCCATAAGCCAAAAAAAGGAAAAGGAGGCCAAGACCTCATATTAACAGCAAAAGCAGATAAATAAACAGTGAGACAATAATGTAGAACAGAGGGCAGCAGTCCCCAGAGCACAGTGATTTAACACTCCTGCTACCTACTACTGTGGATTTTTTCCTCCAAATGCAAGTTATTACTGAAGGGCTGAAGGGGTAATAAGCAGAGGTGTCAAAGTCCTACAGGGACTCAATACTACCACCCTCACTACATACAATTATGTCTTAGGAATGTCTTTTTCCACCAAAGTTCAGTTACTCTATTCAAATACACTTCCAGTTCATACTGTGTATTCAGCTTGGTAGCTCTTTTGGACTTTTTTCACAGCATGGACTCCACCTCAATAGATTCTCATGGACAACTACTTCTTTTTGCCCAGCCTTACAAAATCATTTTTCCTCCTACTGTGATCATTCAAAATTCAAGTTGGTTGTATGAAAAGGAAACCAACGCTCAGAAAGAATCGTGCCATTTCTTTCCAATAGGTTGAAATTTCTCCCAATACTAGGAGGGTGATCCCACTTTTGAAAAGAAATCATGCAGTAACTTCACAAACTGCAACACTAAGCACATGCATTGCACTTCAATAACGAGACCAAGCAGTAAGCTCGAAGTTGAACACATTTTCTCAGAGGAGTTCAAATTATATAAACACAGCCCTCAATCCACTATCTGGTTGCACCTAAGATATACCTATCTACCTGCAGAAACAAATCAGATGCGGTTTTATTTAGTTTCAAGCTAACCTACGTTATAAAAATTAAAATTTTTTCATCAATTTGCTTTTCAAAAATTTAACATTCCCAATGTATTTTCTCCCACTACTGTTATTTGACTTCTCCATTTCTACCATTTCTACCATTTAAATCTTAACACATACTCCTATATAGGGACAGCACAAATCTGAATTTTTAAATCCAAATGAAAAAAGACAGAAAAAGACAAAACCTAAGGATGTCATGTGCTAGCCTCTCAATCTGCTCTAAACTAAGTCTTTTTAAATAGCCACAATGGCTAACCAAGTAAAAGGTCCATAACTTATATGAATAACCTTTCTATTTTATATTTCTAAGGTTCCAGTTCTATATTATTACTTGTCAAGACATTTCCACTAGAAACAGTAATAGCTACCTTTAATCTGTCAAGTCTTCTGTCAGCAAAAAATAAAGTTACATTTCATTACACCTTGTGTGATGATGGAAGTTTCTGGACTCTCAAAGCCGTATCTGAATGATGAATACTGACAGAAATTCTTAACATAACTGTATTCATCAGCTGTATTTTTATGTCTTTATTGTCTGACTGCAGCAACCTCTCCCACTTCCACCTTTCCATTCTTGAAAAGTCTGTTAAATAATTTAAAGCTTTCTAATCCTTTTACCAAAGAAACAATTTTTTTCTATACCTGGCTGTTTGTTGTCTCTATTGAATCATCTGTTATTTTCAACTAATCAATCTAGTTTTGCATAATATATTTGCAAGTCACAACACACACTGGGGATGATTTTAAGCAAGTAATAACACGGCCCGTCAGTTAAGTGAACACATTACCGAGCTTAGACACCTGCCATTCTTTCCACTGAAGCACTAACATGAGTTTCCTCCTTCTGCCCAGACACTTTATTTCATAAACTTATACAATTACCTTTAAGACATCCAGTCCACCATCAAATCTGGCTGAACTAATTAATGAGTTCAAAAATTATCACAGGCGATGTCAAAAGACTGTGTACCAGGACAATGACACACCATAACAAAAAACCAAAACCCCCCAAAATTAAGGTGGTATTTGGAGGTAGGATGATGCACAATCAAGAAGCACAGAACTGCAACACTACAAAAAGCCAAAAATCTCGCATATGTACTCAACAACTTCAGATTAGGAATCACAAGAGCAAATTATTTAGATGAAAAATTCAAAACAACTTATCAAAGGTAATGTTAAATGGTAAAAAACTGAGCAAATATCAAGCTCCCTTGTATGGGTTATTTCTCTTTGGCTATACAAAGGAAGAAATTAGTAGTTTGAAATTCACCTGATTCATTTGACTTTAAGGCCTCTTTGATTTGCTGTTTGATTTTCATTGCTTCTTCGGCAGTCAAGTCCCCTTTTTTCAGTGTTACTACTTGAGGCTGCTCATCTTCTTTGTCACTGCCATTCTCACTATCACCATCTGCAAGTGGAAGCTGCTCTCTCTAGACAGGAGAAAAATAAAAGCAGTTCTAATCACCACACCAAATCACAACTTCTAAGGGGGGGGTAGTTCTCTTTGGTTTCACTTTTGCAGTAAGGTTAATAAAGAGACTTTGCACAGCTGTCAGTGCCCAGCCCTCCCAACACATGTTATCCAAATGACACTCCAATTCTATCACTGAGACACAGCATCCCCTAGATAAAAACAGTATGGACTTTTTCAATTAGAGGCCAAAACAGTACGAAGGGTAAGAAATTAATTGCTTTTGTTCATTACCTTTACTGTACAAGCATTGTCTGCCACGCAACACTGAGAAAATCTTAAATGCATGGGTCCAAATTTGAATCTTCATTGCTGTACTCAAAGTGCAACAGAAGAGGGAGTCCATGGTAGCTTTGTTATTAAAGCTGCCTAACCAAATCCCTGTGAACCTTATGGACACAAGGAAGATCATGTCCCTGTTTCCACTCTCTCAAACTTGTGGTCACAGACAGAAGAATCATTTGGGACAAATTTTTATAAAAATAAACTTTCTGGCACGGAAACCTCAGTGCAATAACGTAAAGTTTGGCAATAGAAAAGGAACTGAAAACTTCCTTTTATAAGGAAATGTACAGATGGTATTACCATAATTGATTGAATTTACAAAGAAATAGACAAAATACAAATTTTCCTCAGGAAGTGAAACAGTTCATACTAAATTTACTAAAGGAATACTTTTATGTCAAATTCCAACTTACCACAAATTTCTTCTTTTAACACACCACTGTGACTATTACTTTACTGACCAGTCTGGAGAGGTTAAGTATTCTGTAAAACCTTAGTTCACAGAAAACACGGAAAAGCATATTAAAAACAGAAAAACACAGTGCCCTCAGAAAAGGCTGTCTTTTAACAAGCTGGCTCAAACCCTACTGCCAGTACCCCTGATGCACAGAAACAGACTCTCCAATTCAGAGTTATAAAGCACGTATGTTTATTCTGGCACTGGGGTGCAAGGGGATTTCTCCACAAAGCTTGCACACTAACAACACATATTACCAGAGTGCAAATATACATATTCATAGAGTCACACAATACATATGTATTAATAAGGTCGAGTTAGTTCAAAAGGCTTGCATCAGCAGTTTATGTTATCTTTATGCCTGTGCATTGCCTCCTAGTGGTCGTCCTCGGGGGTCTTCTGGAGGAAGGCTCACACTCTTCCTCACCTTGAACTTTTCCCCCCCTTCCTCGGAGCATGCGCAGATTCTCCTAAATAATTTCTTGAACAAGAGTGGTCCCAGCCAGTTTACTCCCTCTACCTTATATAAAAGCATTTAGCATACTAGTTTCTATTGTCCAAACATGGCTATTTGTACTCTGCAAAGACTCAGCTTGTTACAACACATCTGCTTCCCAAGGACATGTCTCTTGTTTTTGACGAACACAGTAGTTCTTAGTAAGTTTCCACAGAACAGCCAAGGCAAGCAGGATTATAAATTGCTATAAGTAAATTGCACAGGAGGTGATAATTTCCCTGTATCACCCTGCCTTCCTGGCCATCACAGCAGTTTGCATCTGCTGACCTGTGTTAAAATGTTAACTGCTTTACAATATAGCTTTACAGCTATAATACAGCTCTTAAAACTTTTCTTGTTTCCTGCCTGTGCTTTATAAGGCCAGTTAAAACTTGGGACATCATTGCTGTTCCCCTCATTGCCCCCACAGACCACTTGGGCACTGACAGCTCTGCAAAGGGCACCATGATCACAGCTGCCATTATTAGGAACAGCAAGGGGAAAGGCGCTGCAATTTGTTGGTTTGCATCTCCAACACAGAAGCAAAAGCAAGTTACAAAGTCAGGTTCAGTTATTTTTAAGCGGGTAACTACTGTTCCCCCGTGTCCTACAGAGACAAAGCCCCGAAGCGCTGCTCCCCCACTGCCTCCTATGGGGCCTCTCCTCCGCCTTCCGTTTTAAGCCCGAAGCGAGGAAACGTAGCACGGGAGACCCCATGAAGCGAGCGCTGCCCCTTCTCGCCCCCGGGGCGGGGCCGACCGCGCGGCGGGAAGGGAATCAGAGCCCCGACACAAGCTCACGGGCAGCGGCAGTCCGGGGCGGGAAGGGCCGCGCTACCGAGCGTGGGGCCAGGCCGTTACCTTGGTTTCCACCGTGGGCCCCTCCCGATACCCGACCTGCCGCTTGAAGCGGCTGAGAAAAGCGGGCTCGGCCGGCCGCACGTAGGAGACCTGGTTCCGTTTGCTCATGGCCGCTGCCCGCGACCGAGCCGCGCTGCCGCCTCCTCTCCCACTTCCGCGCCGAGTAGGTGCGAGAGGACGGCGGCCTTAGTGGGACAAAGCTAACACGTCTCCTCCCGCAGTGTCACTCTCTGTCACGTGAAGGGGGAGAAGGCACTTTCAGCCAATAGCAGGAGAGAGGCCAGAGCGGGGAAGGAGGATATAGAGCGAAATGGCCGCGCCCACCCTGGCTTCGAAGAGGGGGCGGAGTCACGTGGCTTGCGACTCAGCGCTAAATTCAAACGTTCCGCCATTTTGGAGAGGCAGTGGAGGAGAGGTGCTGGGGTTGGCAGGGCGGCTGAACATAATGCCTCCCGGCCTGAGAGGTGAGGAGCGATGGGGCGGCTCATGGAGCGGTTTATGTGGCTCTCTGACTGCGAAGGGGCTGAGGGTGCTTCCCCCTCTGTGTGGGGAGCGGGCGGGGACTGGGGCGGCTCGGTGAGGGAGGCCGGCTGCGGGCTGAGGGAGCGTTTTGTCCTGTAGGGCCAACAACCTCCAGGCGTAACAACCTCCAGGCGTAACAACGAACGGGCTCAGGGAAAGGTGTGGCTGTGTTGACTGGGCTGCGTTGCCCTACAGAGAGGCCGAGTCCCAAGGGGTGCGATACAGAGTGTCCGCAGGACAGCCGCGCTGCCCCCGGGAAGGGCGATGGGGTTGGAGCAACGCTACGGAGAGGGGGGGTGACCCCCAGCGCTTCCAGAAGTGCTTCTGGCACCGATATCCCCTGGGGCTTCTCGTGGCTGATACGTGTAAGCAGCCTTCCTAAGTGGGAAGGCTTTACAAACCTGCTTGCTCTTAGCCCTCCCGCGTTTATTCGGCTTGTGTTAATTCTACAGAGTTTTCATTAGCTGTGACGTTTGTAACTATAGTCTCTTACAAACGTTCAAGGGAAGGCAGCTCTTTAAAATGGGAGCTAAGAACGGTTAGTTTAGAGTCGGTCATTTCTCAAGGTACAGGTTGTGCAAATATCTGTGAGTCTTATTTCATTTTTAAATTGCACTGCTTTTCTTGTACCAATTCGTTTTGATACCTTGTGCATTTGAAGAATAACTGAATTAGAAGCTATCACGTTTCTCAAATGTTGTGTGAATCAAAGCAAGGTTTGTATAGCAGCAGCAGAATTTATGTAGTATGAATGTTAATGAGGTTGGTACCTCTATTAAATCTGCTTTTAAAGGGATCCTCTTACAATAAAACCTGTGCACTTTTAGAGACTTTATAAGGTCTTTATTATTGGAATATTTTGGTAAATATTTTTTCATTGTCATTTATTTTTAAAATTTTATTATGCTACTTAGTATTTTGACTAACCTATGTGAAATAATTTCATGTCACATTCACCCTTAAGTAAATAATAAGCTACTATATCTACCTATGGGATAATTTGTGCCATGTTCTTGCAATGTGAAGCTGTGCAAAAGGATGCTCATGTGTACAGGAGAGATTTATGCATTCCAGAGTGCTCAATATTACTTCATAAAAGTGAAAGTAATATACCTCCTTAGTTTTGCAGGTTTGGGAAATGGAGTTTTTGCAGTCGTGTCAGTAAAACTATTCTATGTTATACTGTTGTTTTATCTGCAGTGAGTTAGCAATTTCAAAAATATAATGGCAGTATATAATACTACTAACGTTTATGTTCCTAGTTCTCCAAAACACTTGCAAAACCCTGCATGCATTAAGAGAATTCTCATTGCACATACATTTACAAGTATTTGCACACTCATAATGCAGGACTAGAGATTTCTCTACCTTTGCAAGAAACTTCAACTTTCTGACGAAGGAAGGTAGATAGTAAATATTTTTGTGCAGTACTGATTCATGCATGAAACGGATATTTATAAAGCTCTCCGTTTATCTCCCTCAATACTGCTTACAGTAATTTCTATTTAAATGGGGGCTTTTGAGCAATAATTTTATCTTGTTTAATTTGTGTGTGTGTGTTTCACTTTTGTAGGAGATTTACGTGACTCCGCATTAGCTCTGAACTCACCCAGGTAAAGTAGTATCAGCCAGTTCCCATGTATGAATAATCACTTTGCACAAAAAATGCAAACAAACCTAGTATAACTTTGAGAAATAATTTAAAGTTTTTTCTTTCAATGTTCTCCTGCACAAGATTGTTGCCTTTCTCTCCTAACTTCCTTATAAGTTTTTAAAAAAAAATAATCTCTTAATAAAAGTGATGTTCCGAGGTGCTAGATTCTTCCTGGAATGCTGCCATGCAGTAAATTCTCATTTGTTCCCGAACTCTTCAGCTGGACTCGAGATATTCCATGAGAAATTTCAATTCTGTGAGGAAGTCCTAACCTAAAACAAAAAGTCCTTCTCCAAATACAAATAGCTCATAACTCAGAGTAATATTATTAATGAAAACATATTTGGCAAGTTAGCATGGTGTGTCTTAAGTCCAGTATAACATCTTTACTTTCTCAGCTGCTTCCTGTTCTTTTTTTGCCCTTTCCTCTGCCACTCCCCAACCTCACATTTCAGACATGAAGTCCTTCCCCCACTTCTAAAACTATTCTGTTCCTTCCACTTGTTTACCAAAAATAAAAGTCAGTAACAGTTATAACACTTCTGTCCTATAACCTCCCTTTGGGAAAGAATGAAGTAAAGTAAATTCAAGTTTGCTACCACTTCATTTAATAATTTAATTCTTTACTATTATATCAGTATATTGGTATTTATGTCAGAATTCCTCAAAGCTTTAATATAATAGTGATGTACAGTTACTTATTCAAGCTAGATTTACTGGTGCATCCACTGATAAATGTGATGAAATAGGTTAGGGAGCTTTGATGTAGGTGCTGCTATACTTTATTGGATTTACGGATCAAGAATTGATTGCA
Source organism: Athene cunicularia (assembly GCF_003259725.1). Classification (NCBI taxonomy): domain Eukaryota; kingdom Metazoa; phylum Chordata; class Aves; order Strigiformes; family Strigidae; genus Athene; species Athene cunicularia. The sequence goes on from NW_020799095.1 coordinate 5,205,716, forward strand.
CTTTCCCTTGTGAGCAGCAAAGAAAAAAGCTGGTAACTTTCTTGCTGGAATGTAGCATCATCTGCTTCATATGTAAAGTCTTTTATAACTTCCAATAGTAAGAAGGATGTTTGAAGCCCATAGTCTTAGAAACCACTGAAACCTTTATTATAACACTAGTTTTATATATGTCAAGTTCACTGTGAAATGTGTTCTTTTAGAGCTAAAGCTGCGTGAGCAGCAGTAAATTCCAGTAACTTAATGTTCTCTGTTTTTAAATCTGCCACATTGTTACCTTTCATAAATCTGTGGCTTGTAGTGAATTGATGGTGTGTACACTAGTAGTAGTGTATTTTCAGGAGAGACCTTTGTATGACTTCACATGCTTAATTTGTTTCTCGTGATTTAATTTTATCAAACAGCTGATCTATTTCAAAGTGATCTAATGCATAAATATTAATTTAGTGTTGAAGGTGATGCTATCAAAGTTTATGTAAGGGTACGTCCCCCTTCAGAGGGAACTGCATTAACCGATGGAGATCAAGGCTTGTGTTTATCTGTTCTTTCATCAAATACCATCCGTCTGCATTCAAAGCCTGAACCAAAGATCTTCACTTTTGATTATGTTGCAAATATGGAATCAACACAGGTAATAAATTCCAAAATTTTATAATGGTATTGCTGTTTTTCCCTAAATGTTGGCAACTTCTACACTCAACCTTAAAATAAGCCTCAGGTCTTATTTTTGCAGTGGTCAGGCGTAGTTATACTACAGAAATGCTGCACTAAATTCTGCTCTAATAGTTTTAACGTATGTTTTTAACTGTTAATTTCTTTAAAGTTTGCATTAAAATTGAATTTTCTATTTGTATATATTACAGCAACACCATAGACAGAAAATAAACACCCCCTCTTGAGAGAAACATAAAAATAGCTGGCAGACAGTAGCTGATATTAAAGATTTGATTTGTGTTTTAGGAACTTATGAGTTTATATTCTATCTGTTATATTTCCTTCTTATACATTTGCCTTTTAAACAGATATGTTTTTCATCTGGGACAGCTAATGCTGCAAGGAAAATCTTTCAATTTAATTTTATCATATTGTGTTTGAAATTCTGAACATAATTTTAATTACTCTAAGACTTAAATTTCTGTTTAAAAAACCAAGCGTGCGCCCCCCCCCC
>NW_020799095.1:5206930-5242909 GCF_003259725.1 Athene cunicularia
CCCCCCCCCAAACCCTACCTAGTGTAGGCTGTTATTAGTAACTCGTCTCTTCTTGCAAATCTAAGAATTATGTGAAAATAGATGAGGCTAACAGTTGTGCAGATTTGGTGAATATGCCACTGTGCAGTGGCAAATGTTGAAAGCTAACTAGATCTGATAACTGTCATGGCCTCAGTTTTGACCTACTGATGGTATAAACCACATAAAATCAAAAGCACTGGACCATATTAATATAATATGTATTTGAAAGCTGTTACTATGATGGTGATTTTATTATTTTTCTTTCAGTTTATCAAGGAATAAAAATGTTTTCAGAGGGAGTGATTTGTGTCGCAAAGGCTTAGGATGTATTGTCTTGCTGTGAGAACTCCAGGAGTCATGATACATGTCCAACCTTATTTTATACATTATGAAGTTATGACATAGATAACACTGATAAGAGATACTTAAATGAGTGGTGCCAAGTACCTTCTCTTTTCCTTGTCCCCAGGAGTCAGTGTTCTCAAGTGTGGCCAAAAACATTGTTGAATCTTGTATGAATGGCTACAATGGAACCATCTTTGCTTAGTAAGTCATTTAATGGTATTTCATAGCAACTGCAACATTTGAAGAGATTGTATTAATGAGTAGTTGTGGACTTAAATGCCAGAACCTGCTGTATGTTACAGTAACCTTTGAAAGTGCTTCCTTAATACAGCACAACATAGGGAATGTTCTTGCAGTACTGAAGCATGCTTCTTATTCCTCTTTTAGAGGAATCTATTTGTAGGTGTTATGCTTCTAATACTTAAGTCCAATAGCGTGGATTGTAAACTCACTTCAATTTTACTATTGTTTGTCTAAAATCTAGAAGTTTTACTGTACTGTTAAAGAGAAAGCTAGTTGGTTTTAGTATGTCCATAGTAAAATGGAATGAAAACTGCTTTAACTTGTTATTTGGCCAGCTCAACAATTTGAGTCTTAACTGCCTGTGGGAAAACTCATGAATGACAATCTTAACTTTAAAATGTTTTCACAGTAGAAATATATCCATGAATAGTAGCATGAATATCACTATATTAACTCTCAATATTTTTTCATTTTGAAAACTGAGTAAGCACTTTGGTCAAAAATGCTAACTTGAAGGACTGATCTCATCAAAACCTTACTGGGTTTTTTAGCCTAGCACAGCATTCATAAAACTGAAGTCTACTTTGTTATAACATACAAATGTGGAAAAATGAAGTGAAATTGCCCTGAAGTTTCTCTAGCATGGTTTAAAAAAAGGATATATTCAACTTAAAAGTATTTTTCTCATTTTGGGTTTATGTATACTATTAAATGACACAAAACCCAAAAGATTGACCCAAAAGTTAGTTTAATGTCTATATTTGAAAGCCTTCATTTTATTGCTAAGTTCCACTATTTCTCTTTCCAACTGAAATAAGGAAGAAAATGGTGGGTGGCAGGGAGAGAAAAGGCAATTTATCTAACAGAATTTCATGGTCAAATTTGCTGTTCTGTTTTTATACCTTTTTAGCTGACTGATTTCTTAGCTTTTATCTGTTTCTTTATATTTAGTTTAAATACTTTATTTTATTTTAAACTGTGAGTTCTCATTAAAAGATGCAGATTAATGAAAAATTCAGAGCTAGAATAAAGCTTTTATCTGAACTTTTTTTTTGTTTGTTAGTGGCCAGACCGGGTCAGGAAAAACCTTTACTATGATGGGTAAGTGCATGTGAGAGCTTAATCCTTCAGTTATTTCTTAATGGTTTTTGTCTTGAGTTGAAATGTTGCTTTGTCAAACACCAGGGATGATATAGATTTTTGTCTTCCTGCAGATAACTTTTAAGGTTTAAGAAATGGTGTAGTGCTCATTGCAGTTGTTCATGCTTTATATCAAAACAGTGAGGTGTATATACTCTCTTCCATCTTTTTGAAGATGTAGATTTTTTTCTGTTTTTAACAAGAGAAGCTTTTCAGTTAAACAGAGTAAATGTTGTCCAAAATGAGTATTCTACTGGTTTCCCTTTTTGGCTGATATTCCTTGCATTTGTAGAAAAATATTCTAGTATGCAAGGGTCTTCCTTATTAAAATATATTGAGGTTTTCAGAATAACTGCTTTCTATCCAACTAGGAATTTAAGGACTCTGTATACAAAGGAATCCCCTTGTAATCTTGTTCTTCATACAGTGGTGATTTTAAATCCATTAATATTGTACTTGACATTAGAAAGTTACTAAAATAATCAACACTACTTTGGACAGCATGTTTTCAAGGACTACATAGAAATTACGTAAACATGGGGAAAGATCCACTCCATCTTTCTGGTTCTTCAAATCAGGATTAAGGTAGCTGTATTGGCATCCCTCCACATCTGTACCCGTTTTCTATGGAAGTCCAAGTATTTTATACTATTTTAGGCTTAGGTAGCCTATAGACAGGTAAAGTAAGATGCTTTCACAAGCATCATTTAGACTACATATAAATCTGAGTATGGAATATTACCTTAGATCTTGAAAGTTGATTTTATTGCATTTCTTCTGTGGTTTTGACATAAACTGGCTCAAACCTGGTTGCTGAAATCTTCTGTGATGACATGTTGAAAAGATCAACCATTACTCTTGAGTAGTGCTAATTAATTTTTTTAATTAAAAATCTCTTTAGGACCATCTGATTCTGATAATTTCACTCACAGTCTGAGAGGAGTAATTCCACGGAGCTTTGAATACTTATTTTTTCTAATTGAACGTGAAAAAGAAAAGGTACATTTATTTTATACTTATTGAAGTGAAAGTAATGTCTCACATTAAAGATTAGCTAAGGCTGTTTGGCAAGCCAGGTGTGTAGCAGTTAAATTTTGAGGATTATTGCCATCTTGCATCAATTTTGTTGATGAGAAATGCTTATATCTAGTACTCTACCAAATTATAGTACACTTTCTTCAGACACAAATGTACTTATATTTTCAGACTAAAAATGCATCTAGGTTTCTGGATCTTAGTTGTCATCTGGGCATCAGAAATGTATAGTATGCAGAATATGTATGCAAACTAGTAGCTTTAGATATGTGTAAAAAGAGACTCACTGCCATACAATGCCAGACTTGATAAAATCAATGTGTTTATAGTGTAAATTACTGTGTTTTTCAGGCCGGCAATGGAAAGAGTTTTCTGTGCAAATGCTCATTTATTGAAATATACAATGAACAGATATTTGACTTGCTAGATTCCGCTTCAGCTGGACTCCTCCTCAGAGAACACATCAAGAAGGGAGTCTTTGTTGATGGTGCTGTTGAACAGGTGTTGTCATCTGCTGCTGAAGCATACCAGGTATTTTTTTTGTCACTTTTTAATGCTTGGACTATTTATCTTGATGCTTAGTTGGTAAATATTCCTCTTTGTTTAAAGCACGTAGTTTTTCCACAGTGTCTATGACATACACTGTTTTTTGAAGGATGGAGATAGGGAAAGAGTAAAAAGCTGTTTCTAGGCAATGCTTCCTGACTATCCCACACATGTAAGTAATTGTATAGTTTTGAAGTTTGGAATATATGAAATGCGATTGCAGTAATCTTTCACTAATGCTTGCCCTACACATCTCTGAAATAGCAACAGAAAACTACATCTCCTGCTAATTAGGCAGCATGTGTGTTCCAGAAATTTGTCAGGTTTATTTCTCCATGAATGAGGCATTCACATAGTACTTCAGTGAATTTAAATGGTTTTTTTCTTGTGTACTGCTAACATACACCCGTGTTGGGTATGTTATGCTTTCAAACAGCAATGGCACTCCTGGAGGAAAGAATTGAATATTATAATTGGTGTTTTTATTAAGCTTGACTGTAGTTATATATTTTTTTTATTTTTAAAGTAGTTCTATTAGAAGAAAGTAAAGAAGTCCTCATCCTTGAGATTTTTGAAAGGTGTTGCACTGAAATATACTTACTACTGTTTATCACCTGTATGAAAATACAATCTGAGATACTTGATATTATTTTATGTCTTTTGCATGCTTAGGTATTAACTATGGGCTGGAGAAACCGTCGTGTAGCATCCACCTCAATGAACAGAGAATCCTCAAGATCACATGCGGTTTTCACTATCACAGTGGAATCCATGGAGAAAAACAACGAGATTGTTAATATTCGGTCTTCCCTGATCAACCTGGTAGACTTAGCAGGATCTGAGAGACAGAAAGACACCCATACAGAAGGACTGAGGTTAAAGGTTAGTTCTGTAATATCTGTGGAATCCGTCTCCTTTCAGGTGTACTGCCCTGTTCCATCTGCCAAATCTGTTCACCTTTGTTCTCTTTTTTTAGGAAGCAGGTAACATAAATCGATCACTAAGTTGCCTGGGTCAAGTAATCACAGCACTTGTTGATGTGGGCAACGGAAAACAGAGACACATTTGTTACCGGGATTCCAAGCTCACTTTTCTGTTACGGGTAATACATATATACACTCTGTATTTTATATGCTACTCAGGATGTAGAAAAACTACGTTTGGGTTGGTTTTTTAACTGTAAAAAGCTGAACTCAGGTATTGTTTCAATATTGGGCAGGTAGAAAAACATTTGAAAAATTTCTTTTTACTTAAACAGGTTTCCAGTCGATTTATTGCTGTTAACTGAAGACAAATTTATTTATGCTCATAATGTCCTATTACATATCTCCAAATTTTAAAGAAAAAAAGCATATGTTTTGATCCCTGTAGTTTGGGAAATACTGTGTGTTGCAGTGTAATATTTAGAGATGTGTTGAAACATTGGATGGGACTTCCAGAATTAGCTTGCATGTCCTAGGTGTTGGCATAATGTTAAGAATTAGATAAATTCACAGTTTCCTATCTGAGAGCTTATGGGCTGTTTTCAAGATGAACAGAAAACAAAGATGGAAGCAGCCAAACATTTGTTGGATGCCAGCACTCACCAAAATTCTGTGACCAGTAATGAATAATATCTGTAATTTATTTTTGTATTATAATATAGTACTTGTACATAATATAGTATTGTGATCGCAGCAAAATTTTCCAATCATTCCATCCCTGATCCATGTGTATCTTAGAATCATGAACCTCTGAAGAACTGTGTTCTTCAATGCAACGCAAAATAGATAGAAATTGGAAGAGAATTGCAACTCTATGAGCTGTTACTTTAAGTAATTATTTTTTTAGATGGCTGTACTGCGAAGTCATCCACAAACGTGACCCTCTCTGCTAGAGAGAGAGAATTCCATTGAGGCTTGTGGGCTATTTTATAGTACTAGACTTTTAGTCTTAGGTGTAACTACTGCATTCTCCAGAGATTTGAGAGCTACTTGTTAAACAACATACAAATATCTGAAGAAATGCATGTAAAAGGGAGAGGTTCTTTTTATATCCTTGGTCAAGATTCTGTTGGTTTGTGATTTTTTTGTATGTTTGTGTGTCTTTGGCAATAGCCATCAGAAAATAGATTGGAACAATCAACAGGCTAGATGGTGTTCAAGACAGTCTGAATACCAATCTGCTAATTACCAAGATTAATGTGAAATATCTTATTCCCTGATATTTTTTTTTTTTCCTCCCCCTGCTGTTCAGGTGTAAAAGAAAAAAAAAAGTTGAGTAATACAGAGTTAGGGCTTTGAAAACCCAAATAACATCTTTATTTACAGTCATATCCTTTATCCCCATGTTTGAAATAAAATTTCAGAAATTTAGCTAGCATGGGGATTTGCTAGATAAAACCCTTCCTGCTGCAATTTGTTCAAAATGATACATGGTAGCTGTTAGGTGATGGCTTACTGTGGTCAGGGAAACCATGCAAATAAGATTAACTTCCATGTTTTTAAATAGGATTCCCTTGGTGGTAATGCAAAAACATGTATAATCGCAAATGTTCATCCAGGATCCAGGTGTTTTGGTGAAACGCTGTCCACTCTTAATTTTGCTCAGCGAGCAAAGTTGATAAAAAACAAGGTAAGAGAGTTACTCAATGTCTTTGTTCCAACAAAATATCAAATTATTTCTTGTCACTTAAACTGCCATCTGTAAACAGGGTAGCTTTGTTGAAATACTCCTGTGCTTTCACTAATTTACATTAATATAACTTACTTTAAAATACTAAATTTGATTTTCTAAATGTGTTTTATGACAAATGATTTTTGAAAAGGACTTGTTTGCTTTTGATTACGAATAGAGTACAACAGCTGGGGACTAGGTAATGGCTAATAATACTGTATTTGTTGGTTGCTCTCAAGCACTTAATTAGAGAAAGTAAAAAGTAAATCTGTACTAAAAATTAGAATAGTCATAAAAAAATGAAGATTCAATGGTATTTCCGTGCACTTGGTTTTTTTATATGCTAATATCCAAAATACAACTTCTTATGAGTGGGTCTTGAAAGTATGTTGGCAGCTTGAAAACTGCTGTCTTCAATGTATGCTGCTTTGTTGGTCAAAAAACTACAGACAAAATTCTGAAAAAAACATTACCTTTTTTTAACCGATATTTTTATATTAAAAAATATTATATTTTATATTAAGTGCAACTGGTTTCTCAGTAAATGGAACTTTGCTTTTCCCATGAGTTCTTCCTTTCCTAAGATGGAAAGACTTCTCAATAGTTTTGCTGCTTTGTAGTTTGAGTTTTATCCTATAAAATACAAGATTTTTATTTGTACCTTTCCTATTTTTCTCTTAACATATTTATGAAAGGCTGTGATAAATGAAGACACACAAGGAAATGTGAGCCAGTTGCAAGCTGAAGTCAAGAAGTTGAAAGAGCAGCTTGCTAAACTTAATTCTGTGCGTGACATTTCTGTATCAAATGGTAAGAGCTGAGGGTGAGGGGAGAGAGAACTTGCTACTTTTGCTGCCCAGAGTGTTGGAACCTTGTGTAATTCATTGAGCTGCTGAACAATTAATGTTTTTCTAGGAACTGATATACAGAGGTTGTATTTGTCTTACTGATCCCATCATGGCCTGTATCTGTATCTAGTATTTTGCAGAAATGGTTAATGTGATTTTTATATTCTTCCTCTTCTAAGTTTGTGTACTGGGCTATGGTTTTATTATATAATACATGGAATACTCTTCCAGTTCATAAGAGGTATGCTGCTTAATCCTTTAAGTTACCAAAAATTTGCATGTGATTGCTTGTACATTTAGGTCAGAGGAAGGGCCCAAAGGTGTTGATAATGCTTCATTCTTTTGAAGCTCAGGACTGGATCTTTTTCCCCTTTTCCCTTTTTGTTCCTTCAGGAAAACCCTAAGGAGGATGTTTACCCTTTCAACAAAAGATCAGTTTCAATGTGAGATGGTAAAGGGGTTATGGAATTTTTTAATTCCAGCAGCTTTTCCCTAGACTATTATACCTGCAATATAGATGCCATCATAGTTTTATACAATGTATACTTCTCACTGAAATACACTAGCTTATAATGTTTGTTTACAAGGTAGTAAACTTGGTCTTGTAGCTCTTACTGTGTTTTAACTATTTCCTGACCTTGCTAAGAAATAGATGATGCATCAATAGAAGTTACTATGAAAGTTAGAAAGAATTCTATAATATCAAGTAACTGTGGTTGAGTTTTCCTAAGGAAGAAGTACTTCTCTGTAAGTGTACACATTTAACCCGTAAAAACAAGTCGGTGATTATGCGGGACACTGAATCACTGTCCATGAACACACAAATATTAACAAATGGCTCAAAAATATTTAGATGTGCGGTAGAGTTCTGAGGGAAAGCAAGTGATGCTTCAACACTGAAAAGAGGTTTTATGCAGAACCTGGTATATTAGAGCTGTGTTTAGTCTATGCAGTTAAATTATGTTTGTAATATTCAATCACACAAATAAGAAATTTTGCTTTCTACTTTAAAAACAGGATGACTTTTAAAATACGTTAAATTACAATAGTGTGTTAGTTATGCACCTAGATACTGTGGTGATTAGTATTCTGTAAGCAGTATTGTCTGCATGAAGATATAAAGGAAAGCTATTTTGAATTAATTTCTGAAGTGGATTAGTTAAGCCCTTTTAATCCCTTGTGTGGACACTTTTCTTCAAGATTAAATCACTAATTGTCCACTTAATTCATGCTTATTTTACTGAATTTCCTTTTCATAAACAAGTCCACTTTTAAAATGTACAAACTGTAGTAATAATGCAAATAATAGCTTAGTGTTATCAAATTAATTTCAGAGGGGTTTTGCATTTTAGTTAGCTGAACAGACTGATTCTTTTATTTTAATAAAAATTCATCGTTAAGCTATTTAATGCTTGAACAACTTTGTTAATTATACAATTATTTATACTGACTCTATATCAGCACTTACTGTCTAAACTTCTTTGCTCTGGGTATGGCATGTGATCTTTGTAGATTTTTACTGTTAGAAGAATGTATTTAAATTTTCTTTACACAACTGTCATGTTATGTAGGAAAACCTGGTTAACTGGCATTTTAATAAATATGGTATTTGCTTTTTTGACTTACCCTACAGGTGCTGTTGAAAGAGGGAAGGACAACATAAATTACATGAACAACTTTATTGAAGCAATGTTGTTCTGGGAGAAATCAGAAGGTGAAAAGAAGGTAAGAAAGCACTAATATTTCAAAGTGTACTCTGACAGACCAGTGAGCATATTGAAACTGACTCTCATCATTATTTTTCTTTGGTTTTGAATAAAAATACTCTGCCTATAGATAATAGGGTTTGGTAACAAGGAAACTTGTCAAATGACATTTAAGATAAAATCTGTAGGAGGACTACAAGGATGTCATTAGGTTATGCAGGAAGAAAACTACAAGGGCCAAAACCCAAATAGAACTTAATCTGACTGCTTCTTTAAAAGACGTTTAAGAATGTTTCTATAAATACATTGACAACAAAAGGAGGGCTAAGGAGAATCTCCATCCTTTCTTGGATGCAGGAGGAAATATAGTGACAAAGGATGAGGAAAAGGCTGAGGTGCTTAATGTCTTCTTTGCCTTAGTCTTCAATAGTATGATCAGCTATTCTCAGTATCCAGTCCCCTGAGCTGGAAGACAGGGAGCAGAATGAAGCCCCCGTAATCCAAGGGAAAGGGTTAGCAACCTGCTACACCACTGGGACACACACAAGTCTCTGGGGCCAGATGGGATCCACCCAAGGGTACTGAGGGAGCTGGCAGAAATGTTCACCAAGCCACTTTCAATCACTTATCAGCAGTCCTGGCTAACCGGGGAGGTCCCAGTTGGCTGGAGGTTTGCAAATGTGACACCCATCTACAAGAATGGCCTGAAGGAGGATCCAAGGAGCTACAGGCCTGTCAGTCTGACCTTGGTGCCGGGGAAAGTCATGGAGCAGATCATCTTGAGTGCCATTATGTGGCACATATGGTACAACCAGGTGATCAGGCCTAGTCAGCATGGGTTTGTGAAAGGCAGATCCTGCTTGACAAACCTGATCTTCTGTGACAAGGTGACCTGCTTATTGGATGAGGGGAAGGTTGTAGATGTTGCATACCTGGACATTAGTAAGGCCTTTGACACAGTTTCCCACAGTATTCTCCTGGCAGAACTGACTGCTTGTGGCTTGGATGGGCACACACTTTGTTGGGTAAAAAACTGGCTAGATGGCAGAGCCTAAAGAGTTGTGGTGAATGGAGTCAAATCCAGTTAGTGCTGGTCACAAGTGGTGTTCCTCAGGGCTCAGTACTGGGGCCAGTTTGGCTTAATATTTTTCAGTGATCTGGATGAAGGGATCGAATGCACCCTCAGTCAGTTTGCAGATGACCCCAAGTTGGGTGGGAGTGTTGATCTGCTCGAAGGCAGGGAGGCTCTGCAGAGAGACCTGGACAGGCTGGAGCCATGGGCTGAGGCCAACTGGAGGAGTTTCAATAAGGCCAAATACTGGGGGCCACAACAGCCCCACTCAACACTACAGGCTTGGGGCAGAGTGGTTGGAAAGCTGCCTGGCAGAAAAGGACCTGGGGGTGTTGTTTGGCAGCCGGATGAATATGAGCCAGCAGTGTGCCTAAGTAGCCAAGGTGGCTAATAGCATCCTGGCTTGTATCATAAATAGTGGCCAGCAGGACTAGGGCAGTGATTGTCCCCCTGCACTCGGTGCTGATGAGGCTGCACCTTGAACACTGTTCAGTTTTGGGCCTCTCGCTACAAGAAAGGTGTTGGTGTGTGTCCAAAGAAAGGCAACAAAACTAATGAAAGGTCTAGATTACAGGTCTTATGAGGAATGTCTGAGGGAAGTGAGAGTGTTTAGCCTTGAGAGGAGACTCAGGGGGAGACCTTATTGCTTTCTACAGCTACCAGAAAGGAGGCTGCAGTGAGGTGGTTGTCAGTCCCTTCTCCTGAGTAAGAAGCAACAGGACAAGAGAAAATGGCCTCAAGTTGTGCCAGGAGAGATTTAGATGGGATATTAAGAAAAGTTTCTTCACAGAAAGGGTTGTCAAGCATTGGAACAGGCTGCCCAGGGAAGTGGTTGAGTCACCATCCCTGGAGTTATTTAAAAGATGCATAGACATGGCACTGAGGGACATGGTTTAGTGGTGGACCTGGCAGGCTTAGGTTAACGGTTGGACTTGATCTTTTCCAACTTAAATGATTCTATGATTCTATTCTATCTTTTAAATTCAGACATGCCATAGGATAGATTTCATAGTATGTTTAGTCTTAGGGAGTAGATTGCTGTGATTTTTTTTTTTTCTTTTTTTAATAGAATAGAACAACAAACTTATGGTTTACATCTTTGAGTGTTTGGATCAACAGTATGTTTTTTTGAAGCAAATTTCCCAGTCATACCCATTTTGTTGTGCTTTGGCTCATGTCATGGCTGCAGTATTGAACTAGCCAAAATTAATTATTTTAAGAAAATGAACTGCAACAGGTAATCTAAGGGCACATCTGATGTGCTTAACTGAGTATTTAGTCTACCAGATCATACTGGAGTTTCTAAGTAAAGTTTCTGCAATCTAATATAATTTGGGTTCTTGGTATGAACTGTTGCTCTCTACAAACCTGCTGCAAATGATAGTCTGTGTATTCACAAAATTACTGTTAACTGAGTTTTGCATGATTTATCTATGTGTGCATATGTATGTGGTATGTGTACCTTAAACATTCATCTAGTGTAACCATCATTTTCATCAATGTGTATATGTACTTTCTAAGAACTTATTAGAAAAAATTGCTCAACTAGAAGATCTGTGTGCCAAGAAGGAGAAATTTATTCAGTCCAATAAAATGATAGTTAAATTCCGTGAAGACCATATTGTTCGCTTGGAGAGATTACATAAAGAGGGTGGTGGAAGTTTGTTGCCAAAAGAGCAAGATGATCTCCTCAGTGAATTGAGGAAGGAATTGCAGACACTCAGAGATCAAGTAAGTCTTTGGTTTTTCTTCTTTAGAACGGTTTTCTTTTGTGAGAACAGCTCATGTGGTGGGTGGATACAGGCTTTTTAGGTCTGTGATGGGTGAATACAGGCTTTTTAGCAAGACAGTCAGGAAAGTAAAGGATGTGTGGTCTATCTTTTATAGAAGCACCTCAAATGTATGGAGTTTCCCTGTGGGAAGGGACAATGAGTGGGTTTAGAGCTTGTGAGTTTGCTAAGAGGAGAGGCTAGTAAGGGTGATGTCATGGTGGGAGCTTGCTACAGTCCACCTGACCTGAGTTAGGTGGAGGACTAAGTCTCCTTTAAGCAACTCAAGGAAGTCTCCAAATCACAAATCCTCATTCTTAATGGAGACTTTAATGGACACTTCTTAATGGACACCTGCTGAAAGCAAGAGACAGGAGGATGCAAGTAATACAGCAGGTTGCTGAAGAATAATAACACAAATGCTAGATGGGCCCATAAGGAGTGATGTGGTCCTGGAGCTGTTTGAAGAAGGCAAGTAGCAAAGTACATACCTGTGGCTTCAGGAGAGGCATCTCCAGGTTATTCAGGTATCTGGTAGGTGCATTGTTTGTGAGGCAGTTTTGAAGCACAAAGAAGCTCAAGAGAGAAGGCAGATTCTTTAAAAACTATTTCCTTTGAGCACAAGTAGGAAAAATGAATACATGTATTAAAAGACCAGCTTGAATTTGTAGCTCATAACTGAGCTCCAGAATGAAGGGGGGCAAAGTACAGAAGTCTGGACAGTTATTAAAGGATTATGGAAACATTACTGTGGCATGCAGGGATAGTGTTAAGAAAGGCGAAGCTCAAAGTTGAAACTGAAAAGGGATGTCAAGAGCAGTGAGAAAAGCTTCTACTGCTTTATTACAAGTAAACACATAAAATGTAAGCCCACTGGTTTTTTTTTGAGAGCAGCTTCCAAGGGAGTACAAAAAGTAACAAAAAAAAAAAAAAAGAAATTGGGACAGTTTTAACCACTGTAGGGAATAGCTTTATTTTTTTTTTTCTTCCATTACAATTTAATGCTTCCTGAAGGTAATAGGGCAACAGCTAGGTATGTATAACATTGTCTGGAAAATAAAAACTGTTGACTAAAATACTGCTTATCACAGATGGAACAACACCCACGAATTGCAAAGTATGCCATGGAGAATCATAACCTCAGAGAGGAGAATAAAAAACTTCGTTCTTTACAGTCAGTTAAAAAGGCTCAAGAGATTGATGCTCAGACCATCACAGAACTAGAAAAAGCTTTTTTGGAAGCTTCAGCCACAGAGAAAAATACTGGAGGTAAAAATATTCTAATGTTTTTCAGCTAAATAAACTTACTGTACTTTTGTTGTGTGCAATGTAGTGTTGAACATGTTGTCTGTCTTGATGTATTTTTGCATTCTTCAAAGGGATACCTGAAGACTGATAAACTAGGTTTACTTCATTTTATTCACATTGGCCTTCAAGCAAATACAGCAATAGAGAATTTGGATTCTTGGGTATCTTGTGAGCAACATCCATAATCTCATTTTGTTGTCTGTAGTGTTCATGAAGAGTGCAGTAACATTGTTCTACTGGTTTTCATGTGGATTGTTGCTAATACTAATTTTCTTCAATCTTAATTGCTGTTATGCTGTTCAAAAGCCTGAAAATGCTTTCAGTTTAGTAAAACTTAAGATATTTGAGCTACTTTGTGTTTTCAGAGAGTATGTGTTTGTTCTTTAGGTCATCATTTATATTCAACCACCATATCCATGGAAGGCAACTCATTGGCATCTATTGAAAGGCTGAAAGCACGCCTGCTACAGACTCAGAGTGAACTGGCAAGTTCCAAACAAGAATATGAAGAATTTGAAGAGCTAACCAAGTGAGACAAAACAGTATAAAAATGTCTTTATTTAAATGTCTTTAATCATTGATTTCTAAAAGTTAGTCTCAGATCCTGAACATACAGTCTTAGTATGCTCTTTCTATGTAAGAGGACCAGGTTAAGAAAATGGCACACACAGAGAATACATTCCTGTTGAACTCCGTTACTCCCAGACTAGGAACAACTGTGATGCAAGGCATGTCTGCACTTTTGTAGATTTCTTTGTCTTTCCAAAAGCTGCTCTTATGCTAAGATGTAGAAGAGTGCTTCATAACGTGCAGGAGATGCCCATACTCTGAATTTGACAGTCACCTGCTTAACAGGACAGGGAGAGTTCGACTTAGTTTCCATTTTGAACAAGTATTTTTGAGTAACTGAAATATTACAGATGGAAGCAGTGACAGGAACTAAGAGCTGATGGGATTTAAGGGGGAGTATTTTGGGGGTGGTTTTTGTTTTGGTGCAACATAGTTTTTAATATAACCTCTTTAAGATTGTGAGTTTGAATCACCATAAATGTAGAATTCAAGCACCCCAGAAAACTTTGGCTAACCTGTTGGTTAATTTTTTTGTATCCACTTCAAAGATTTTTAAGAAGGTAATAATACGCCATCTTGAGACTTGTTATAGGAATATTTAGTGCAAATTAGAGCAAAGACACTGTCAGTAGTTAATTCTTGTGCATTTGCTTTGGCATCTAAACAGACGATGGGGGTCTACTTTGTCCTTACCAAGGAAGTAAAGAATTTACTGTCATTGTTCTCCTTGAGGGCAGCACAAGATAATGTGAAAGGCCCGAGTAATACCTTCAGTGTGTATATATTCTTATGCAAGCAAATGATACATGTCTTAACTTGATCAACCCCATTTCTGAAAAGTTCAGGTCCTGTTACTAGAGATACAAGAAAAATAATTATGTTTTCAGTAAGTGTAATGTAAATCTGAATGGCAAAGGGGACCTGATTTTTTTTTTTTTACAAGCTAAAAATAAATTAACATTGTTGCTTTTTATTGATTTCAGTGAATCTAGAGTGTAATTCTAGAAGCACTGAGCACAAGATAATTTCTGCCTCCCTCCTTTTTTCTTTGCAAAGTAGCTTTGTAATGTCCTTTTCAGTCATTCAGGCAACTGTAGAAATCTGTTTTCTTAGATTTCTTTGTAGTAAATTCTATCATAATGTTACGATCTACTGAAGTCATCAATTCAGCAATCCATCTGTTGTCCTGTATCATTAGTTACAGGGTTTATTTATACCTTCATAAATTAGTTATTTTATTTTCCTGCCCATCCAATGTATTCCTGTTTTACGTATTCCATGTTTCGTGCATGTCTGTCTTGCTTGATAACATGTATGAATTTTTATTATCAATTACTGACATTTTCTTTAGTGGAGTGCAGTCAAACAGAAGTGTGCTTTTGAGCATCTGGATTTTCACTGAATTTTAAACTTGTTTCTAGTTTCAGAGTAACTGGATGCTTAATTTTACATGCAAGTGTAACTGTGTCCTGTAACTGAATAAGTGGACTAAAATTTAACAATTTCACAAAATCAATGTATACTAACTTTTTTGTTCAATACGGTGGATGGAGGACGCAAGCAGTCGATTCAATGTGAATGATAAAGCAAGCTTCCACTTTATTGAAAGAAATCACACCTTATATAAGCACTAACTATAATTATGCACACTAATCATAAATCTATTGGATACATCTAAAAGGTTACATTATAATATCCCAACCCCTTGTGGCATTTCAGGTATGTCACAACATCTTCCTTCTGGCTTGGTTTTTTTTTCCATAGCTGTTTAACATCATAATCAAGTATGTGTACCTCAGTTTCTCCCTTTGTTAGCATAACAGTCCTTTGTTAGCATAACTGTGCCCTGAACCTCCTTCCTCGTTAGCATAACTGTACACTGGGTTTTTTCCTTTGTTTACCTCAGATGGCTGCAATCAGCTCCTGCACAGACCCATGGCCTTGTTCTGCAACAGTTCTCCAACAGTTCAACAGCGATCAGAACAAAAGTTCTACTGTTTCATAGGTTTTGTTGCAGATGCTAAAAACATGAGAGAAGATGATAGCATTAAACTGCCAAAAGATGAAATAGTATATTTCCTTTTGTCTGTAGATTTTGACCCTACAATTATGTCAGTAAGACCAACTATCACAGTGACAGCATGTAATTCTGCAAAACACCTAATGAAAATTATTCCTAAATTTCTGTTCAACTTTTGTATTTCAGTTAAAGTACTCTCAGGGGCAAAATAATCTTAACAGAACAGCACTTCAAAAAAAAAAAAATCTTCAAACGATTTTCTTTAATCCTGACAAGCACCAGTTCAGACTTCTCTTATAACTGGATAACATTCTTAAAGCTCAGAACTGTATTGGTATGGGTGATATCACTTTCTCATAAAAGGAATTGCAGAGCTCTCAGCTTATTTCTTACTATGTAATGGATTTTTTCCAACACGTTTAGTTATCCATCTGCTTGCTTCATTATACAAGCACAAATAAGCTTCTTAGCTTTTTAATTTTTGTTTGTTTGTTTTTTACTTTTTAATACAGCAGTGGTAGCTTTCTTCTCAAATGTATTTCAGTGTTTGGGCAAGAATTCAGCTTCAGTTTGCTTGCTGGCAATACTGAAGCTTACTCTTACTGATGGGAGGGTGTACTGATGGAGTAGTTTTGACAGTAGTGAAATACTTCCTAAACAGGAAAAAGCATATGGAACTGGAATCAGAGCTTCAGTCCCTTCGGAAAGCAAACAAACATCTTGAAAACATTCTGGAGGCCACCAAAGCACACAAGCGCCGAGAAGTCTCTCAGTTACATAAGCTACATAGAGAAACTCTTAAGGTATGAGAATAAGTTTGTTTAAAACCACACATACTTACTTCTGAGTTATGTGAGAACAGAGACTTTCATTTCTATGATCCCTTAACCTAACTTGTGTTCTGGCATGTAATCCATATGTGATAATGTAGATACGATGCTTTTTTGTTCCAAAATACTGAATGACTGCTACTATAATCAGATGACAAATCTGAAAAAGTTAGTGGTTTAGAACTAATCATTTTGAACATTTTATTTCATTATTCTGCTTATAGATCCATGAAATACAATACCAGACAGTTTTAATTCCATTTTACAGTTAAATATTAAAAAGCAGCCTTTATTTTATAACAGAACATAACCACTCCAACAAAAGCTTACCAGCTAAGATCTCGCCTAGTGCCGCGAATAAGCCCAGAAATCTTAGATTATCATTCTGAAGATTTTCAGTGTTCTGAAGAGATGATGGATGATATTTTGAAGGAGCCAGTTCCCCCAGAGATGAATGAACAAGCATGTGAGGCCATTGCTGAGGAGCTCAAAGTGGCACAGGTGAATGTTCTGAATAAAAACTGAAGTGTATGTGTAACTTCATTGTAAAGCAGGTTTTGACACAAAATACTTCCATCTCATCAAATATATTTTAATTTGCATGGGAAGCTGAAGCATTTGGTGAGTACTTAAGGCGTCACTGTATTTTACATTGTATTTAAGAGGATTCACAATGAAAATACTGAAAGGGATTTGAGAGCTGAGTATCTTAAGTAGTTTAAGATACACAGGGCATTTAAAATTTTACTATTTTAACCTGATAATTTGTCTATGAGGAAACTTCTTTATCAGACCCTAGTGACAGCTAGATTTAGAACAATACCCAAGAGTAATATATAATACTGCATTATTTGAAGAAAGCTGCCAAATAATGCTTGTCCACTATTTACCTTAATTGTTTTGTATCTTTCATAAAGGTCTTTTTTAAAGGGGGGGAAAGTCTTTTTTAAAGAGTGCTATGAGGTTATCTGAACTACTCTATAGAAGTTCGAACTAACTTCAGTGCCTGTAAAACCCTGGCAAAACAGCCAAAATCCCTCTTTAATGCTTAACATAGTGCAGAGATCCTGTAAGGAATTTAGCTACTGTATATTTTGAATAACTTATTTTTATAGCCTTATTTCTCCAAGGTAACTGTGTCTGAAAACTGTTTATTGGGTTCAGTCCCTGTATTCCCTGACAGATTTTCTTGTGCTCTATCAGTTTAATTAGCAACAGGAGAAACTGGCTACTTAAGACACCAGTTTATTTTTTAATGTTCTGTTTTCTGTTGATTCAGGTCATAAAAAGAGAAAGTAGTTGACATTTCTATATTTAATATGCACAGACTACCATATGGCATGTGAGTAGCTCAAAGATGGGTGCTCTAATTTTGAGTGTCTGTTTTGTCACAGGAGCAACTGAGCACAATGCAGACAAAGCTGGATGAAGAGGAAAGCAAGAATATAAAACTCCAGCAGCATATTAGTAAACTGGAGCATCATTCTGCGCAAATACAGGAGGTGAGAGAATAATATAATACAGGGCTGTGGTGAACGGAGAAAGCAAGCAGTCGATTCAATGTGAATGATAAAGCAAGATTCCACTTTATTGAAAGAAATCACACCTTATATAAGCACTAACTATAATTATGCACACTAATCATAAATCTATTGGATACATCTAAAAAGTTACATTATAATATCCCAACCCCTTGTGACATTTCAGGTATGTCACAACATCTTCCTTCTGGCTTGCTTTTTTTTCCCAAGGGGGTTTACCATCATAATCAAGGCTGCTCTGTACCTCAGTTTCTCCCTTTGTTAGAATAACTGTACCCTGGGTTTTTTCCTTTGTTTACCGCAGGTGGCTGTAATCAGCTCCTGCACAGACCCATGGCCTTGTTCTGCAAGCCATTCTCCAACACAGGGCTATATATGAGTGTGTGTATGTGCCGGTGATATCTACCACGCACATATTACTCTGTTGTCTGGTGTTACTTGCATTTTGAATTTCGAAAAACTTACATAGCATCACAGCTCAGGGCTGTGCAGGAAGACAAGGACTTCATTTAACTCTGCAGGCTTGGGTTTTTTTGGTTTTAAATGTGATTCTGAGCCTGCTTGATTTTAAATATAAGCAAGTAGTTACTCAAGATGTCTGTTCTGGCCAACTTCATGATTTCTGGAAAAGAGCAATAGTCAGAGAAATTTTCCACTACTTGTCTCAGTTGGAACTGACCTGAAACATCCTTACTCTGTAAAATAGTAAAATATTTCTAAGTCTTCCTTAAGTGCTACTTTTGATTTAACATAGAAAAGGAAATAAGGCCTGTGTTCTTCACAGATCGGTCTCATTTCTGATAGCTCTGAAGTAGATCTCAGCTCCTAAGCCATGGATTGCTTTCAAATGAACTTTTTAGATAGGCAATATCTTCAGTTATATCAAATTCTTTTCTATGGATTTCAGATTCACCCAGCATTGAAGTTAAAGAAAAATGCATCTTGTATTTATAATTAGCTGATTAAGTGCTCTAATATATTAATAAATTACTGTTACAGCTCTGACTTAGCCACTCCTACATTTACTTCCATTTAAAAATTTTGCTTTTCTTCTCAAGCTTCTTTCATCCGAAAGGAATGACTGGAGTAAAGAACGCCAGGATCTCCTTGAACAGATAAAATCGCTTGAAAAGCAATTTCAAGACAGTCAAAGCAAGACTGACAGTAAGTCTGTGACACTGATACTCCATATGAGGTTTTGAGGTGTCTTAATGTTTTGAATCAACAGTAGCACTTGCTGAGTAACTATTTGGGCTGTTACTCATACTGGTTTGATTTTTTTTTTTTAAAGAAAAAATATCTCTGATACTTACAGAATAGCTTTTTTTTGCCCAGTCTTGCACAGTATACAATATTCAAAATTGTGCTCTGTTCACCCTGAATTTGAAGAGAGTACAGGATATAGTATTTTAAAAAGAAAATATTAACTAAAAAAAGGGAAAATCCTCCATTTATGGGAATGAAGTGATACTGTCTGGAATGTTTTTGATTCTGCTTGTACTCTTCAGTTCTTAAAATCAATGTTTCATTGACGTTTTCCACTTACAAATCCTCTTTGTGTGTAACCTTCAAGGCTAATTCCACTGAAAATGTGTAAAGTTTTGTGAGACTTTCACAGGGCATTCTGTAGTGTTACATGTCCTGTATCTAGCACAGTTTTCCAAATAACATGTAAAATATTTGTTTGGTTTTTGACAGTATTAAAAAGTGAAGTCTATGATTTGCGCATTGTCCTGCAGTCTGCAGACAAGGAGCTGTCTGCTGTAAAACTGGACTATAGTTCCTTTAGGGAAAAGCAAGAGAAAGAAATGAGTCAGCTCTCTGGTAGACATATGGATGTGCAGTTCCAGCTGGACAGCATCAGGTATGTTGGCAGTTTGGTAAAATGTCTTAACTTCCTTCATGGATGCATCCAGTGATTTAGTTCTTTTCTGCATGTGAACTTGCACTTTACATCTCTTAAAGTTGTTATTTTGTGCTTATGTCCTTTGCTTATTTTTTTTTCCTCAATTCTTTCCATGCCTATTTCAGAGCCATGAGGGGGAACATGGTGAAATTAGCAGAAAGAAAAGGCTTCCTTAATTTTGGTTTGCTATAGCATTTTCCCATTAAATAGTATATATACCTATAAACTTACTGATCTCCGAAAATTAAGTAGTTGAAGAGGCATAGTTTTGGGTTTTTTCCCATTTAGTCTTAAAAATAAACTGTTATTTCTCAGTCTGGTCACATGAAGCAGGTGACATGATGCTGCTCTAAAAATACAAGCTGAAAGAAACCATAAAAATAAACTGAAGTTTGACTGTTGGAGCCTGAAAAGCTCACTACATTCTATGCAATAATTGCCATTATTATTGGCAGATGAAAATCAGTGAGGCTTTTAATCATTAGTGTGACTTAGTTATGTTGGGTTTTGTTGTTTGTTTTTGTCTTGCTGCGTTTTATTTTTGTGAGGTATTTCTTATCCTGGAAAGCTTAACTACATTATTGCATTATAGTGAGTCATGTCTTTGCTGTAGTCACTTTGAGTGATGCATTGTGAGACTGGGAACCTGCATTTGAAACTAAACATTGTGGTTTTATTTATGCCTTCTGTGTTAGTGGAAGTACTGATTGTTTGGAGGGTATTCTTTCTATAGGGACTCCATTAACAACATGATTCATAACACTTTTCTAGCAGCTTTTTACCCCTCTTTGCTTTTCACTTTTGTGAAAAATGAAATACGTTTTCAGGGCAACAGTTTAGAGGAAAATAACCCAGACTTGCCGAGAATATATGAAGTTTTTATATGGGAAAATAACCTAGATGTCAACTGAGCAGATGTAGGTATTGAGGGTCATTCAGTCAGGTTTTTGTGCATCAACAGGCAAAAAAAAGATTTAAAAAGAACAATGGGTGAACACTATTATCAAGACACAGTGACTGAAATTTCTATAGAACTTTGTAAGAAGAAAATTATTTCTAGGGATCAGAAAGTACTTTGCCTTCTCTGTCAATGCTACTTAAATTTCCTGTGCCCTTCATAACTTTGGGGTTTCTGAGTTGAAAAGGAGTTACCATTTATGTCAGTCACTTCTTTTTAAAATAACTATTCTGTGTACTATCTGAAGCATAAAAAAATAATCAATTGTATCTTAGAATGAAACGAACACTTTTCTTAATATTGAGGGTGGGTTTGATTGTTTTCTTTATAAAGGTTAGAACATGAAAAGATTCTTGAAGAAAAAGCATGCCTGCAGGATGACTATGACAACTTGCAGGAAGTAGCCAAGTTTGAGACAGATCAACTGAAGCAACAACTTGAAGACAGAAAACAAGAAGCAGAAGCAATGAAAACCGAGCTTTTTGTAAGACAGTTAAGCATTTTAAAGGACTTTATATAGTTAGTCCTGTAGCCAGACGGTTTAATTCCTGTCATTGTATTGCTGATAATAGATTCCACAGTACTAATAGGTTTCCTGGTGGTTTCATTTGGAAGATGTACCCAAGACCTTTTTTAAAACTTAGGCTACCAGAAATATGCAATAGCATGATGAAATAGTAGGTTTTTTAGTTGAAGAAATTGCTGTGGAAATGTTGAGGGAGATGGGTTAACTGGTAAAGATATGAGAAACTTATTTGGAAAAGAATCCTGGCATTGAAATGCTGGTGATCTTTCATCTCAGTGCTAGTGAAGACTACCTTACTTATTCTATCTTTACAATGCAGTTTCTTAAAAATTTTCATAGTGGATGTGATCTTGACAAAATGATCTATGGCTTTTTGTGGTGGATCACTGTCCTGCAATTTAGTTGATGCTGCCCTTGAAAGCCAGTCAGACTGCAGTTACAAAACAGCACTGAGGTTGCTCAAGGGCTTTTGCAAATGATTTTGCCTGCCTTTCTGCAGTGTATGCTGTGCCTGCTCAGCATGTTTACTGTAAGTTTTCCTTTTTATTGTTTAAAGGAAAACTGACATATTGAAAATTATTATTTAAATTCCTTATAGTCTAGTATGTTGAACTGCTGATTAGAATTAGAAAAATCCATGCAAATTAGCCTACAGTTGAAAATTCTAATTTCTCCCTTTAAAGCCTTGGATACTGAGGAACATGATAGCTATATGAAATTATTATCAGTGGCAAGTGAAGAACTGATTGCTTAATCTGAATAAGAGTTTACGTTTGAATTTGTACAGGACAGAGCTAAAGATCTTTGTTTCCATTTAAGGTTTGCAGGGAGGGGGGGTGTCTTAAGAGTTTTATGTGTTTGTTTTGGCCTAAATTATTCTTAAGACCGTATATTGTTATAACAACATCTATTTTGATCCCCTAGAACCTTTTGAAACTCCTGAAAACAGAAAAAGAACATAACGAAAAACTAACATTACAATTACAAGAAGACAAAGAAAATAATTCAAAGTAAGTCTTAATTAGCGGTAGGGTTTATTTTCATCTGACTTCATTGGTTTTATCCTATGCTAGGTTTTGTATTGAGGTGGAGATCCTGTTTGTAGAGGTGTTTTCCCTAGCTGGGTGGAGATAATTAGCAATTTTTATTTTACCAACTTAGAACAACACTTCATTTTAATGTATTCAATTAACATGACAAATGTAATTTCATTGCAAGTATAGTTTTTCATGTCAGATATAAAGTTCCACTACTGATAACAGTGTATGGCTAATAACTAAACTACTAGTCTTTTGTATAGCATGAAGAATGTGATAGTTAACTCTTCCAAAAAAATTAAGTGCAAATAAGAATAAACTTATGACTTGATTTGTGTTAAAATTCTCTTATGTACTGATTTTATTTATAACTAGAAATATGTTTTCTTCTCCAGAGAGCTCTTGAAAGTACTTGAAAAAGCACAGGTGGAGAAACCATCCTCTGAAATGGTGACACAGTGTGAGCAGCAGGTACAACAGCAGAATTTAATGTCTACATTGTCTGTTCACAGATTTCCTTGTGCATTAATAGCAATTTTATTGTGAACTGACTGTTCTCTTGATTACCAGCAAAATAAACATAGAGTTCTCAGGTTTCAGATTGTTTTGTTAAGCTACTGCTTAATTTTTCTGGTAAAGTAACTCGGTTCCTTCAATTTTTTTCATTGCTTTGTGCTTTACAGAACCTACTTCAGAAATAATTAAATCTCTCCTTCACAATTATTATTTCTTCTAGAAAGCAAAATTGCAGAAATTGGAACAGGACCTGGCCGTTGCTGAAGATATTATTGTTTCTTTGAAGAAGACAAATGATACAGATAAGGTTTGGTCTTATTTCTGTTACTGATACCCAGTTTTGCAGGTAACTATGTTCTGTAGTAGAGTTGAAAGCCCAGAGCGTTTCTATGATACTCAGCAATTCTGTGCAGCTAGGCAATCCTGGCTGTGTATCTAGATAAAACAAATCCTACCTTTTACTTGCATGAGTTTGCAGGGTGGTAGGAAACTGGTATGCACTCGGAGAAAACACAAGATGACTGAAGGTTAAACAAAAAAATCAAGGTAAAGCTGTCTACTGGACAAAACATTCAATGCATAAACAATGCATAATTGCCCTCATGATTAATAGGGCCTTCTGGTCAGTGACATGTTGTAATGGGCTAATAGAAATAATAAAGGTGATGTAAAAATGTGACTGTAGATATCTTTATTAATAAAATCAAAGCACTTTTACAGGAAAAGACTGCTTGAGTGTTTTGAGAGCTTAAGTTCCATAGTACAAGCATTTATGCTGTACGTAAAACAGGCATGAGAAATCACCACACAGTATGTTTACTATCCACGATACAATGACAAGTCTTGCTTTTTCAATGCCAAAACTTTGAAATGTGTAAGGTCAGAAGAATTGGTATTGTCAGTGCAGCAGTGTTTCTTGAATGTGCCTTTTTCCATTACAAACAAATGAAACCTTAATCTATAGTACTTCTGTCCTCCTATTAGAAACCCATTACAGCCTATGACCAAATCAGAGGGCTAGTCTTTTCCAATAAACACAGCAGGTTATTTAATTCTTTATGTAAGTGCTTAGAACAAAAGACAGTGATCTGATAAATTTCCTGTTATTCTTTTACATGTGCATACTGAGGCCTCATTTTCAAATGATTGTTTGAAATTTGGGATTGACAAATTATACACTAAAGACCGACTAGTAATAAAATATATATAAATTATATATATAATGTATCAGCATTAATTTTTTTTTTATGTTGCAGGAGGTTGTAACTGACTTGATGAGACAGATCCAGGAGCTGAGGTCTTCAATTAATCATAAAACTGAGTCCATAGATGCGCTGACAAGAGAGCTCGAGGATATAAATGTATGTTCTGTCATTTTGAAGGACATAGTACAGTTCTTCAGAAATGGAAGGCAATGACATGTCTTATCATGGGTCTCAAACAGCATGACTTGCTGTAGCGTTTTAGAAGGAGACTTCTTTGTTTTGACATGTTGAAATCTTCTGAACATTTTATGCCTAAGGCTGTCTTGAAAACTGAACTCTTCCCACATGGTGGGTAAAGAGCAGTGTCTCTAAAGGGACCTATTCACATCCTGTAAACTACACTCAGCTGACAGTCACATTTTTCTCAGAAATTGGCAATTTAAGACCTCAACAATTCAAGCTGTTGTAAATTCATTTTTGAGGGAGTGAATTTTTATCTTGCTGATCTTGCCATGTTCTACATCTGAAAACAAGTATAAAGAGCTAAAACTATGTATTGGAATAATTGTGAATAAATAAGATGCATCTGCTTTATTAAAATAGATCTAGTTTATAAATTGATAGAGCAACCCACAGAATGCTTTAGATAATGTGTTTGTATGAACTATGAATTCACAAGGTCCAAAATGTTGATGAGACAGATTTCTACATATGGTTATTTGTTTTTTAATAATGGTTTTAGTGTTCAATATATATTGTGAATAATACATATTAAATTAGTAATTATTTTCCATTGTTCTGACAACTCATTTCTAATAACATAGTTTGTACAATTTAGCAAGTATATAATTCTGATTTTACTCATTGACACTGAGATTTTAAACATTTGTAGTTATCACAGATCTGTGATATATATTTGTATTATGTTTGCCAACTGTCTTTGAAAACGTTTTCCTAAAATATTGTAAAACTTAATATTTTCCATAGTGCAAATATAATCTTGTTCTGGCTGCAAAAGAAGAAAGCAAAAGAATCATAGAGGATCAGGAAAAGAAGATTGAAGAACTGAGGGAAGCCTTAGAGAGAAGACAAATAGCTGATAATATTGAGGTAAAATCATTAATGTTGGTGTATTATTTGTTCAACAGACCAATTGGATGTGGTTTTGCTTAAAATACTTGTGTAACACTTAACCTCCTTTTAGTTCGAACTATAGCTAGTTAAGCTGTTCTTAAAGGAATTTTTCATGAGATACCTGACAAATTCTGTTAAATTATCACATTACTTGACATAAATATTTTATAAGCTACTTCATAAAAACTTATGCTAAAAGCCTGGTTTAATTTTAAGGCCACCAAGGAATCATCAGCTGAATTTAATGGCAGCATTAGATGATGCAGCTGAGAAATTAAAATAGGTAGAAGAATATATTATGTTTAACATTATCTCTTCCCCCACTGCTACTATATTCAGTAACATCTTTTCTTTACTCATAATTTTAACTAAAAGCTCCACCTGCTGGAAACAGATTTAGGATGCATTGTTGATTCAGCTGCAGTTTTGCTTTTTAAAATGGTATCTTAACTCTTTCCTGTAACTACCGTCACCATTATCTTGTGAATGTGTCTTTCACTCAAAACCACTAGCTTGTCCTTACATGTAATTTCTAAGATCATCTGTCACATTAGATATGCTTAGTCCAATAATACAGTGCCAATAAAGTCTTCCAGAGTGGTGTTTGCTTCTCAAAAACAATTATTAAATAGATTTCCATTATGTTTAATAGACAGGCTATCTTCATTAGTAATCGTATCTAAATTTGACATTTTGAAACCCAAAACTGAGTCACCTGCCAAATGGATCACTTTGGCGGTTTGTTTAAACTGAAATACCAATTCTTGCTACAATGTTATCCTTGGGTATATCTGGCCTCTGATAAAATCATAGAGTTTCTTCTTCTTTGACTGTACATAATTTACTAATTTCCTTCGTGCTTTCTTGACTGGACAAAAACTAATCCAAGGTGTCATTTAAAATACTAAGTACTGTTTAACACACCTTGTGTAGGTAACATACCCTATCAGGGTGGGAATCTGGTGCCTAGAATAAATCCAGAGGTATCTACAGAATAGCAGTGCACTGAACAGCTATAATTACTAATTCAGCATGGATTAAAATCTGTACATTCTTTTCTGGCTGCTTATTTAAAGAACTATATCTCTTTTTAAGTGTACACTATACTTTAAAACAGTGGTTGATTTCCCAATATCTCCAACAAGTATCTTAAATGTAACTATACTGTTTCTTTTTTTTTTTCTGCAACCAAGACAATAGATATAGAAAACATGCTAAGATTTTCAACTTAGATGAATGCTTGCTACAATTCATTATGAAAAAGTGGAAGGAAAAGGGTGGTGCTTGTAGCTGTTAGCATTCTTTGCAACAATGACAAAAACATCTTGAAACAACTGCTTTAGAGTAGTAACTTTAACATTTCTTTCTTTATTCATCCAATGACTTAAAATAGAGAGAACTTCTGTGTGAAGATTTGCATCATACCACTGATCAGCTGACAAGACTGACAGAGGCCTCTAAGAAACATGATTTGTTGCTTCAGTGTGCACAGGAAGACATAACAAAGAAAGAAGCTCTAATTCAGGAACTCAGGGAACAGGTAAAACAAGGAAATTCTGATAATTAGCTCCTTGGGAGGCAGCTGTGGTTAATTGTACTTTCTGCAAAAGGTTTTCCTTGTAATTTTAAAGCATCTTGTACACAGTACTCTTGGTGAAAAGCAAAGTAGTAGTTCAAAAGCTTCTGAATAAAGGCTAGATAACTTTTAAATACTTTGGAAATAGTGTCTAGAGATCATGAAAATGCTTACTCTGAAAAAAGAATAATAAAATCAGTAGCTGTAATAAGAGCAACCTGAGGCTATAAGAAGTGTAACCTAGTGGATTAGTTTTCCCTTTGCTTAACACTTATCCACAAACGATATCATTATGGAACGGAGGTAACTGTTGAGCTCTAAATTATGCTGTCTGGGAGTGGTTTGGAGCTTTTGCAGCCCAAATAGTTACGTTAAGCCTTTGTCTACATTTTAGCTCTAGTTGTCACAGCTGTCAGTGCTAAATAATATATTTGTGTTGGCAAAAACTCTGATAAGCTAAGTCATTTTGGAAGGAAGAGTTCTTTTGTCATGTTAGCATAGTTTCTTTGAGGAAACTGATTAAATCTCTACTGGTAAAATCTTTGTATTAAATCATGTTTTGACAGGTAGTGTTTGCCAAGAAAGTTCATAATAGTTTTTCTGTGCTAGCAAGCCCTTCGAAAGGTAGATTGTGTTAGCAAGTTGAAAAAAAATAAATACCAACAAGAACAAAGCTATTAACTACAGAGTATACAGTAGATAATGTATATATGCTTTCAAAGAGTACTTGTTAGATGCAGCTATTGAATAATTAACAGTTATTAGGTAAATATAGAAAACAGGTGTGAAAGTGAAGTCTAAGGTAATCTAAACTTGTTGTATACTTAAACTTGCTCAAACTAGAGATCTGGCTGCTGTTTATTTTGTGTATTATGAGCTAATTTAATTCTAATTGGGGTTTCTAATAGTTGGACAAAATGACAGAAGAACTGGAGAAGAGAAAGAATGAATATGAACTAAAAATGAAGCAAATAGATTGCTTTGTGGACTCATCTTCAGTAATGTTTCCTCAGGTATGGCATTAGTGAGAAACACTTTCATAGTAATGACTGTTAAAACTCATTGAAAAGGACAAATAAACTTTACAGGCTTCAGACTGGGACCAGAAATGACAATGTTTCAGGAATGGTTAAATCCTATTTGCCTTGTTTGTAACTTAAATGTATTATTGATGATTTGTCTGCCAGGAATTTATTAACATATGTCTCCAATTAAGTGCTAAAACATGTAACCAATGCATAGGGAAAAAAGTTCTTTACTAAGAGTTTGTGGGTTTTGTTTTTTTTAACTTGCCAGTGTCCAAAAACTCCCCCTAATTTTGATGTGAATTTGGTAAAGCTCTTGGAAACTCATGAGCAAGAAATAGCTGATCGGAGGGCTTCTGCAATAAATCTGGAGCACCTTGTACATGAACTGAATGAAGAACGAAGAGCTAAAAATGATGAAATTCTAAGGCTGAAGGTATTATGAGTTAACCTCTACAGGCAATTTGTAAAATTAAAACAAAACAGAACAGAGTTCAGACTTCTAATGAGCTCAGCGTAGTAGTCTGCCCATTAAAGCAGAAAGGCAGTTCTTGGTCTTCTCTTTACCTAGGCTGGTAACAAATGGTGACAACTTGCTTGAGAGATCCATATATCTTGTTTTCCCAAGGACTCTGTTGATATCAAATGGTAACATAATTCTTGCTGATGAAACTGTTCTGACTTATTCTAAATCAAGTTTCTAATGAAACTGTAAATGGAAGGATGATGCAGATCTCTGCTGGAGAACTGCTTGTTTTCCGAGAAATAGTTGTCTCTTACTCAAAAACATGTTCAACTGGAAATGAAAGCAGGAACTGCAATTTCATCTTCAAATAAAATGTTTCAAATTTCACTTGCTTAGGAACAATTAAATGACTTGGAGAACTTGCGTCTGGAAATGCAGATATTGGTGGAGAACAACAGGAATTTACAGAGCATTGTAGAAGCTCAGAGACTAAGCAAGAACAGGTAAAGTAAAATAAAATGAAAACCTGTTGTAACTTGAAGCAATTAAGATAAACAAACTTACTGGTTTTATTTGAAATGCAATCTTACATATTGTTTATAGAATTGGAGATTGACTCAGCCTTTTCTACGAAAATTTACTGGCTTGTAAACTTTATTGCCTTCAAATCGCAAATTCTTAAATACAACAAAGTTTTATAAAGGAAGTGGAAATAAAATGTAAAATAATTACATGCATAGACTTTTCTGTGTATTATATATTGCCATTTCAATTGTGTAGTTAGGGGTTCAGTAGATAAGAAATGTCCGAACGAGTTCAACACATGTTTTGACATAAATGGAACCAGTGTTTCATCTTGTGTTTCTATGGGTAAGCAACAAACTTCTTTTTGAAAAGATGGTACACTACTGTATACCTCAGACTGGAGATATCCTGAGGTTTGGTTCAAACTGTAAGATGTATAGCTTAGTTTTGGACAGAAAATAGTACGTTCCATGGCTTACCTTTTTTGGTTTGTATATTATAAAGAATTAAGTAATCTTCTGGTTTACCTCTTGTGGAAAGAAATCTTAACTGGCAGCAAATAATTCTGTTGATATTTAATGACAATTAATTTTTGAGGGGCAATTTAGTAGATAGCAACTTCATGCTAGGTAAGAGGGGGGGGGGTGTTGCCTATTAAATGTATATAAAAAAAAAATATTTTTCCAGAACTCTTTTCTCTATTCAATGAAGTATCAGTGTTGTCAGTTTTAGAACTGACTTTTTGGTAAGATGAGTATTTTATGTAAAAGAACCCTATTAAACTTGCAAAATTAAGTGTTCTGATTAGAAGATGCTATAATTGCAGGTGTCTGTGCAACTCTAATCTATCCTTGCATTATGTGTATTATACAGTAATCTCCAATTATGGAGGTAGACATTTGTGGAAAACATTTTGTGCACAAGGTGGGACAGTTCAGGTGGGATATTGAATGAAGATGTCTGTAGGACCTTCTGCTTAGCTTGCAACAGACATTTGAAAGTGTGTTGTGAACTGAAATGGGAATCATGGAAAAACAAGAGGTGGTTACCTTGCCATGTAAAACTGGATTCTGTGGCTTTGTTTTTCACACAGTTTAGGGAGTAGGTTACTTGGACCAAATTTCTCACAAAAAAGCATTACTTTTATGTTCTTCATTTGCTGGATTTTGGGACCTTGGCATACAATTTGGATATGCATTAACAATTCCCAGCTGCTGTTAGTTGGTAAGAGTTGTGGACTGAACAGATCGAAGGCTAACAGTATATTTCATGTTCTCTGAAAAATCAAGTTGTGATCTCAGGTGGGGTTACTCACAGCAGATCCATCCCTTGTACATTATGGGAGTAGCTGACAGCAGCAGCAGATAGCAATCTTTTGTGTGGCCCAGTGATAGAGAGCAGAATGATTTGATCATTGGTGTCACATGGACAAAGTAATGAGATGTGACATCTTGGACTGCATTGGAGGATGTTTGAGAATACAAAATGAGACCAAGTGCCTGCTCTCTTTCAGTGTTTAGTGTTAGGGTAGGGAAGAGTGAGCTGTGCAGGAAAGGTCAGCTTTCAGCTCTAATGCTAAGCTGGAGCAGGCTCAGCTCACTCCTCTGGAGCTGGACAGGCTGATCAGTACTAGAATTTGGAAGGCTCGAGCATAACCAATGATTTTAAACTTGGAGATTTTAAAGTTCATGTGAGTATCCACTGAGAATAAGTAAACAAAGTATTGTCCATTTATAAACTGGATTAATTTGGGTGGAAGTGGATGGTAGTAAAATATAA
Organism: Athene cunicularia; assembly: GCF_003259725.1. Lineage (NCBI taxonomy): Eukaryota > Metazoa > Chordata > Aves > Strigiformes > Strigidae > Athene > Athene cunicularia. The sequence continues at coordinate 5,237,233 of NW_020799095.1, forward strand.
CAAGGAAAATATTATTTTTTAGTTCTCAGAAGTTGTTAGACTTTTTAAGCTGGCATTTAATTAACATAAACACCCACACATACACACACTCTCTTAAACTGAGGCTGTTTATACCAGATATGAGAAATAAATCACCCTAGCTAGCTACATTGACAAAGATTTTAAGTTACTGAAAATAGTGTTCATCTATAAATTGCATCAAATTACAATTAACTGTTAACCAATGAAGTTCATTTTACAGCACACTATAAGAATTAAGTGGTCCCAATGGTGTGTTCGTTTGGGGGTTATTTTAATTTTATGGTGTTTTCTTACTTCCATCCAATGTCACGTTTACTAAAAACTAATAAAATAAACAGTTAAAAGATTTTTGTATTCATAAGACTTTTAACCTTCTTCACTTGGCAAGACCTCTGAGCAGTAATCTGACTGCTTTCTGCAGTCAATATGTATGTGAACATCATGAACTAATAAAACATTTACCTCAACCCCGAAGCTATCTAACATAGAGTTCCATAGCTATTACATTTTTGTTTTCCTTAAAACATTAGTTTCTCTGTACTCTAACAAAGGAAAATTATGTTCTTGGAATATAAAAGTTTAAACCCTTCCTTAGTTGGTTCATGATCTTTTGTATTTTGAGTATGAACATGCGTCAAGACAGCTACACACATTCACTGGTATAATCTGGATGAAATGTTTTTACAACTAGTTTCCTCTGTTAGTGAAAAACTTTCTTTATTCTTGGATTTCCTAGTGACCAGAAACATCCTGATGTTCAGTACCTCAAAGAGAAAGAGGAGGAGATTGCTGAAGAACGACTTGCCAAGGTACATTACCCTTCTCATGTCAGTTGCTGTTTCCCTGCTGTGAAGTATTAACATGGGTCTTCTATTTCATGGCAGTGAAACAAACACTCATTTCTAGTGAATTCTAACAAACATGGCCTGATTTCTTATCTCTTCAAGATTTCTATCTTGGTCCAACACCGACAAACTGGGTGTCAGATTGCACAATAAGCAAAAACAGGTTCAGATCACTAAATCTAACTCATCTCTAGAGTTGGAAAGTGAAGATTATGTCATTTGCTGATGTCAAGACTCTGTCAAAGTGAAACTAATGTCACCGTGGAGGTTGTCATGGATCTCCCAGACAGAAGAACCTCCTGCTAGAGCTCTGCTGTGTATGAATGGGTAGAGATACTTCTGTGGGTCATTTGTGCTCTGCATATAGCAAAGAGATGAACTTATAGTGAATATTAGATGTGAGCTACTGAGTGGTAGGACAATTTTGGTAGGATGTGGAGTGAGATACGTAGCATCAATTAAGTAACAAATTTTATATATATGTATATTAAATATTAAGAATGTAACTAATTTTTTTAACTTTTACAGAATAAAGCAGTGGAGGAGATGCTGCAAATCAAAGCAGAGTAAGTTTAAATATTGCTTGTTGAACTGGAGATTTGTATTAAACTCCTTAATACTAAAAGGATATACTTAAGCAATAGAAATCCAAGATCTGAAACTATAAAAGATGTAATTTGGAAACGTTTACATTTCTGCAAGACACATTAAGTTCTTACTCTTTCTCATCAGTAGGTGGTAGTAGCACCTATTACTAAGTTTTCTAAAGAAAAGGGTAACATATCAGGACAATACTGTGTATGGTTCCACCTATTTCATAGTTTTAAACAATTCTAAATGTTCCCTCCAATATAAGTTTTTCTATGTTTTGAATTCATTTATATGCAGTGAATTCTAAGCATTCCTTTCCAAATTAAATTGAAATGCTGTTCATTTTTTATTAATAATTGTAAATATTTTATTTTTAACAATCTAATTCTTTGCTTTTTTATTCTATTTGCTTATATTTTTGCACTTCATCTTGAATAATGAGAATTGTTTATTATTAGAGGATTCTTAGACTGGGTTTGCACTACTGTGCGAGTAGTTCTCAAAATTCAAGTGCTTCGCATCTCATAGTAGCCAAGAAAAAGTACTGAATTAGTAGATAAAAATTAGCTTGAAAATGTTGCTCCTGCTATTCTTTTCCTGATCTGTATTTCTTCAGGATTCATAGTGGTGGAATCTCCTAATATTTGAGTTATTTACATTTAATGGAATGCTTTTTTATGTAGGTAACTGCTTTTAAAGATAGTTTATTATGCACATAATCATTTCAAAAGTAATTTTTATTAAGTTTTAAAGAAACCCTAATCTTGATGTGGAGTTACTTTGCTTTTATTTGATGCATTGATTTTTTCATACCTGTCTGGTCTCTGAAATACACTTTAGAGCAGTGCTGCAATGTCTCATACAAACAAATAATGTACAAATTGGATAAAGATTCTTTTGTCATCAAGAAAATGTCTTGACAAATGCAGCAAATAAATACTGTTTTTATATAGTAGATCTTAAACATGAGGCTTCATTGAAACAAAACTGATGACAAAAATGTTTTAACTTAAGCGATATTTAAATAGGCATACAAAGTTACTAAAGTTCATATAATCAGTAGACAGGCCGTGAAGTTTGTTGGCATGGTTTACTATTCTATGAACCTGACAGAATGAAAACATTTTCAGGAGATGTCTACCTAAAGTGCTGGTACTTCAGCTACCAGGCCAAACAAGCTCATACCATCTCTGAGCTGTTCAGAGATGTCTGAGCAATAAGGCTATTGGGGAAAAGCCAGGTACAAACAAGCAACTTAGGGGAAACTTGAAGAGCAGCAGAGTTCATCTGAAAAATTTACATGCCTTAGATACTTGCAGGTGAAGCTTTATTTCATGGGTGGAGTTGTATGTCCTGGGTTAGAAACAGCATAGTTCCCAAAAAGAAAAGCAATTCTGAACCACTGCCTAGTTAAAAGATAGTATCAAACACAAGAGCTGTGAAGCAGAATGAAATTTTTCCTTCTCTTAACACTGAGTTCTAGGGAAGATATATTGTCTCAGAAGGATAATTTTAAAGGAGCCTGCCTCCATGTTCAATGCTGACTTAATTCAATTGTATGTCATTTATGTTGGTTTTTAATATTTTATGATTCTTTTATGTTGGCAGATTAGAAGAGGCCAAAAATACTCTCAAAATCAAAGAGAATACTTGTCTTGAAATGATGCTGGAGATGGAACGAACAAGAGCTTTGGAGCTGAAAGCTTTTCATGAAAAAGAAGAAATTAGATCAAAACTAGAGGAAACATATGAAGAGAGAGAGAGAATTGGAAAGGTTGGTGGTTTTTTTTGTTGTTGTCTTTACAGTAGAAGCTTATTCAGCAGAGGTAGAGCTGTTGCTAATTGGACAATATTCTGAATTAATTAGCAATCAAAGACTGCTTCTGAAAATGTTTTGCCTTGCTATTTTGTTGTATTTGCAGTGCTGTTTCCTGCACTAGTGAAACTCTAGGTATGGAAATCATTGTTGCAATTCATAATACAAATCAAATGGTGCTTTTTTTGTGCTTTGGGAGAGATCTAATGTATTACCTAAGGAGACATAAGACAAAAACATGTTTCCTGAATGAACCAATTCTTGCATCATATGTTACAACAGATTTATGTTAGTATGGTAATAGTTTGAAAGAAGCTATTTCTTCTGAAAAGCGAAGGAGGGGCTATGGTTAAGAGGTACACAATGTATTTATTAATTACAGGAAATGGCCTTGCTGAGGAAGCAAGTTGACTTTCTTGCTGAGGAGAATGGGAAATTACTTGGTCATCAAAACCTAAACCAGAAGATTCAGTATCTTGTGAAACTGAAGAAAGATTACGCTAAACTTGCTGAGGTAAGTTGCAGAGTAGAATACAGACAAAGTAATGGCCTGACATAGAAGAAAGCTAAGATTTGAAAACTAAAATTCCTGCTCTTCTGCTGGAGAGTGGCAGATGGAGAGCTCTGATTCTATGCAGTTGTGTAAGTCATGGCTGGTCTGTCTCCTCACAGGCCCCAGACAAGCATCACCCCATTTTATTTCTTCAAGTATATAGTATATAAAGGACATGAACAAGTGTAGATACTGCTTATATAGAAATATGAAAGTGAGCGTAATTTCCTTAATACACCCATGTGTTTTCTGTTTTACAGGAGACTGAAAAACTACGACTTGAAAATGCTTTTTTGAAAGAATTAAAAAAATATGACATGTAGACATCATGATCAGCTATAATGACACAAATGAAACTGCAGAGCTGTATTTTTAAAGTGTACAGAATAAGCAAAAAAGCAGTTGTTAATTGACTTTTGCTGGGGTCCCAGAATAATCAATTAGTTTAGTTCCTAGATTTTTTTTTTTGGTAATAGCTGGAATAAAATTCTTCACTAAGTTACATGGGCAGCTTTCAATGACATTAACACCTTCCTGTAATTTTTCAAAAACTGGTTTTGTATAGGTACTGGAAGATACTTCCTTGAAATTTTTGTACCTTGCCAAGGAAAAGCTTTCTCACTGGGAACACAGCTGGATCTTTATTTCCTTTTGTGCTTTTATTCGGGTTACAACTGCTTCTGAAATGTTATAATTTTCACCTGAGCTGAATTTTAAAAAGCACCATTTCTTTGTGGTGTGTTTTTTAGTTAAGCACAGGGTCTCTTTCCTGGTTTGCTTTAAAATACTTTTCGTGTTGATGTTTGTTCAATAAAACATTAATGTGAATTTAGCAATAGACTTGTAAATAGTACTATAAATATCTTTTGGCTTTGTATTCTTTTCTTTATTTGAAATTGAAATGCTTTTTAAATCTTTTTTTCCTCAGTATAAACTTACAGCAGACTTTCTATATTAGTATTGTAGGAAATTCTAAGTATTTTTAAACCATTTTCTTATAAACAATTTCAAAATGTTAAATGTCTGAAAATACGATGGGCATTTTAGTAGTATAGCAGAAGTTCATTTAATCACACTTAAGATTTATTGCAAATAACTTTTTAGTGGAACGCAAACACTGATTTATACTGTTTAGCTTTTTTTTTTTTTCCCCCCCCTCTCATTCTGGTTTTGGCTACTTAAGTAGTGATACTCTTGTCTACAAGCAATGGGGAAAAAGGGAATGAGGAGAAAGATGTGTGTCGAGTGGGGAGCAGGATACCCAGTGAGTTTCTTCAGTATTTGGCTGAGGAGAAGAATAATTTCCCCCAGCCCTACCTGAATTTTGAAGTTGCCTAATCCTGCAGATTTGTTTTCACTTGAACTTTGATGGTTTAGAACTAAAAAACTAGGGAGGTTTTTTTTTCTTTTGTAGACAAGTAACTAACAAGTAGTTAACTACTTGCTGACAAGTCAGTAACAAGTAACTACTGTCAATCTAGTAGTAAGCTGCTGTCTCCTGTGGGCTTTGTTTTTGCCATGTTGTGGGTTTGCCGATGTTCCCCAGAGCAGCCCTGCTCCGTCCCGTGTTCCTGCAGTACTTTCCAGGCGGGCAGGGGCTCCTGGCCCTTCCGGGACGGGGAGGCAGGACCGCTGCTGCGCGCTTGCTTCCTCGTGATCCTTCTTTGTGTTGTACGTCTATAGCAGGACCTAAATTGTTTTCTTACTCCATTCTTGTTTTTTTAAAAAAATAAAGCCGTTGTACATAACGAAGATTGCCCACGTGCACGTTCCTTGCCCTCCTGGGGGAACCCCGCCCCGGGGCGGGGCGGTGCCGCGGCGGCCTGGGCTGGGCTGGGCCGGGCCCGCCAT
>NW_020799095.1:5242959-5311434 GCF_003259725.1 Athene cunicularia
GGCAAAGCTGGCGCTGAGGCCGGGCGGGGAGGCGGCCGGCGGCTGGGTAAGGAAGGGAGGGAGGGAGGAGGAGATCAGCGCCGGGAAGCGGCCGCCATCTGCTAACGCGTGTGCTGCCTGCGGCCGCCGGCGCCATTGAGCCGTGAGGGAGGGCTGAGGGCGGGAAAGGCGCCGGTTCTTCCTCCTGCTCGCCCGGGGGGGGCTCTGCCCTTAAGGCCTGCGGGGGGAGTTGCTGGGAGCCGAGCCCTGACTCACCTCTTCGAGGTAGCCTGGCTAATGCGTGGTGGTAATGTCAACAGACAGCGAGCAGGCTGAGGTAAGCCTGCTGGTATGTGGGAGAGAAGAGAACAGGCATGGTACAAGAATGCCTGAAGCCAAACCCAACTCAGAAGCCCCAGCTGCAGTGGATTTGTGTCAGTTCTGCGATAAAAGCAGGATGTTAGTACACTTGAATATCAAACACTTGTTCTCAGCCTGCTGTTCTGCTAATAACCTTGCCCTTCTCCCTCTTCTGTTTTTCTCTGCTCATGACAAGAGCAGAGAGGTGGAGCACTTGCTTTCTATCGTGCTGCTCAGCCGCCGTGCTCACCTGGTGAGCTCACCCGTGGGTGTTCCTGGGGGATGATCTTTACTTCGGTTGTGTTTCTCAAACCTCGTTGTGTTTAAGGTTACATGGGATTGCTGGCCTCTCACCTCAGACACACTGTCCTTACCTACAGAAGTGAACCCTCGCACAGGCATGGTGGAGGCGTACACAAGACTGTGAATGGTGAGATGCTGACATTGACAGCACATGTGTATCAAAAAACACATTGTGGAGTCTCGTTTAGGTGTAGAGCAGGGGATATTATTCATATGGCAAATGTACATTTGGACTTGAAATCCAAAGGAGGACCCACAAGAGAAACTAGATCTGAACAAATCCAGCCTTGCATCAGGAAAAAAGAAAATCAACTTGTGTAATTATTAGAGAGAGCTAAAAAAGCAAAAACCCAGTATTTGCCAATCCTATTGATCCTTTCCAGTATATCAGAAAGGATGACAGGAAGGAGAATAAAAAATTTAACTCCCGATATTCCTCTGTCCCCCTAGAAAGACTGTGCCCTGCACTGACAGGAAAGTACATGGAATTACAGAGAATATTGACAGCATATTTTCAGAGTATTTTTCTTCTTTGAAATTTATATAAATATCATTTATTGAGGGGTGCGTTGGTGGGGGGTTTTCTGAAGGTGCTATGACAGTGTGTCATTGAGGTGGAGTGTTGCCAGCAGGTCAGGGGAGGTGATCCATCCCCTGTACTCAGCACTGGTGAGGCCACATCTGGAGTACTCGTTCCAGTTCTGGGCTCTCCAGTACAAAAAAGAGATGGAGCTACGGAGACAGTTCAGCAAAGAGCCACAAAGGTGATGAAGGAACCAGAGCATCCCTCCTGTGCAGAGAGGCTGAGACCTGTGACTGTCCAGCCTGGAGAAGAGAGTGCTCAGGGGGGATCTCATCAACATGTATAAATACTTGAAGGGAGGGTGCAGAGAGGATGGAGCCAGGCACTTTCCAGTGGTGCCTGGTGATGGGCACTAGCTGAAACACAGGAGATTCCCCCTGAACATCAGGAAACACTTTTTCACTGTGAGGGTGACCGAGCACTGGCACAGGTTGCCCAGAGAAGTTGTGGAGATCCTCAGAGACATTAAAATGCTGTCTGGACATGGTCCTGGGCAACCTGCTCTAGGAGTGGCAGGATTGGACCAGGTGATGTCCAGAGGTCCCTTCCAACCTCAGGTAAACTGTGAGTCCATAACGGTGTTTCTTTTTTCTGGACAAATTGGTTCCTTCAGTTACTTGTTTCAGGTCTATTCTAGGTGATAATTATGAACTAAGTGAATCGGTTCAGCTGCAAAACTAACCAAGTTTTAAGTAAATGCAGTAGTCTTCCTAGTAGCTTAAATTGTACAGGACTGTAGATGCTTAAGTGTTTCAGAGGGCTCCCTTTGAATCCTGCACGCTTGCTGCAAAGGCATTTCTACAGAGCAACTACAAGGTGACAGAGATTCAAGGAGTTTTGTGTTTGAGGAAGAACTGCAGAAATCTAAAAATAAGAGAGCAGCCATCACTTGTGCAGCGTGAAAAGTGGCAGCAGATGTTAAAAGTGCATTGACGCTTCTAAGAGGTTATGACGTAGTAGCAGGATACTTGACGGCAGCACAAAGATGGATTTCCTGACCAGAAGAATGTGTTGTGATGGCCCAGCCTAAGAGCAGCCTGATCAGGAGAGGTCATTTTACTTAAACAAAAGTTTTCCTTTACTTTCCCCTCTCCCCTGACAAACTTTGTATAAAATTACTTCTGCCACTTCAGGAGTGATTCCGGATTATCTGAAATGTACACTGAAATTAATCTCTTAGAAAAGCAATCAGAACAGTAATCCTTGACTCACTGGGCTGGCTAGGCTGAGCCCTTGGCAGGGGAGGAATTTATACCTCCCTCCTTCCTTGTGGGGAACACCTGGGGACGTTCCTCTCTCTCTGCCTGCGTGCCATTATGATGACCAGTCCTCTGCCCATGACGCAGGGGGGACTCATCCTCCCTCTGGAAAGCCGCCTTTCTGGGCATATGCCACCTGCAGAGCACACTGCAACTGATTTCCCGGGCTCTGCAATAGACGATCGGAAGAAACATCCATGGGTTCAGAGTCACTTTTGAAGATAGCATAGCTGCTGCGATGGTGGGAACCAGCTTTGCTCCACCAGTGATAGCTAATTCAAGTGCTAATTCAGGCTAATTCAGGCTAATTCAAGTGAGGCAGGACCTCCGGAGGTCTCTAATCCAACCTGCAACAGGTTGATCATGACCTTCTCCAGTCAGGTTTTGAATACCTCCAAGGTTGGAGGGCCCATGACCTCTGGTCCAGTGTTTGATTACCTTTGTTTTTCCTTGTATCAGATCAAAATTTCATTTGTTCCAACCTCTGCTTGCTGTCTCTTCTCATATCCCAGTACATCTCAGAGAGGAGATTGGGCTCCGTCCTCTCTATACCTGGTGGTTGAAGACAGTACCAAGATCTCTTTTTCTTAAGGCTTTTCTCCAGCAGCATAACCTGGGTCTTTCTGATCCAGAAATATATTGAATTTAGGTGAAATACAGAGAATTGTTTTCCCCTTCCATCTCTCTACTCTCAGATCTGCCTACCCATTAGAGGTATGTGTGAATGTACACAGCTGCCCTGAGCAAGGTAAAACTGGCTGGTCACACGGGCAGAGGGTGAAGCTGGGTGGCAAACCCCATCCCACAGTGAGCTGCAGCACAGCAGAAGGTTTCTTCCTCAGAGGACTGGTAGCAGCTGGTCATGGTTGTCCCTCTTAGCCCTCTCTGCAGGGTTTGCTATGGCAGTGGTGGGAAAGCAAAGTTCTTCAGTGACGGAAGACATTTTGAATCATTTACTGTTGCCCTGATAAAGTTGGAGACCTTTGTAAATGTGGGGCAAAATGAGGCCAAACCACATGAACCATCCCTCTCCGGATTGGGGTTAAGCCTCAGAGAGCTTGCGCCAACCATCAACCAGGGATTTGATTTACAGCCTCCTTTTCCTTTTAACTTTGTCCTTGCTACATCACTTCCCTCAGAAATCCTTGTGGCCTCCCCTAGCTTGCAGTTAATAATTTCTTCTGAGTGGGAGCAGAACACAGTGGCTCCCCTTGATTTGGGCAGCTGGCAGGGGCCACAGAGCAGCCATTCCCATGGGGCAGGTGCCACCTCTCAGCTGTGTTTGTTGGTGGCTTCACACATGCGTTTCTGTCTGCTTCAGGGTGGATCCCACCATGGACTGAAAGGTGACAGGTGATGAAGGCATGATTCCTACAGGCTTAAACAAAGCCTGGCTTTCATTTGCCCTCATGCTCCCTGAGTGTTTGTGAGAGTTGTGATCTGCCTGTGATCTTCTCCTTTGGTGTCTTCACAACAAGGACATGGTACCCTGGGGCTAGGGAGATGGCTGCAGCAGCTAAAACAATGGGTATGGGGGGAGCCTGTGCATGGTGAAGGCTTTTCAAGTAAAACTGTGCCCTTTTCTCAGACTGAGGCTGTTTCACATCTTGTCAGGTTGTCTAAGGAGGGAGATCTTTCTAGAGAACCTAGCTGGCCCTTGAAGGCCCTTGAATTCACAGGTGGTTTTGTTGCCACTATATGCTAGAGCAGAGAGCTCTCAGTAAATCTGCTCTCCAGTGAGCCTGCAAAATAAGACACGAAGCCCCTCAGTTCTCACGTTCCTCCCAGAAGACCCGACTCTGCCCTCACTGTGACAGTAAGTCAGGCCAGGTCATGGGAGGTGGTGAGGACTGGTGGTTTGGGTCTCAGCCCAGATTTACAACAGATGGGTCCTGGACCACACACAGCACCAGCACATACGTGTTTGGTGTTTGTCTCTGGCAGGGCTGAACTGGACCCTTTTCCATACATCTAGTGAGGACTCACGGCAGGACATGCCAGGGTCACGCTCCATCCAGGGCTGTTTCCTCGCTTGTGTTTCCTTTTGTGATTTAATACATTCATCCCCATGTAATACCAGCTGTAATTCAGCTTCAGAGGCGCACACTGTTGGGTTTTTCTCCAAAGTGTCCATGAATTAGTGAGGGTAGGCGAGTGGGCAGTAAAAATCCCTTTCATCCTACAGCTGCCTGTGCTGCTTCGCATTGGCTGTGTTGGCTTGGTGTTTGCGTGCAATGCAGTGATGTGGACGGTCTTTGCAAAAGCCCTGCGACTCTCCTCTTCCTCGGCCTCTGCCTCTGTGACGATGACAGCCTCCAATTTCATCTCTTCGGTGAGTAGATCCCTTCCCCAGGTGCTGAAGCCTGGAGGAGCCCAGCAATGTGGGAATTGTCACACTGGGTATGACTGGTTGTACCTCATCTCCCAGCATGACCGGCATCACTGGCCAGAAAAGGAGAGTTACAGGCAGACATGAAATAGTTGTATTGGGCCTCTGCTGCTCTGACAGATGTTCACAGCAGAGGCTGTAGGACTTTGCTGGGTGATGCAGGAGGAAGGGTGCATTGCACAGTGCCTTACAGCAGCCATACAGTTTACTGCATTTTTTAATTGCCAGTGAGAGTCGGAGCTGGGAGCTTTGCTTTGTTTTGCTTTTCCTTTGCAACAGCTCACCTGTGACAACCCAAAGCCACCCTAGCTGGGTGTGAAGATGCACTGTCTCTAGTGACAGCAAGAGCATTTTTGACCTGCAGGTTTTTTCTGCTCACTTTCCACTCTCAGCAGCTGCCCACCTTATTTCTGTGCTCCAGCTCATAGTCAGTTCATGATGGAGTCCAAAACTCAAGTCAGTGAGACCCTTTTTTTATTGACTGCAGTTGCCCAGTTGACTGAAGATTTGGCTCCTGAGAGCTGCTGGGAAGGCAGCAAAGCACACACGCACCTGGCAGACTCCTGCTTTGAGACCACAGTATGGTTGTGCTTCCAGCCTGTATGGTAGAGTAAGTCATCTCTGGCATCACCCACAGCAGCTGTTTCTGTTGGTGGTCCCAGCAGGAGTTTGTTCAAGCAGGGATTTTTCCAGGGCCATCTCTCCCAGCAGAAGTCCTTGCAGCTCTGGCAGCGCAGGAGGCTTTGGGGTGGCTCGGCTCAGCAAAGTTTTGTCTTTGTCTTTTCCTTCAGGCTGTCCTGGGCAAGCTTCTCTTTGGGGAGACGTGGACGCCTCTGTGGTGGGTCGGCCTTGCCACGATGCTCTGCGGCCTCGTGCTGCTGCACACGGCTGCACCCCGGCTGGCGCATCTCCCAGTGGAGAAGAAGGAGGCGTGATGTCTGCCAGCGGGGGCATGGCGCCATGCCACCCCTTGTCCCTTGCCAGCCTGCCTCATGACAGCATCCCCAGCCCCCAGCTGACTCCAAACACGCCGGCCATGGACCTGCTAACCCCAGCTCACCTGCTGATCTGCTGACTCGCATCTTTCCTGTCAGGTTGGCAGTGGTGTGGTGGCAGTGACAGCCTCAGAGGGAGCTGGTCCACTCTGAGTCAGTATTGTGGAAATCAGGGCCAGAGGCTTATCAGCCGCTCCTCCGCTTCACACCCTGCAGCTGCAGAGCTTTCCCAGTTTGGAGAAAGCTGAAAGTAAACATGGTGTCTGTGGAAGGTGGCTGTGCATCAGTACTTTTCCGTAAGAGGACCTGTCTTGAAATAGAAAATTAATCAGAAGTCAAGCATTGGAACAGACTGCCCACAGAAGTGGTTGAGTCACCATCCCTGAAGGTATTTAAAAGACAGATGTGGCACTTAGGGACATGGTTTAGTGGTGGACATGGCTGGGTTAGGTTAATGGTTGAACTCGATGATCTTAAAGGCCCTTTCCAACCTAAATAAGTCTATAATTCTAAGTAGATGCTGAAGGCAGCTGGTATTTCTGCTCTGCTGACTTTCTTCTCTGCCTCTTGAAATGGTCCCATGCCCACCACTGCCTGTAAGGCTGCGGAGCCTTTCATTAATGCCTGCAGCTTCCCATGTCAGTCACACACATACACCTTTTAACTTGCCATTTTTATCTGATGCCTGTAATTTCCTCTCGCCCATTCCTGACATGTTACTCACTGTAAGGTTGCTGCTCTTTCCTTTAAACTCTTAACCAGAATGGGGTTTTGATCACCATTCCTGCTGAGTGTAGACCAAACTGTAATTTTGGGACAATGCAGCAGGCTGCATGTGAACAGTCAGCTATTTCCACTGGGAGTGTCTCATGTTCAACATATCCCCCCTCCACACTTAAGTTGGCAGTTGCTTTAACATTTGGTAAAATGGAGTTTCTCAAGCAACACTTTTCTTACGCCTCTGGATGATGCTGGTTCCCTTTTGTAATCAAACAGATCACTGGTACCCACACATTTGCTAAATTTTGGGTCAGTGATTACTCTGTGTTCAGATATCAACACTGTGCGTGTGTCAGGAACATAATTTCTAAGGTATTAACTTCTTTTCCCTGCCCATACATTCTGTTTTACTTTGAGATTTTTTAGCTGCAATTCTAATCAAGAAATATAATGATGCCTATAAATGTATGCACCATGTTGGTGATGTCACTTGTTTGCTCTAGGCTTGCCAGGTTGTCTCTGTCTTCCTGTAACCACAGAAAGTGAGTGTCGTTGTTTAGGCCCAGCTGGTAGCTAAGCACCATTGCAGCCACTTGCTCACTCCTCCCCGCTGCAGTGGGATGGGGAGGAGAATTGGAAAAAAAAAAGTAAAACTCACTGGTTGAGGTAAGGACAGTTTAATAACTAAAATGCATACAATATAATAACAATCACAAATAATAATTGTAATGAAAAGGGATATGACAAAGGACAAATAAAACTGAAGAAAAAGAAACAAGTGATGCACAATGCAGTTGCTCACCACCCATTGATCGATACCCAGACAGTCCTCGAGCAGTGATTGGCTTCTTCCCACTGATTCCCCCCATTTTATGTACTAAGCACGATGCTCTATGGAAGGGATATGGAATATCTCTTCGGCTAGTTTGGGTCAGCTGTCCTGGCCCTGCTCCTTCCTAGCTTGTGCACCTGCTTGCTGGCAGAGCATGGGAAACTGAAAAATCCTTGACATAGGACCTAAGTACTGCTTAGCAGCAACTAAAGCATCAGTGCATTATCAGCATTATTCCCACACTAAAGCCAAAACACACTGTACAGCTACTAAAAGAAAACTGTATCTCGGCCAAAACCAGGACAGTGAGTCATGTTGTGTCGAGTGGAGAAAACCTAAGGACACATCTCTGTGAGCCTCCTGTATCGGAACCTGTGAGCTTTATCATGACTGGCAGATCTGCATCATGTCCAGCAGGAATGTAAAAATAGACTTGTGGGTGGAAATGCTACTGGAGTTGGGTTCATGCTTTTTTCCTTCTTTGTAGCAGAAATGAAAAGTTATTGTCCCCAGAAGAGGCCAAGAGCTGTTTGCTTCATGTCCCTTGCTTCAGGAGACCATGCTAGCTCATCACCTCTGGCAGCTGTGGCCCAAGAGGGGGAAAGCCTCTGCCTCTCCCCTCGGTGTGCTCATAAGTCTTCCCCTCCAAAGAGAGATGCTGCATAAGTGGTGGGAAAGGGCAGAGTGCTCCGAATGCCTTTCCTCCTTACCAACATGGGTCTTCGCACCTGGGGAGCTCTGGGTAGCAGCAGTGATAGAAAGAGGGGATCTGTCCAGCTGCCTGGGAAGGTGCGGTTTAGTGTGGTGACCCAGCATCCCCCATAGGTCTGTGGAGATGACAACCAGGAACTATGCATTTCTAAGTACATCGAGTCTCCTTAGACCTTTATACGTGATGGAGAAATAATGAAGGCTATAAGCCTGATTTGTTTGCCCTCGTTACTAACTCAGCCAGCGGTAAGCTGTGGCCACTCTCGTGCAAATGGCGGGAGAAGGACCAGACTTTCTGGGTAATTTGGCTATTGCTCCTCCTCCTAACAAACCTTTTGGAAAGTTTCTTAACATGGACTATCTCAAAACTGACATTACTTTATTATAGTCATTGTTGGAGGTCAAGGTCTAGGAGATGTTTGCACAGGTGCAGAAAGTGTGGGCAGCATTTTACTTGGTGATGCTCTCTTTTAAGGAGGAAGAACATAATCTAGGGCTGTAAATTCAGTCATAAATACTTGAAGGTTGGAACAGAAATGAGTTTTCCTCCAATTACTGTGGGAGGGAAAGATTGCCAAGCAGAGTGTGTTTTTTTGGCAGAATCCCTTTCTTCTGTACACAGGGTTTGGCCCACATCTGCCAGTGTTGCTTGTCAGCGTGGGGCCAGGGCTGCAAGGAAGGCTGCAATCGCTGTGTAGCAAAGCAGTGCACTTTTGGTAAATGGTTTGTGTGTGCTCATCCAAAATGTGGCTGGGTGCTGTCGCTTGAAAATTAAAACACTGTCCAAAGCTCAGTGGCTGAAATTTAATATTTACATATATTTTAGACCAGACATGCAAAAAAGTGATGTGAGACTTATGAGTGAGCTGTGTTTGAAGAGTGAGCAGTTCAAATGTGGTAGACCTGTATTAGGTAATTAGTGACAGAATAGGTAATTAGTGACAGAACAAGAGAGAATGGCTTTAAACTCCAACAGGGGAGGTTCAGTCTGGACATAAGGAAAATATTTTTCCCAGAAAGATTGATCAGACAGTGGAGTAGGCTGCCCAGGGAGGGGCTGGAGTCACCTCCCTGGAGGTGTTTAAGGGTCTTTTGGATGAGATGTTGGGGGATATGGTGTAGGGGAGAACTTGTAGAGTAGGGCTGATGGTTGGACTCTATGATCCCAAGGGTCTTTTCCAACCTGAATGATTCTGTGATTCTGTGACTTTGCAAGGTGGCTGAAGATCCTGGCCAGCCATAAGACCTTGGTTTACCAGGACAGAAGATGGGTTATCCTTATGGGGGAACTACAGTAGTGTGCTTGCATGGAGTTTTGCATACTTCAGCCGAGGTATTTTTAGAGAAGAGTCTCAGGTACACATTTCTGCTCAAATTCCAGAAAAATACACTTTTGTTTTCATGTCTCCCAGGCGTTGGCTGTAATGAGTCTTTCCTGCATCTTCCCCTCATTCTCAAACACAACCCTAATTTTCTGGTACCTTGTTCATCAGATTTTCCTCAAGCAGAGCTCTACCATGTCACGCTTTAAACAGTAGAAGCAGCAGGTGCATGGTTAACAGTAAGGCTCACCATGTCGCTCATGAAGATGGAAGTAAATAAGCTTGAACTAATGGTGGGAAGTGTTTGCAAAATCTGTTGTATAAACAAGGTCCAAGAGTATTATATTCTAATGTAAATAATACCTTTACAGGGAACAAAGCCAAATGAAATTATAGTTGCAGTTGAACCTTAAAGCATAGTTGGACTGATTAGATAAGGAACTCTACATAAAACCTGAGAAATATCCTTGTTGTCATTGAGAAGGAGCCACTGAAACTTGGTAGGTTTGTACAACATCTCGGTCACATCATATATCAAAATATCTTGAAGGACAGTGTGTTTGCCTGGGTGATAAGTAGTTGAAGTAGATGTAAATAAGATCAGGAGATTGTTCTGCCAAGTTTGGTTTATTTAAAATTTCCAAGGAATTTGATTCAGTGCCCTGTGTTGACTCTTCAGAGACCTTAAATATTGATCCCATGGCATGGGTATCACTCACATAGTTAATTCCACTAAAATATTGCAAGTGGTGGGGTGTTTCTGAAGAAGGAAGTCATGGTGATTGAACACACCAGAAGAGTGGTGCCATGGATCTGACCTTGGCTGTCACAGAAAAAGCATGAAGTTACAAATAAATGGGTACTAATGCTGATGTATTCCTGGTGCCAAGTGCTCTGCTACCCTTCTGCAGAAGAGCGACAGCAGGCCTTTGTTTTGGGGGTCTGAGAGTTGTGTAGTGTGGGTACTTGTCCACAGCAAGTGTCGTGGTGCCTACAGCTCGCTTGGTCTCAGAGAAAAATTTGGGGTGAGCTCAAGTCAGTGGTGAAGGCCTTCCCAGGAGAGCCAGGAGTTTGCCTATAAAACCAAGTGTCTGGGGTGCTGCGCCATGTCACTTTTTAAAGGAAAGAATTGCAAGAAAACATTTCTGAAAATGTGGTCCTGAGGAAGAAACAAAGTATTTTAGACTGTAAAGCAACACCACCTAGTTTCAGACAAATGATGGTTGTTGGGCTAGGTGTTTCAGTGCCTTTTCTAAGGCAAGTCTGTTTCTAGATACTTTAACACCAAAAAAAAAAAAAGGTCAGCAACCTGCCTGTAAAATATGAAATTGGGTCTTGGGCCATGGGCAGAGTGGAAGGGGAGGCCATGGAGGTTGGGCAGGGACAGTCAGTCCCTCTCAGAGCCCTGCTGTAGTCGGCGGCTGTGCCTGGGGTGTTGTTTCCAGTGCTGGACTCCCCAGTTCAAGACGGATACTGTGAAACTGCTCTGGCACAAGAATACCAAGATGGCAGGGACCTATGAGGAGAGGCTGAGGGATGTGGGCTTTTTGGAGCTAGGGAGGCTCAGGCTGACCTGATAGCAGCCAACATGTGCTTAGAGAGGAGTTATACAGAGATGATGGAACCAAGCTCCACAGAAGTGGCCAGAACAAGAGGCGACAGGCACAGGTTATGTCTTCAGATTTTGAAGCTGACGATCAGGGACAAAAATGTCACCAGGAGGTTAGTTGTCAAGTGAGGCATCAGAGGCTCCACCCATGGAAGTTGTCAAGGCTCAGCTAGACGAGACCTCAGCTTGACCCGATCCAGTGTTGGTGACCATCACATCTGGGCAGGAGGCTGAACTTCCTGTGACCTATGGATGGATCTCATGAGCAACTCCATCTATAACAAGCTGGTTTGCCCTTTTACCTCAAGTTTGGCAGTTCCCATTGCGTGTTACTGTGCCACAGAAAGGAGGTTCCTCCTTGAGGCGCTGTACAGACCTAGGCCACCAGAGGCTTGTTGGCTAACAGCAGAAACCAAAATGGACACTTGTGTATGCACTCGTAGCCTGAAAACAAATGCACTGTTCTCAAAGGAGAAGGACCCCACCATACTCAGCTGCTGATAATGATGTGCTTCATACATCTGAACCTTTGCTGGTTGAGAAGACAGCCTGCTTGTGCAAAGCTAGTGGTGGCTCCCAGGGCAGGGTAACACTGACCAGCTGCAGCACCCCAGCATGGGGTGACCAGAGCTCCGGGAAGCCTGGACCTTGCAGTGCTCTGACCTGAAGCTGCATGCAGCACCGCGGTAACTCAGGTCCACTAGCAGCACTCGACATACACAGGACACTTTGTCCTGCTGAGCAACCACCCAGCCACTCTCTTCACTCTCCAGGGAAACTTTTTGGTTTCTGCTTAATAACCCCCTTAGTTGTTTCGATTTTTCCTTGGGGTTTAAGGAAAAGTGGCTGTGAATGTCTGTACTAATTGCCAAGACTTCCGAAGCAGCTCCTGGGGCTACTGCACACCCTTGAAGTCCCAAGGGATTGCTGCTGCTGGGTTAATGCTTGAGGAGCTTCTGGGTTGGGCCCCCCACTCCCATTTTGCTGGGGGGAGATGATGCACGCCCTGCTCAACCCTACATGGGACTTGCACAGCACAGAGGCTCCACTGCACCCTGCGGGGATAAAGCTGCAGCAACAGAAATCAGTGGGAGGGAAGGGCTGGAAAGAGTTGTAGTAAGTGGGGCGTGGCAGATGGTACCACCACTTTTTGGAAGAGGCACGTACGTTTTGAACCTGTTGCTCAATCTCGCTTGGCTCAGAGGTCACTACAAGCTGCGCTTTCATCCCGCCTGTGGGAGTTGGGGCTGGAGCTTGGCCACGTGAGCAGCTGGCCTCCTCCTGACACAAGCGGAACCTCTCTGTTTTGGGGGTCAAACAACTCTGCTTGGCACCGTGACCTGCTCTTGGTGCATGTGCATGGTCTGAACATCAGCCAGGTCTTTGAACCTCATTGCTTTCAGTGAGTTCAGGCAACACTTAGGGAGAAATGAGCAGTGCCCCAGGGAAGGATGAGGCATTACAAATGCCACATCTCCAGCTGCCAATCGACTTTCCTCATCAAGAGGAGGTATTTTGAGTGACTCGTTCCCTTCAGGACACTCCTGAGTTAGGCAACTCACAGGCACAGCTCTGCCAGGAACCAGTGCTGCATGAAAATGCTTCCTAATAAACCCTGGTGGGCACAGAGCTACTCCAGCTGCCCACCGAGGTGAGAGCATCTTGTGCTGCTGTGAAGGACCATGCCCTCAGTCAGTCCCACCAGCCCAAGGAGACTACCGCATGTGACATCCACGTGTCCAAGGGTGGGCCAAAGCCTTTGCACCCACCATGCCTTGGATCTGCTCCTATACAGCGCATGAGCCAGATCCCCAGTGCTGCATGGACTGGGACCTTCCTGCAAACCCTCCTGGTCTAGGAAGGTCCTCTCTTCGCACCACATAGTGATTTCAGTCACGCTGCTGGCTGGTGGGGATGCGGTATGGCATAATCTGACCTGTAGTCTGTAGGCTGTGTACATCAATATGTGTATAGACACACACACCCACACAGACAGATGGGAGAAGCTGTTACACCACCCCTGCAGAAATAAATGTTACTTGAAGACACTGGCATGCAAGTTTCTGTTTTCTCACTTAGACACGCGCAACCAAACACATATCCTGTAGGTGGGAAGGTATTCTGTCAGTATTTTCCTTGTTCTCTGAAGCTGTTTTTATACACAGATAAATTGTTTTATCCCCAATTCAATATTTGCACTGTTGATTACCCTGCCCTTACCTTTTTTTCAGCCCTCTTTTGCTTTATTTTTCCTCGTACTTTTTCATATTGTTTGCTTTAGGTGTAGTCTGTGGACATGTGTCCACACTGCAATCAGTCAGTGTGGTCATACATGCACACTTTTGAAGCCAGTTCATGGGTCAGTGGCAGTAGGGTGGATACAGCCCTGGAGTAACCACCCACCCCGTTGGACCCTTTCCAAGCACACACTGCAGGCTGAGGAATCACACAGCAGTGAAGGGATCCTTCTCCCCATCTTTGGTCTCTTGATAAGGTGGGACAGAAATGTGAGGAGTGAGTTAGCAGGCCAGGACCATTCAGTGTGGAAAAGAGACAGTGGTGGTTTGTAACGGGCTGAGAAGACTCTGAGTTGCATGGAAAAAGTAAGCAGGGATAGCTGTTGGCTGTCTCCTCTACCACAAGGACAGGGGCTGCAAGGGAAGCAGGCAAGCAGCAGCTTCAGAGCCAGAGGACCTTCCTCCTACTACGATGTGTCATTCAGCTGACACACTGCAGGACGAAGCAGAGGCTGGCGTGTTCCTCAGGTTCAAAAGGGGAGCAATTTCATTAAGAAAAAAAAAGCTGCTGTGTGAAAGAAGTGACGTGATGGAATTTTTGTTTTTTTTTTTCAATTTCTTGGAGAAAATTACAAAGGCGTGTTTTGCTGAGAAGCAGAAGTACCTTATCCTGAGTCTTTAAGTCCAATACATAACGTAATCACCTCAGCACTGGAACACACTTATTGCAGTGTTTCCAGTGAAACACTTGTACCAGAGTTGAGGGTCAAGCAGTCATAGTTTTGAAATGCCAAGTTCAGTCTTCACACATGGCTACTCTCTGTATGTAGACTGATTTTGCAATTTTGCTTCTTGCATCTCAGCCAGCGAAGAGGAAGGAGATCTTAGAAATAACCAGAAAGGATATTTTAATGTTATAGCGTTTTGGCTTGCTGTTAAAGCAGCTCTATTTTTCCAATATGGCCTGGACTAAAACCTCGATTTCCTGTGACTGACCACAGGACTTCTCTTTCAGGGCAGGGAAAGTGCTACACAAGAGTGTTTTGCCTGAGTAGCCATAAGCCTATGTTTGTTATATATGTAGTTATGGTCTCTATTTTATCTCTGTCTTTGCCTTCTTCAGGAGCAGACTCCCTCTGTGGTGCTGGGTTGGGTGCAGAGTGATATGATTTTCATTCCCTTTGGAGGTAAATGCCCAAAGCTAGTTATCTACATCATTAACTTCAGGTCAAAAAATCCTCTTTCAAGGTTCATTGAGAAGGAAACAATGGAATTTCCTAATAATTTTACTGGCATCAATCACACCTCTGGTATTTGCCTGTGAGAAACTCATTACCAAGTAGCTGGGACCAGACAACTTGGGATAAGTTAAGATCTGGGCTTGGCCACCTTGCATCAACTCCGGACATCCAGTTGCCTGCCACAACTTGACTCATGTAAAATTAGAAGAGAATCTGCCTGCTGGAAACATGGGATGCCCTCGGAGTATAGCTGACAGGCCACTGTCATGGCCCATGGTTGGCGTACATGAGTAAGAAGTGACCAGATCAACCCCCCTTCCAGCAGCACTATCATGTCAGGATCATTTTGTCGACAAGATGCGTCTTGCTACTAGGAAATTCCTAACGACTGAGATACAAGCTTAATGAAATGGTGAGGGTAGGACCAACATAGCACCTTGAATAAGGTCCAGCTCAAAAGAGATGGACCAGGTCTCTGTCTAGGTTTTTTTCTTTCTCTTTTCATCCTCTCAAGACTTCTCATTACTTATCGTTCCCTAGGCTGTGATTCAGGAAGGACTCGACACGTACTAGATGGTACACGTGGGAGCAGTCCTGCTGTGGTCAGTGGAAGGCACCTTCTCGCCGTGGTGCCCCTCAGGACCCAAACATGGGCTGTATGCGTGTGTACCTTGGCAGATGCACTGCCCACCCTCAGCACCTCAGAGCAACTCCAGTGGGCATCTGGGAGGATGATGGCACTTTTCCAGAGAGCCAAAAAGAAAACCTGTGGTGCTTTTGTTCTGTGTTTTAATATTTTGAGTGTTACTCCAACTGGACATGGAAAAAAAAAAAAAAGACAGAACAGAAACAACTTGAAGCCTCAGGTGGTTATAAAAAATATAGGTCAGTACATAGCTATTATAAAAGTCAGTTTCTCCAGAACTAGACATGGGGTCGCAAGTGAATAAAACTGTAAAGTGGTTGCTCTTCATGTCATTCCTACCTGGCATTGATATCTGTCGTCATGCTCTGGAACTTTGACTTCTTGTCGGTTTTGATACACAAAATAAACAAAACCTGAGACAAAGGAAAAGCTTGTAAATAGGGGAGCAGCCCTATTTACAGGCTTAGGGGAATTCCGATTTTATTTATTTGCATTTTATTACCTTCTTATGCCAGCTGATAAGGTGACATACTGTGAAGCAGATAGATGCAGATAAGGCTGATAGCCTCTGGTGTCTGATTTTGCAAGCTGTGAAGTGAGTCGCTGAAGTAATTGGCAATAGGCTGGAGATTGCCTGTGAAAAAGATACCATCTCTTGCTCTGTTAATTAGAAGAGTATACTTTTATGAGACAGATTGAAGTGATTAACTGTTGTAACTGTTTGGGGAAAAAAAAATTGGAAGGGCTGGTATTTTTCATAGCTTCACCAAAGAGGAGAGAAAAAAGCCATGCTGCTGAACCACAGCCAGCCACTCTGGCCACTCTGACCAGCAAAGGCAAAAGGAGATTTGCCTGGAGGGAGGACAGAGATCACCAGCTGACAACATGAAACAAGATGAAACCCTGTCTTTGAAAAACATTCCTGCAGTTTAAGTTGAAATCCCCTTTCTCAGACCCTGCCAACACTGTCTCAGAGGATATTGCAGTTCAATGGCCTTTCCTGGCAGGGCAAGCTTGTACCAGCCAGGGGAGGAGCTCATGTAGGAGTGCTTGTACCATATGCCAAGTTTAGTGCCACCGAATTGAGATACTACCAGTGCATAGAAAAAAAATAATGCGAGCAAGCAAGCCCAGCAGCTGCACAAAGTGAAAGGAGAACTGAAAGCTAGATGCTGTCTGTTGACATAAACCAAAAATTCCTGTAGACCGTGAAAAGGTCAGCCGCCTTCCAAGATGGAGTAAGTTCATGGCAGGGCAGAACCCACACCCATTTAACTTCTACAATCTTTCCTTGAACTCTGAGGTTCAAAGTGAGGGTCAGAACATGCACACTGTTGAAATCAGCCTTTTGCATAACCCTATAGGATTGGAAATATGACTGTCCCTGGTGAGCACATGCCCTGCCTCCGCTACAGACCTAAAAAAATTTTTTCAGGAGCAAAGTGTTACTGACATCAACCTCTTCCTGTTTGCAAAAATTTGTAGGTTTTGCTGTAGGACTACTGTGTCAACACAATTTAAGCTGCCTCCAACCAAGCATGGAATGATATATGTAGATATATAACAAGTTGAGACTGGATTAGAAAGCTACTGTCAGTGACTTCAGATCAAGTGGATTACTCTGTTGCTGCAATTAAGTGGAAACCAGTAACATACATCATCAGTGTTCAGATTACATGTATTATTGGTTGTATTATTGTACTGACATTCCAGGTATGCTTTACTTGATCCCGTGCTGTCTCTAAACAACATCTTTCACCCTCCAGGAGGAAAGAAATGCAGAGTAAAAGCAACACTGAAAGGTAAATTGGGGTCGTGGTGTTTTTTTCAACAGTGAAATATGTAATTGCCAGCACATTGCCTGATGCTGAATGGTGAGTGATGTTCTGTCTACTAAGAACGCTGGTGGGTCAGATGTTCATGCAGATGTCCTGCAAGATTATAGATGTGTACTGAACCCTTGGTGCCCTGTGATGTGCTAGTCAGGCTCTCAAGTAAGGACACCCAGCATACACCTGTCAGCAAGCAATGACATGCTCAAAGGGTGGGATCTGCTAACTCAGCATCTAGCTTGCACCAACATTTCAGCACCAGATGAAACAGTCCTCCTAAAGTAAATAACTAGCTACCTGAATTGGTGGAGAAAAGTCAGTTCCTTTGAAGGCTTCCACAGGGAGATCTTGTTTAGGGAGATTCTACATTTGAATGCGGCAGCCTTGCAGACTGAATCCTACCTTGCTGGACCCTGGGCTGCTGCCATAAGGGAGACATCAGGGCACTGTATCAGCTCACCGAGGCTGCTCCCACTGCTGAACCGCTCTTCATTTTCGGGTATTTGGGGACATGTTTGTATCTCCAGCCACTGTGCTCATGTCGCTGTTGGCCTGTGTGCCACCAGCTCTCCCCTCCATGGAGTAGATTCATCTCTTCATCTCTGGTCATCCTGAGGACCAGGGTGGCAGTGGAGCACGTGGGGTCCAGCCACCTCCTGGGCAGAGACCTTTGGTACAGCTGTCAGCAAAGAGCAGTCAGCAAACATCTCCTGATTCACCATGTTTCTTGCTTCTCCTGGACATGGCCTGTTTCTCCTCTTTCCCACCTGGTGCTCCTGCTGGGCTATCTCCCCTGGCATCTGCCTGACCCTGTGAGAAGGGGGCCAGCACCAGGGTCCTTGGGCTTTCCAACCTACATGTGTAAACGCTGGATTTTAGCCCACAACTTCAAGTGCTTCTGTCCCAAACTCAATGACAAAAATCTCATTACTTCAAAGAAAGTTAGATTGGTCCTAATGAGGAGCTCTCTTTTCCTAAGGATTAAGTGTTTGTGGGCTGCCTTGTAAAGTTAGCCCTCAATTTGGAGTCCTGGTAACCTGGATGTTAGGGCATAGGTACATTCTTGTTACTCATCTAGCCCATGATTTTACTGTTTGTCAGTGAAGGGTCTGTCCACTTGTCATCTGATTGTGCAAATCCACCTTCCACGTGAGTTGGGATTTAAGTTTCGCTGTCTTTCAGGGTCTGACTATGTGCAGAGGGAGTTGTAGTCATTTTTTTTTTCCATGGGAACTTCCTTTCTCTAAACACCACCCCTTGGCAGTGGACCTGCTGACACCTCAGAGCGAGACACTGATATAAAGGGCAGCTTGTCTTCCTTCTCCACACTCAGAAGCCAGTGGCAGAGGCTACTCAGGAGCTGGGAAGCTGCTGGCATTGCAGGCACCTCGGGTCAAAACACCAACAAGAACCATGAGCAGTAACTCTGGTGAGTTTTTAATGCTTGATACGATAACCTGCATTAGATATGCAGTTTGGCAGGTGTCCTGCGGGGAGGATGGCAGTTCCAGCGGAGGTGAGGGGTTTCTCACCTCTTTGACTGCCATGGGTGACACTCTGGGGAAAGGTGTTCTGGTGCCACCACTGTTCATGGGAGATAGGTTTGCTCTGGCTTCACAAATTCTGGTTTTGATGGATCGGTAAACCAACTGAAAAATGCAACTCACTTTTCATCAACCTGTAGATAGCTGGCTCTATCAGTGATAATGTGAAAGAAATACAGCTTTTCTAAATTTGTTCTGTGTCAAGGTGAAAGGAATTTCTTTCGGACTACTTCATTGTGTAAATTGTTGCTCTTTAGTGATGGCTGATACATCTGACAGAAGTTTCAAAATAACTGAAGAGGGGATTTATTTAGACTTAAGCTATGTCCCATGGTCATCCTGCCTGCCCTATTGTCAGAAGATCCTGCACCTACCTAGAAAGGTGCCTGAGTCACTCCTGTAGCAGCAGCTGAACCACCCCCCTGGGGTTTGGGGTGCAGCTGAGCAGCTGTGGTGCAGGCTGGGTGGTGTCTGCAGTGGAGCGGGGAGCAGTTCACAGCCATCAGGAGGGAAAGGATGTCCTGACACCACTCGAAGCCCCTCCATTTCACATCTCCATACTCTGGGTGTGGATGAGCTGAAATTTTCCAGGATGTTTTAGACAGCAGCATCTTTGGGATGTGTTCTCATGTCCCTGGGATGTGAGAGAGTGTTTGCCTGGAGGTTGCGCAAGGATGGGGAATAAATGCAGGTGTCTAGATTTTGGTCTCTCTTGCAAAACTACAATTCTCATCCCACTTCCCTCCTGTCCTGAGCATCTCCCCACTGAAGGCAGGTGTGCTGTAAACGTTCTGTATTAATATTTTTTTAAAACCTCATCACCTTACTCTTATGGAAAAAAAGCCCCAGATATTTACCAGTGCAAAATCCTCATGTCCCCATTTTTGTTCTGGGTGATCACTGTGCTCTGGAAGCTCTGAACATCTCCCCAGGCATGTAGCAATGTGATGGTGGCCAGTAAGTTAGTGTAGGAAGGAACTCTATGAGTGATAAATCATGGAACTAGGAGATAAAAATACTGCCTTGAAATTTTTTCTAAAAAAGGAAAAAAAAATCTGACCGCGTTTGGGGTTTGGGTTTGTTTCTGGCCTGCCCCAGGAGCGAGCGCAACCAGGGCTTCCTCTTGCAGCTTGAGCCTCCGTCCCATGAGCAGGCGCATTCTTGGCACCCTCAGCTCTGCTCTAAATCATTAATTCCCGTGTTAGCAAACCAGGGTGCCTGCAGGCAGCCAGGCACAGGGTGTGTGGGCACCCAGCCCTGTGTCCCGTGCCAGAGGCAGAGCAGGAAGACGAAAGCAGCACATGGGGGCTGCCCGGGGAGGGCAGGTTGTGGCCGGGCCACCTCGGATGTGGTGATGGGCATGCCGCTGGCTCGCTCCATGGCATTTCTTGGCACGGGATACCGCACCAACCGGATCACAGGTTATCAGGGGTACGTTTGCACAGGAATAAGTGCAGCACAATTGACGGGCAGCGCTGTGTGGGGACAGGTCTTTGGCACTGCGCTCTGCACTGTCAGGGCATGTTCCAAGGCTGCTGTTGTCTGTGGTTTTTCTCCGTGCATCCTCAGTGTTGGTGATGTCCGGAAACAGGGGATGGAAATGCAGTCTCTAAGTTAGAAAATGCTGGAAGGACAGATTCCCCAGGGCCCTTTTCCACAACCATCCTATACATTCAGCTCTCACACGCCTCCATAGCCCTCTTCCATCACCAGGGCTGTTTTCTGGTAGCTTCTCAGCCTGGCACCAGGGTTTCCATAAGGAACAAGGTTGAGCAGCTTTAGTGGCTGGAGATTTGTTAATGCAGAGGAAGACGCATTTCCCCTTCATCCTTCTCAAAAGGGTTAAGCAATCGTAGCTGAAATTTTTTAACATACACCACCACCCCTTCCCCACTCTATTGCGCAAAACGTGTCAGAGGTTAGCACCTGGCAGCCAGTCAGCAAATAAAAAGCAAAAAGAAAATGTTAACAAAAGGAGATGGTCAATTTTAAATCAATTTGCTGTGCAACTGATTATTGTTATATGATTAAGATAAATATGGTTTATATAGTTACTAAGTAGAAATACACAGAGGTAGTAATCTGGTGGAGGATCCATGGGCAGTCAGTTCAGTTTACTCAAGGCTGCGGTCACTGCCCAGCGCAGGTGGCAGTGGGAACTGTGCCAGTGATTTCAGCCTGCCCTGGATCTGGCCCTGCCTGTCGCATCTCTCATGCCACAGCACCCACCAGCAGATTTCAGCCTCTTCAGTGTTACGGATGGCTCTTGTTGATACTCAAGTTAGCATGGTTGCCAGGTACTGTGTGAATCTGTCAAGACATTTGATGACTTAATCCCTTCAACCATTATGTCTTTGATTTGCTAATTTCTAACTTACGATAAACTGATTTACATTTCCTGACTCTCCTGTGTCTTCATCACTGATTCATTCATGAGCCAAGTGCTTTTGAGGTATTGTTACTCCCTACTGTTTACACAGAATTTATCCTCTAAGGATGTTTAATGGGCAGGTACAAGACAGGTTAGACACTTCCAAATACAGCTCAGCCACGTTCTGGCATGCTCCAGCTTTCCCTGTCACACCTGGGCAGCCTGCCAAAGCTTGACACAGTGAGCCCCAAACTCCCATCCTCATTGAAAGCTGAGGGCTTTCTCTTTGCTCAAGTGTATCACTCGGTTGTGCCTCTCAGAGCTCTGCTCCTACGCCACGGACTGGAGCCATGAGCCACTGGGCACACAGAGGTGCTGAGGCTTTTCCCAACCCTGCTCCCATCCAGAGCCGCAGGATTGGAGAGCAGCCCAGGAGATGGTGATTTTAACTACAGTGTCTTATAAAATCATCTGCTGAGTTGGGAATGAATGGGAGTGAGGCACCTGGCACCTGGGACTCTTGCTGGAGTCTAAAACTGTGCTGAAGACGGATGGCAGAAGCACTGGTTGGCATGAAGGGGGGCGGTGCTCTGTGATGTGTGCTGCAGCACCCCACCCTGAGCAGGGATGGGTGCCTGCCTTGCCCTCCAACTATTCAGCCCTGGGGCTGCTGTGGCATACCTCTGCCTCCCTTGCTGCCCAGGGAGCCTGAGGGATGTTTAACCTCTGAGGTGATCTCTGAGTATTTCTTTTATAGTATAGTGTAGTATAGTATATATGTGATATATGTAACATATATTATTAGATTAGATATATAATATGATACAGTACTTTATAGTGCTCTGCCCCCCACGTTTAGCATCTCCCCTAGACAGGCAGCATCTATGCAGCTGAGCTGGCTCTCGACCCCAGACCTTCCTTTGGTAACTTGGGTTATAGGAGAAACCAAGTCCTTGGAAAAAAATCCCAAATCTTGCAAAGATTCACATCTGCAGACTTTAATAAGAGATTGATTACTGACTGTTGTGCTATTATTTGGGACGACTTTTTGAGGCCAAAATAAAGAATCAGCTTCAGTGTCCTGAAGAGCCCCATTTCCCAGGCCCTTTGCATCCCAGACCACTGGTGATCTCAGCAACTGAGGGGAGCCAAATTCTAGCACATGTGTTCAGTGCTCATATAAGGCTAGTCTATTGACCAGAGAAGCATACACTGAGAAGAAAGTCCACCAGTGAGGTTTAATTTTTAAGCTGCTCTGTGCTAGCTGGGGGCTGCTTGGGACCATCACCTCTGAATTGTGCCTTGGCAAGCAGAGCTTTCTTCACCTGTCTGTACCACTGCTACTACTATTACTACTTGTTTTAATACCTGCAATAACAAAGAACCATTTGTAATATTCGAGGAGCTGACATTCCATGTGTTCAGTATGGCACAGATGTGACAGCAGCAGGAGTTGCTGTCACAGCCTTGGCTTTGACAAGGTGCCACCAGCAAAGCAGCTGAGCAGATGGGGCAGGGAGGAGAGGGCTCAGGGATGTGGCAGAACCATGGGCACTGCTCCCGGGGATGCTGCAGTGGTCAGGACCTTTGGTGTACTCCTGTACAAGATGCTCGTGGGAGTGGAGTTGCCTCACAGCAGCTGCAATGATGGGATGCAGATGCACTGTCTCTGCTCAACTTTTGAGGGGGAAGCAAGACTTCTGCAGAAGTCAGATTTTCGGTATTGCGACAAAAATTGCAGTCTTGTCATCTTTCTGGCCTGTGGCAGGCTGTGGAGCTGCTCATGGCTGCTGGCCCCCGTAGGCAGTGGGCTGGCAGACATGGATTGCCAAACCAGTAAGATCCCATTTGCAGATGTTTGGTTGCTGAGGAAGCAGCCCCAAGGGCTCGTGGTGGGCAGCTGCCTGTGCCAGAGGTGCTGGGGTGCCGGCTGGCTGCCTGGCTGCTGGCAAGAGCAGAAAACCTCACACTGCTGCCACCTCCCTCAAGCCGCTCATTCCCCACTCACCATTAAGAATTCCATTAAGAAGAAAACTGTCTTTACTGAGCAATTTACCATTAATCTCTTCTTTGTTTTTTTTTTTTCTTTCCCCCTTTCTGCTAATGGCTTTTCAGGGAGCGATCTGAAGGTCACTGGGATTGACTTTCTCAAGAGCCAGAACACCCTCCTGCACCACACGGATGAGTACAATATTGAGAACCTGGTGGTGCGGCGTGGGCAGCCCTTTCTGCTGCAGCTCAGCTTCAGCAGGGAGCTGAAGGCTGCTGACAAGCTGTCACTGCGTTTCGGCATCGGTAAGTGGGCCGCCCCTCCACGGCATTCAGGCAAAGTGGGAAAGCTCCGGCACCCTCCCGCTGCATATTCTTGCTGCCAGGCATTGCGTGGTCATTGTAGACCCATGCAATGCTTCCACATGTTGCATTGGGTTTGTTTCCAGGTGAGAAGCCAATGAAAACCAGAGGGACCCTGATGTCACTGAGCATGAAGCAGGAGAAGGATCTCAGCGGGTGGCAAATCTCCATCGTCAAGAACAGCGGCAAAGAGGTAGAGCCCATGCACAGTGCTTGTGCATGAAAGGCAGCAGTGCCAAGCCTGTCAGGAGCTACAGAGCAATAATACTCCTCATACCCCTGTCTAGCTTTCCCTTAGCCCTATAATTTTAGGTTGTCAGCAGCTCTGCCCTGTTTAATCCATTGCTCCCACACTGCACATGCAGGATGTGCCCCATCCTGCTGCCTTCCCCTCTCTCCTGGCATGGCCACCAGCTTCGGCCCTCATACTGGTCCTGTGGCACTGTGGTTGTGGCCATGGTGGAGTCTTGTCTGCAGTGTCTCCCTGTTGCCTCCCCAGTGCCTGCTGTCTGTCACCAGCTCGCCCAGGGCCCCGGTGGGAAAATACGTCCTGAATGTGAAGACTGGGACTAACATTTACAAACCCCCAAATGGTCCTATCTACCTTTTGTTCAATCCTTGGTGTAAAGGTGAGTCATCCTGCAACCAGGCATGATAATTACTACTGCCAGGGACTGTCTCTGGTGGAATTTTTCCTCACATTTCTCCTCCTCTCTTTCCCACATACATTGCTTTTTCTCCATAAAACGCTGTAAGCAGCATCCTCACAGAGCCAGCGGGAAGCTGGACAATAGCAATGAGCCAGTTCCTCTCTGGGGAATCTCCAGTGTCAGGTTAAGGAGCATCTCTCTGTCACCCCTGTTTGCACCTCTGTATCACCCCTCTATTCTCCCTGGGCCAGCACAAAGATTAGCAGAGAGGACTGGGTTAGCTTAAAATCCAGATAAAAAAAACACTAGTCAAAAAAACATGTGTTGTTGGTTGGCATCAGTCCCCCAGTTCTCCCTGTTGTCTAGCTAGACCACTAAAGTGTTCAGAAATAAGTGTTTTGCTAAAATACAGTCATATAGCAACAGTGGTCATACAGTAATAATAGTGGTCACATAGCAATAGACCTACAGGAGTAAAATAAGGGTTACTTTTATAGGAAATTCTTCTATGATAGGAAAAAAAACTTGTGAGTGCTGCATGGTTATTATTTGGTGTGAATATTACAGACCACTAGCTCCCCCAGT
The DNA here is from genome assembly GCF_003259725.1 of Athene cunicularia. Classification (NCBI taxonomy): domain Eukaryota; kingdom Metazoa; phylum Chordata; class Aves; order Strigiformes; family Strigidae; genus Athene; species Athene cunicularia. The sequence goes on from NW_020799095.1 coordinate 5,267,480, forward strand.
TTAGCTTTCTAAGGAAAAATTTGTATAGCATGTGTGAAAAACACCTAACCTGAAGAATTTTTTTTGCTCCAGACGATGTTGTCTTCCTGGATGATGAGGCGCAGAGAAAGGAGTACGTGCTCAATGATACAGGCTGCATCTATGTTGGGTCTGCGTATCGCATATACGATAAACCCTGGAATTTCGGGCAGGTAAAACACAGCTGTCTTGTCAGTGTTATTACCCTTATAGGGATTCATTTCAATGAATCAGACCTGTAAACAGATTAAGCCTGTGAGTAGCTCAGAATGCTTGAGTAATCCTGCCTGCCTCACTGGGAGGGCTCACCTGCTTAGTAATCTGCACACTTAAGTGTTTTCCCCAGCCACAGATGGAGAACGGGGTTTAATGGCACATTTATAGGCAGATCACGAGACCCCTGGCAAAGGATGTAGAAACTGGAGAGAGAGCATTTCTGGTTGAAAAAAATCCAATAAGGGGCCTCCCCACTCTGTAGCTGTTGGTAACCAGCCATGGAGAGGGCTGATGGGGAAAAAAATCTGATTATTTACCTGCTGCATTATGATGAGGGAAAAATAGGGGAAAAGCACTGTCAGAGGCTGTTATCATTCAAATGGTGCCTTCACCAACTGTGGGGTGAACTGTTGGGTGCAGGACACAACCAGCCCACCCTCTCAGGAAGGGTGTTTCTCCACACTGCCTCTAAGATGAGTGGAACAAGTTTGCTCAGGCTAGAGATAAGAGGTGGATGTCAGAGCAGGTTTATTTGCACCCCGTAGAAATCATGCAGAGCATCCTGCATCCTATCCAGATAGACTTCCCCACCAAAAAATGTTGGAATCTGGGTTTTTTTTGTTTGTTTTGCATTTGTTTTGTTTTATGAGTCTTCAGTTCCGAACTGCAGGATACAGGTAGCCCAGCAAAAGCGTTCACACTGATGTCTTTTCCACAAAGGGTACAAAGGGCATTGTCCATAGGGCTGTTCCTATACTAATATTTATTCTGCTGTTAAGCAATGGGAATTGATATTGATATTCTGCCAAGCTTTGTTGTATGTTTGACATCTGTGAATTGGACCTCAGGGAACTTTATCAGCAATTGCTAATTGGGAATGCTGTAATAATCTGCATTTATGTATCTTTCTTTTTTTCCCAGAGTTCATTTTGTACCTATGTCAATAGTCTGTATATCTGTAGTGCTCTTAAATTTTGATTACTTTTGTGAGTAATTTGCAGGGCTTCAGGGAGATGACGAAGGTGAATTAGGATTACTCACAGAGGTGAAGATTGCTGGGTCAGGTTCCAACTGTGCAAGATATGTGGGATGGGTTTTTGTATTACAAAGTGGGATTTTATTTAAGTCCTTCATTGGAGAGAACAGCTTTGGGAAGCCCCGTAGGCTTGAAAATTCAGTATCATAAAGGAAGTTTAGAAGTTAGGACTAGTCAAACTGTTTCCTCCAAGTACTTAGATAGACTTTGTAGCAATTGCGCAAATTCTGTTTTAGAGCAGTGTATAAAAACATCTGCACTTTCTCTCCAAAACAGTTTGAGGAATTTGTCTTGGATGCCTGCATGTATCTGCTGGACAATAGCAAACTCAAGCTGATCAATAGAAGTGATCCTGTGTCTGTGTCCCGAGTCATGTCTGCTTTGGTATGCCTCTCTCGGAGAAATGCTTTGTCCCTCCAGCTTTCCCTCCTCCTTACTTCTTCTTTCCCTGGGGCCTTGAACACCATTTCAGGATCCATGTAAAATGGGCTCCTTTGGGAAACCACAAGGAAAGAGCCAGAGGCATTTTGTGTGGAGAGAAGAGGGAATTGAAATACAGCATCTCCCCATCTCCAAAGCTTACAGCTGCCCCAGTGGTTGTCCTTCTTCAGCAGCTGCGCTGGCAAGGCCAACACAAGGGTTGTGTTTCGGGGGGAAACTGCTCTCTGTGATGGGACCCTTCAAGATACAAATGAAGAGTGCATTTTGGCTTCCCCAAGCTGCGGTGCCACCTCCCTCTAAGATATCCAGGTGGAGGATTTCCAACTAGGGGAGCCCCCAGCCAGCACCAGCAGCCTTGCTGGGTACCACAGGACTGTGGAATATCTGGGAAGCCACAGGGTGGGGGGAGACCCAGGGCTTTAAGCCTCGTTCAGGCTCATCCCTGTATTTTTCTCCTTTGCATGTGTGTGTGGCCACAGGTTAATGCCAATGATGACAGAGGTGTCCTGATGGGGAACTGGTCAGGGATTTACAACAACGGGACCTCCCCTGTGGATTGGATTGGGAGTGTCTCAATTTTGCAGCAGTATTACAAAACAAAGAAGCCGGTCTGTTATGGTCAATGTTGGGTCTTTGCAGGAGTCCTCACTACAGGTAAACAATGAACTGTCTCCCTTTCCTGATATCCTAATTACTGTGCTAGTAAGCCACATTACTGTGCCTCTGAGTGCTGGATGTAGCAGGGTCTGTTGTGTAAGGAGACGCTGAGGGAGCTAGGACTGCTCAGCCTGGCAAAGGGAAGGTGCAGGGGGTCTCATCCATGTTTATAAATACCTGATGGGAGGGAGTGGGGCTCTCCTCAGTGATGCCGAGTGACAAGAACAGAGGTGATGGGCACAACCTGAAACAAGGGAGGTTCTGTCTGAACATGAGAAGAAAGCTTTTTACACTGGAGGGTGGCCGAACACTGGCACAGGTTGTGCAGAGGTTGTGGAGTCTCCATCCTTGGAGATATTCAGAAACCATCTGGACACAATCTAAGGAACCCTGGCTGGCCAGAGGGGTCAGACGAGATGATCCCAAGAGGCACCCACCAACCTGAGTGATTTTGTGACTGTGTTTTGTCTGTCTATACCGCAGTCATGCGCTGCTTGGGGATCCCATCCCGCTGTGTGAGTAACTTCAACTCAGCACACGATACAGAGGAGAACCTGACAGTTGACATTTACATGGATGAATACGGAAGAATCGAGAACGGGATATCCTTTGACTCTGTCTGGTACTGCCAAAGGGGGCTAACGCTTCCTACCCCCGCACCGCCCCACAGTGCCATGTTTCCCAGTCCCAGCAATTCCTTTGAGAAGTTCCCTACTGCTTTGGGTTTTCTGCCCAGGGGAGAGAGGGAAATCATGGGGTTTCACAGGGTTACACACAAATCCCCATTAAACCTGCCCTTACTTAAGGATTAAGGGAGAAGATCTCAGCTCTCTGGCTGTAACAGCTCACTCCTTTTCTTTCCACACCAAATGCATGTAGGAACTTCCATGTGTGGAATGATGTCTGGATGAAGCGGACAGATCTGCCAGAGGGGTTTGATGGCTGGCAGGCAATCGATTCAACCCCTCAGGAGCAAAGTGGAGGTAGGATTTGCCTAGAAAAACTCTTCTGCAACTTCCAAGGGAGGCAGGGACTTTTTGTATGAAAACTATGGGCCCCAGTCAGCAAAGCACATGCTCCCCATGCACATCTTCACACCCTTGGGCAGTGACATCCTAAAGCCAGAAGTCTCACTCTCAGCCTAGGATGGGAGGAATGGCGTTTCTCAGCAGGCAGAAACCCAACCTTGTAGAATGCTGTGGGGACATGAATGTCATTTCAGAGGTTAGAGTGCACAGATGGAAATCACAGCTAATTTCTCTTTCCACCATCCTCTGATTTCTTTATTGAAGTTGAGGACTCAAACCAGTCTGTAGTAAGAGGTGCCACAGCTTTCCCCAGTAAAGGTGCTTTCTGTAGAGCTTTTCTGAGGAAGTCATGAGTCTGTTCATGGGAGTGAGAGGAGTCACTGCCAAAATTGGTGACTACCCTCCTTGCACAGATGCAGGGAATTTGGAAGTGGGAAAGAAAACATTAATCCTCAGGGCTGTGCAGAAAGTGAGGTGCTGCCAGCAGATCAAACACAGGTGGCTGGACTTCGTTGACTCCATCACCAACCATGACTTTCAAACCTTAAAATGATTTAAGTGAGGGGAAACACTGAAAAGCTCTTACCAGACATTGTTCATCTAAAAAAAAGCCCCAACAGCTCTGAGATAAATAGGTGCTTTTGGAGTTCATCACTGAGTTGGAGGAATAATTTCTACTGTGTCAACAACCATAGCCACAGATTCCTGCTTGGGTGGGTCTTAGGGTGGAACAAAAATTGGAGGCTCTGTTAATAGTTGGAAAAGCAAATGGTGTTGAATGCACTTTCTAGGTATTTTCCAGTGTGGTCCATGCCCGCTGAAGGCTGTCCGAGAAGGGGATGTGTATTTGCCCTTCGATGGCAAATTTGTGTATGCAGAAGTGAATGCTGACAAAGTCTACTGGATGGTCAAAAAAGTGAACGGCAAGGATAAGTACATCAAGCTGAACACGGAGACCCAAGACATTGGTGTAAACATAAGCACAAAAGCCGTTGGGCAGGACAAGCGGGAAGACATCACTGCGCAGTACAAGTTCCCTGAAGGTGACTGCCCCTATCCTCTAAAGTAGTGCCAAAGAGGAGACCCCTGGCCATGTAGGTCACCCCACAATGTGTGTTTTCTCCAGGAGAAAACCGCAGGGGTGGCTGCAGTGGCAAACCCAGTGTGAGGCCTGGAGACCTGGGGAAGGTGGTGTGGTTCCCGGGCAGCTTCATGCCCACAGTGACACCCATAGGCTTCTCTTTGGGACAGGCACCAGCAAGCTGGCAGGCAGTGAAAGAAATGGGCTGAGTGGCCAACCTAGTGGTTGGACTCACTGTTGCTCCATTTCTTCATTATTATTCTTGTCTGTCCATTCTTCAGACCACACTGGAAAGAAAAAAAAATTGCATTCCCTCCCCATGGTTCTCAGATCCAGCCATGTCGTGCTAGACCATGAAACCCTTCCCAGTGAGGAGCAGGAAAATCTTAGGCTGAAAAATTTAAGAGAATTCATCCTCTAAAAGTGTCTCCTTCAGGCAGTTCTTCCAGTCCAAAATGCTACAGTTAAATCCAGTAGTAGTGCAAATCAAGAAGGTGTCAGAGCAGAAGCTGGAGGTTCCCTGACATCCTCTCCACTCAGCAGCAGCATAAATAAAGGGAAGGTGCCTCTGGGTGAGGAGGCTGAGATACATCTATCACCCATCTTTTTTCTTCACCCAGGCTCCAAAGAGGAAAGGAAGGCCATGGAGAGAGCTTTGTCCTTCATACGCCCTTCAGGACTGACACCTCGTGCACACATGCCTTCAGCTATGCCCATGGCTGGTGCACTCTCCCAGCCTGCGGCCCTGTGTGTTGCAGTTTCCAAGACTGGGGTCCATCTTGAGATAACCAATAAAGAAGCTTTGTACCCTGGCAATCCCCTTGAACTGGTTATCACAGTGAAGACCTCAACTCCTGGGACCCGGACCATCGATCTTGCTGGCTCCTGCCAGCTGCAGTCCTATACTGGGAAAGTTGAGGCCAGCCTTGGATGTGTCAAGGAGACAATCAAGCTGGAAGGCAAATCTGGTAGGCACAGAAAGCTTGCTGTGTTCTATGGACTATTTACTGTGGCAGCCTGGGGTTTCACTGGAGCCGGTTCATAATAGCTCCACTTTGTATGGCACAGAGCAGAAATTGCCTGCCCGCCACCCACCTCTCGTTACTGCGTTTGGGAGTCTCAGTTAGACTGAGATCCCACTGCAGTGGGAACCAAAACGTGAAGGCCCTGTCCCCCCGCTGCAGCTTCAGATGGTTAGAAATACATCAGTGTGGGCAGACAGATGTTTTCGTGGTGTGAGCAAGGTGCTCCAGCATCTCCCTCCCGTCCTTGCTGTGTAAACAGCAAAGATGCCACCTCAGGCTTTGGGTGTGTCTGTATGGGTCAGATCCCTCACAGGATTTAGATGGCTGGAAATGTCATCCTTTTTTTTCTCCTTGTGCTTGCCACTCTAAAGTTGATCAGTGGTGGTGATGATGGTGACTGTCATTTTCTGAATTCTTCACTCAAGCAAATTTCAACCTCATGGCTGCCTGCCTAGCTTATCCCAAGAACTCTTTGCTGTTTATCTTGGAGTGACCTGGGTTGCATTTCTCATCACAGCAATGTGACTGAAATTTGCTAAACAGACTAACGAGTGATGAATAATTAACAGAACTTGCTCATTGCAAGTGTGATTTACTCTCGTAAAAAAAAATCTTTGCTGCTAGTGCTTGCTGAGTGTTTTCACACATACACTGTGACTGTCAAAATGCAGCAGGGTAGGGCACAAAGGTAGCTACATACATTTAGAGAAAAGGACAGGCTTTTTTTTTTTAATTATTTATTCCCAGAAACTAGGAAGCCTTGCAACTAAGGCAATGTTCAGGCTCCAGCACTGCTTACTTGGTGGCTTTCCTGAGCCACTGGAAGTTTGTCCAGGCAATTAAAGACAAAATCTGAAGTGAGAGGAAAGCCACTAATTCTATAGGAAGCAGTGTCTCAGAGAAACCCCAGGGGACATGGGCTTAAATGTACCCATCCTCATGCCCCTATGCCTCCTCCTGAATGCCGAGGCAGCTGGGGACGTGGGGTGCCAAGACACTGGATGTGAGCCTGAGCCAGAGTTCAGCTTGGCGGGGAGATAGTGTGGGCTCAGCCACCCTTCCTGTGGGCTGCATGTGCCAGGTACCACCCACCCAGCCAGGGGACATGGCCTCAAAGGACCCCTGGGTCTAGCTGAAAGCAGGATGATCTCAGCCAAATATGTCTCATCCCGCACCATGGGACACCCGCCACCCAAGCTGACTTTGCCACCCAATTCCTAGGCATGTGATGAAGTACCAAGTTGTGTTTTCTCTCCTACAGAGATGCAGGTCCCTCTGAAAATTGCAGCCGATGCATACATGAAGACTCTGTCCTCGGTGGAAGATGAAGTACTCATCCACATCACTGCCATTGCCGAGGTCCAGGGGACAGATTACAAACTCACCCAGGACACAACAATGAGATTTGAGTACCCTCCCATCACCATCCAGGTGAGGCAGCTGCAAGCCTGGCTCCTTGTGGACAAGGGTCACAACCCTGCTCACTGTAACACCATGGTGGTGGTAGCATTCCCAGGGCAATCTCGCAAACAGCTGCCTCCTGGGATGCTCAGTCCTTAGCGTTTTATTTGGCTATTCAACCTTTATTTGAAGGTTGAAAGCAGCCATGAAATGATGATGTTTATTGCCCCATCTAAAATGGGCAGGCAGGGGCTGCTGGAGGGGAAGTTATGGAGGAGAACAGTTTGTACAGAGCCCATCTCCAGTCCCACAGCTCTAACTCTTGATGGAAAAACATGTTAAGAAACCAGAGAGAAGAGCTGGGAAAACAGCCAGGCAGGGCAGAGCACACAGTGCTGCAAGAGGGTGGAAAGGGTATGAGGGGGTTGTTTCCTACCATGGTGGTGGTGAGAAGCAAACATGCAGCAGCTCCAGCATCTTTATTAGCCCTCTGATCCCCAATATTTGGGTTTGTTTCTCTCTTTCCTCCTTTTCCAGATGCCAGAAACAGCCAAACTGAACAAGGAGTTCACCTGTGCCTTCATCTTCAAGAACAACCTGAACGTGCCCCTGGACAACTGCAAGCTGCTGGTAGAGGGCTTGGGCATATTTAAGATGTCAACATTTGATCAGGGGTAAGAAGATGAGCTCAGTATGAAATGAGCTTGGCAGCACTCTGCTTTGTTTCTTTTAATTTCCCTTTAAGAAGCAGTTAGGGGATTTGGAGTAACAGGGCTCTTTGCAAGCTGATGTTGAAACTGCGCCACATTTGGGTGCAGTCCACACAGCAGAAAGACCCACACAGATTTTGGTGAGTTCAGGGCATTCGGGCATGACAGGAGCTCTTTCTGCACTCCTGCTGTGATGCCGGGTGCTGCCCCATCAGTGTGAACACAGCTGCTTCCTTCAGAGCTGAATTTAGTGCTTCAGCAGTACAGGGAAGCCTGGGGAAGGTCCCCAGGATCGTTGGGACCACCAGCCACAGCCACTGTGCTGAGCCCCTCTTGCTGCATGTTGGTCACCGGAGAAGGGAGACACCCACCCTAAACACACTGCAGCCATTTATGTAAGCAAAACGATTTGAAAGAGGCAAATAAGAACCATAACTCATGCTGGGACTATTTGTTTTTTCTTTCTCCTTAGGGATGTAAAGCCTGGTAGGATCATTAAGTCTGAAATAACATGCACTCCGACAAGACTAGGAGAGAAGAAAATAATAGCCAAGCTGATCTCGACCCAGATCAAAGGGATCTCTGCAATGAAGGCCATCACCATCACTGAGTAGGACCGGTGCCTCTGCGGGGTATAAACGGTGGCCTCACTAAATGTGCAGCACCGCTGGGTGTTGGGCGCTTCTTGCCTCCTTAATTGCTGATCAGTAATCTAGAAGTAAAGAGCAAAAATCCCATTAAGCTAAGGACATTAAACTGACTAAAAAGGCACAGTTGCATTGATTGCAGTTAATTGTGATTCAATAAAGATTGTTAAAATCGACTGTGTGATTGGGCTGTATGACATCGCGGGGTTGGGGTGGCTCCGAACCTGCGCGGAGAGGTTCCCACCTCAGGCCAGGGACTGGAGCTCGCCAAGGTGCCAGTTTCAGCCGGTGGTGGGTGTGAGCCTGGGGGTGTTTCGCTGCCGGGGCCAGCAGTGCTGTGGTCCTACATGGGAGGCCCCCCAGTGACCTCACTGCACCACGGGCTGCTGCGCAGCTCAAGAAACGTTTTAAGCAAATCTATCCTGGGTGATTCCCTCTCCCTCCCAGCTAGCCGGCTGGGGAATGCACTAGCACGTGCCTTTTTTTGTCTTTAGACAATAAAAAGAGCAAACTTGGCACAGTCTCCCCAAACGCCACTTTTCATACATCTTCCTATCCCACCCAGTTTCTTTTGGGGGTTTTCAGGCATTTTTGGAAGTACTATCCCCAGCAGCATTACCAGTGCTTCCACAGAAATGTATAACCTCTATCCTTCCACCCTGAACGCTGTTGGATTACAGGCAGGACCTTGATGGTGGTGTACATCTGGAGCTCTTCCAGCCACTGCCATGTCAAAGGAGATGACAGCTGTGCACAGCTGGAGCCTGCCGCTGTGCTGCACCCCCCAGCACCCCCTGAGCCCACCGGCAGCCAGAGATTGCTCTGCCCACGGCATCGCCACAATGTGCCCAGCAGCTGTCAGGTGCTGGGGTTTCCAGCATTTCGGTGAGGAAACAGGATGTTAAGCCATGCAATAGTACAAGGGCTTATTTATTTGTTTATTTGAAAGGTAAATACTCAAGCATTAGGGCCGTAGAGAGGAAAAAAGAAACGGCGACTGCATCTGGTTATGTGCCAGCCCATAAAAAATGAGGAGGAAGGAAAGGAAGAGGAAGAAAGGTCTTGACCACTCCCTTGTGTTTCAAAGATTTGGGGAACCCCCAGAGGAGTGTCTAGGCGGCTGTTTGGCCACGAGAGGTGGTCAGGCTGCCCCAGCCCCTGCCGCCCCTCTGCCCATCAGGTCCCGGCACCCCATGGCAGCACTGAGTTCCTGCAAGGCCACCTCCTGTGGTGGCAGGACAGGGAGCGGGAGCCCCGTTCCACAAGGTGCAGGGTCCGTGTGTGGGGCCTGTGGGGAAGGGAGGAGCAGGTGGTCCTTGGAGATGAAGTATTAGTTCTTTAATAAGTACAATAGCGACTGGAGGCATAAAAAGGAATTACAAACAGCAAAATATATATATTTACAACAGAAGTAAACTCTTTACTTGCATAGAAAACCTGCTGTAGAAGACACCAGATAAGAAGTACAAGTACACTTTCCATGTCTGCCATGACCCTGTCCATCATGTATTAACACCTCAGGCCGGAGCAGGGATGGGATCTCTAGCAGACCACGTCACACTGAGCAGTGCGGGGGGAGCACCCTCCCCAGCCCGCCGCATTTGTGGCACCACAAGCGTGCTCTCAAGGAGCATCTTCCCTGGGGCCTGGTGAGCTGGCCAGGACCACAGCAGCATGACCTGAAGATGAAGGCACAATTTAACAAGGGGCAAGGAGTGTGTGGAGTGAAGGAAAACAGTGGGTTTGGTTTCAATTTAATGAAAATCCCATTTGGTCTCAAGCTACCAGGTAGTCATTAAAGAAGGAGGTTTATACTAGAGCTGTGGATAAAACAGATTTTTTCTGACTTGTGAAGACTCCTGCAATTTCCGATAGTTGCCACGCTATACTGAGACAGAGAGGAGTACCAAGGGGTACTGGGACTTTGAGGGGGGGAGGAAGAAGAGGGGGATGAGGGAGACTGACAGCTAGGAGATACCAGAAGAACTGATTTGCTGGATGTAGGAGATCACCCCACCAGGTCTTGGAGGGTACCAGAGTCAGGGTTGGGTTGGCTGCCCACAGCTGTGTAAGGCACAGGGACATGTCCCCGTCTCTCACTCAGACCATAACCACACTGTGGGAGGAGGGGAGACGACTCCTAACTCTCATTGCCCTCTTCACACTGCTCTTCTGATTAAGCTATTAAAAAACCCCCCAAACTTAGAAATTCCAGCACCTGAGGAACAACATGAGAGGTGGGAAACAGAAGCAAAGGACGCCTGTTCTCATGATAAGGTGAATCAGCTTTGAGAGTGAAGGAGGAAATATACTCACTCTGTCCGTGCCCAACCAAAACCACGTAAGTGGGGTCCATGCCCTGAGAAGCATCACCAAAAGGCAGCACAAAGGGGGTCTCTCCCAAGCCGATGTCCCCATGTTCCTGCCTCAAGGTGATTTTCAGCCATTAACTACTTTGTGCCTCCAGGACGCTGTAGCACCATTCCCACTGCAGACACAGCACAGAGGCAGGGATGTTAACTGGATGTAGAGGCCAAGCAGCAAGCCAAACTTAGAAAATAAGAGCTAAAAAGGGCACTCTTATTTGTCCTCCTTCAACATCCCTATTGCTCCCTATAGGAAATCCCTTACTGTATGTCTGTATGTCCCTCAAGTCCCTTTTCTGTGGAACGCTGACAAAGAGGAATGTAGGCTGGTGCAGAAGTTGAAGAGCTTCCTCCCTCACTATCACACTGCTGCGCAGGGCAAAGACATTCAAGACCTCATGTCTAAATGACATGAGATGACACCTCAATTCCCCCCAGATGCAGGGTATTTCCCTTTACCTAAAAGGTTTGTATAAATACACAGTTCCTAATGATTTTTTCTATATCTGTTTTGCATTGACAAAGAGGAGACATCCAGAGCGGATAGAGGATGGGATGACTGTTTGGAAATACCCCCTGGGTTTTAGCCACGCTGTGCTTCCAACAGTCACGGCACTCCCATTTGTTCCCAGTCCCTTTGCCAGAAAAAGGGACTGCTGTGGCAGAGGCCAAGTCTGGGAGAGAATCTCATCCTTCCACAGTAGCCCTGAATGTCATACCATTAATACATATTAAAATGCTTTTCGGGGGGAAAAAAAAGAAAAAATCTTGCACAAATTCCATTTGGTACTGCTGCTATAACTAACAAAAACTTCATATAGTTCTTCCACAATACCATGCTTTCATTCCCCAAATTCCTTTCCTACTTTCAAGAGGAAGCAATTATCTTTGGTCCGTGTTACACAGGAGGGGGAGATAATGTCAAGCATGTTCTGTGGGGGGAAAATCAGAGGCATGTCTCTAATATCCTCCACAATTTACTGACAATTAAGCTAATGGAGACAATGGGAAATTAAAAAAAAAGCAATTGACAAACAGTCTAAATCAAAACTACACTGACATCTGGAACATGTCAAATGTTTGTAGCATATTTGAATGCAGTGGTTAATGTCACCTCTGCATGATTTTACTGCAACTATTGCCACCTGCAGTGACACCTTCCTTGAGCGATGCATGTTCCTTCTACTTGTTCACCAACGTTCACCAGAAGCTGGCTGAAAAATTAGTGTAAGGAAACACCACATAATGGCAAGTACTAGTAGTACATTAAACCCCAATAAGATTACGAGGCATTACTCATTCTCAACTAATTCTAGCTACCAAGAAAAGAAAAAAAGTAACACATCTAAATTAGACAAGTCAAATGGACAGAGCCAGTACCTCCATCAGCAGGGTGCTCACGTCTCCCTCTCTTCTTTCACTGCAGAAACAGCCCCGGTGCCTGGCCTAGACCAGCTGCATAGTTCAGCCAGGAAGCTCCTGCTCCACACCTCCTAGGTGCTAATGAATCGCAGCCCCATGGCAAAAGCTTCCCCTCACCAGCAGCTCGACAACCCAACCAACACTTGTCTGCTCTCAGCTACACTGGCCACAGGCGAACGCTCCTGCCAGCCCAGCACCACCACCAGCCCACTGGCTCCAATGCTGCTCAGGCAAGCCCCACCAGTCTTGGGCAGCCCCATGAGCACAGAGGGTTAAAATTTACCCCTGGAGATATTTCAGAGCCCAAAGGAATTACACGCAGGGTGAGCTCGCTTATCTGCTGTGGCCATAACCCTGTATCCCACCTCTGCTAAGACCTCAGCACCAGCAGCTTTCATAATCCAGAGGCAGCATCCATGGGATAAGCTAAAAAGGATGTGTTTTTCAAGAAAACCTTTAGAGCTGGGCTAATTTGGCCTCCCCAAAGGCTGCTAAGAACAAAAGATTCACCAGACTCCTTAGGACTGCACATTTCTGGGAGCTGGGATCAACCGATCTGATGACTATTAACTTTCCTTAAAGGCCAAGTAAGAAAAGCTCAGTAAAGCAGCTGATGCAGGTCCAAAAAGGAGCTTATGAATCTCATCACTTACACAGCTTTCTCTGGAGATTTGCATTGCTTCTGCTAGTGCTGTACCTGGCTTCCAGATAAATACTCCTGAATTTTTTAATGCACCAAAAGTATGTTAAAAAACAACCCCTTAGATCTCCAGCACAAGTAGTTATTAAAAAAAAAACAACCCAGAACTGAAAGCTTCTCCTGACACCATGGAGGATCTTTTGCTTATTCCTGTAACATTTGGATGGAAACGTCTCGAGCGAGAAACTGCTCAATTTCTTCTTGGGTCATTATTGCAGATGCAGGAGCTGCTGCCACCACTTCAGAGGGCGCTGGGCTCTTGCAGTTCAGGTTCGAAAAAGGGTTGAACCAACTCAAGGAGAAGGCACCACCGAATGCCAGCTTCATTCCTTCCCAGCCGCTGACCTTCTGCCAGGTTGGCTTCTGATTTTTAAGACGCTCAATACCCTGCAAGAAGAGAAGAGTTTTGGGTCGTCTCACATTTATAGCAGGTATATACAGCACTGCTGTAGCACATGTAACACTGCCTACCTATAGCCAGGATGTTATTCATGTTTTAGTTAACCATGAAGACAGATGTGCTGCATTACTGAGAGTTTCAACCCAAATTTAAAAACAAAACCCTAAGACAAGACCAAATTCATTGACTATCTGAATCTCAGTGACATTTTGGTATCAGTGCCTATTGATTTTTTATGGTGAAGAGATGCCTTCTGAAAAGCCATCCCTTTTGGAAACATGAACCTTTTCTTCCGTTGCTTTTTTAATCCCTTCAAGGAGCAACAAAATACAATTAGAATTTAAGTTTTCACCTTATTTGGACATTTTCAAAATAGTTCAGATACAGGCAAAATACTGCAACTTCTTCCAGTGACCAGGAATTTACTACAGCCATGTCTAGGCTTGTCACTAGAAGCTGATGTAAGAACAAGCTTAGGCTTTGTCAGTTAAGAGGAAAGATTTAAGAACACAATTTCCATTTAACAAAACACAATGCAAGCTGGATACCCACTGGGAGGTGAGGAAATCTGTACAGGTGGAAGCAGAGGTTTCAAAATGCAACCGGAGCCTTGGTCAGTCAATATTCTGATTCATTCTCCCTCCAAGAATATCACTTTTCATAAAACAAACACTTTGATTGTACTTAAATAACAGATCCATCAAATTTGGGCAGCGATTTTTTTTTTCTGGTAGTATTCTCCATGTAGAAATAAGTAACTAAGAATTTTTTTTTTTAAGGCTACTGCTATGTGAAATAGGGCACAATTTTTTATCATGTAGGAGTCAGATCTACAGCTGTGTATGATACGCTCACAATGATATACAAGTGACCATGGAGAAACTCTGTTCTTAGAGAAACAAGAATACTAGATCCAAGTTTTTGAGATACTCAAGGAAAGGAAAAAAGAGCAAATTCAGTTAAAACCATTTAAAAGAGCAGTTTTAGAAGAGCTGGATGAAAAATACACTTGCCACATCCTAATTCTGCAGATTTTCCCTGAAACCCCCCAAAACATTTCAAAGCTTTGGAGGAGGGGAAATGAATACACGTAACAGCTCAGCGGCACCACAGCTGCGCTCACAGGAAGCCTTATAAATAACATGACATTTCAGCGCAGCAGCTTGGTTTTGCAGTAACACTGAGTCAGCACGAGCAGGCCCGGGAGAAAACACACCATAAACAGAAGAATTACGTGCAAAGCTTTTGCGAGCTTCATTCATGCCTCGTTTCTCGTGCTGACCTAAGAGAAATCCAGCAGTGAATTTGCAGACAGAAATGACGCGATACCAAAACTGAAGACTTCAGGGATGCAATTCCAGGAAAAATTCAAGCCCTGAAGGACAAACGCGTGTCTTGCCACGCTAAGCACAGGCACGTGTCCCCGCGCTCTGCTCCCAAGCTTGCAAACGCGCAGCTTCAACCGTTCCAGGGAAAAAATCCCTTGCAGCCTCTGTCTCTGTGGGACGTGACACTTGGTGCTGTGGCAGGCAGTGCCCGTCCTTCCCTCCGTGCTGGGCAGGCCAGGAGAGGAGCAGCACTCACACACGGCACAGCAGAGCCTTGGCAAAGCATTTTATAACACTACCATGTGATTTTCACCCAGGATACTCAGTGCCAGCACCCTGCAGCTGCACAACCAGGAGGCAGATGCTTTTGCAGTTTAAAGCAGAAGACCACCTTTGGTTGGCTGTTCCTTAGTAAACTGCAGAGGTTTCTAATGCGTTAACTGGCACCATGAGTGCAGCATTTATTAAGAGAGTATCTAGACAGAAGGAAAACAAGTAGCACAGGGCAGGAGGAGAAAACAGACACAAAGCATTTAAACCCTTCCCCGGCAGCACAAGCCAGCCCTCAGTCATGTGCATCACTTGGTTTGATCCAGGATGCCATATTGATAGGGAATAAGGATCTTCAAACACTTCTGGGCAGCAACCCCTCTCTTCCCCCAAAAATGTTGTTCACCTGCTCTGAACCGTTATCTGCTAATCAAGGCGATCAGCAAGGTCAGGCTGAGGTTGTAGTAATGCCAGATTAGGCAGCAGTTAATCAGAGCAGGCAGGGACATACTTTCTCTCTCCCAGCCTGACCTCGCTAATCCCTTCAGGGCACGTATTGAAAATGAGCAGAAGGTTTAAAAATTGTATCCTGGTCTGATTTTGGCTGACTGCCACACAGTCAGGAGGGCGTAAGGTTTTGCCTTAAAAAAAAAATTTAAGGGGGGAAGAAGGAATGCACAACTGTTGAAAATACTCATTACTGTTTAATGAAACTTTTAAAAAAATATATTTACCCAAAATCTCTCACCATTTTTCTTAGAAAGTGAGAGTTTTGTATTGCAAATTAAACCAACACATTTTTCTTTTTCCCATCATGCAGCTATTTGACTTTAAAAAACAACCGTGCTCAGAAAGCATCATCTGTCACTATTCCAAATTACATAATTTTGAACAAATACTGAAAAGAGAAGACATACATAGAGAAATATAAAATACTGGACATTCCCATTTCAATAAGAGGTACAACGCCGCACACATGGGGACAGTAAGTCAAGGTTGACCTGTTACCACTGCGATGCTGTAGGACAGACCCTGTTTCTGCCACTATTGAGCTTGTTATCTGCTCCTGCGCAGTACCAGGGAAAGATGCTGTGCTGCATGGCATGCCCCAGATGGAATCTGCAGGACAGTTCTTGTGCTTTAGAAGAAATGCATTAATTTCTTTTAATACTTTTAAAATCCAAAAGGAAAGAGCAAACAGAAGAGGCAAGTGTAATAACAATTTGTCCGGTAAAGAGGAAGGCACAGGAAGCGTTGATATCAGAAATCATGATTAAGGCAGACTTTCCCTACAGCAAAATCATAGAGAATCATACAGAATGGTTTGGGTTGGAAGGGACCTTAAACATCATCTGGTTCCAACCCCCCTGCCATGGGCAGGGGACACCTTCCACTAGCCCAGGTTGCCCAAAGCCCCGTCCAACCTGGCCTTGAACACTGCCAGGGAGGGGCAGCCACAGCTTCTCTGGGGAAATGAATGCAGCTCCTTGCACTCATTTCTGCTTGGAGCACCACTTAGCTTTTCAAAAAAGTTAGTACCCCACCTCTGATCAAATTTGTCCTTCAATTCCTCTTGGCCACGCTGAAACAGAACTAGCACCTCACATCAGGTAGTCCTGCCCGAGAGAATACTTTCCATGCGCAAATTGGTAAGTCTGCCTTTCTCATATTAATACTGACCCACATTTAGTATCATCCAAATTGCACCAAGTCATACAGTGCAAATAAAACTGAGGACCCCCAGTTACTGAGACACACACATGACAGGTACCAATGGACATTTCTGCAAGCTGTGATGATGACTCTTTTAAAATCAAAACAGTTTGACTGAAAGTATCAGTACTATATACTGCTTAACAATTTCCATTTGTTTGAAACAAGAAAAACTGAGTAATTACACCTTTCTTTGCAAGGGTCAAAATGCCAGAACAGCATAACCAGTCTTCCTCTAAAATGCATCATGAATAAGGGTAATTAAAATAAACCAAAACTGGAATGTGCACCAGTGGAATTTATTATCAAAACAATTTTTAAAGCAATGAACTGTACAGAGAGATGCATTCATTTGTTAATTGCCTAGGTGACTAAAGCCTCTCCCCTCGATACATCCGATTTTGCGTCAAGACAGCTTTAGGGCCAGGTTCTCTACCAGTTCAAGTTACCACCTGCACGACTCTCACTGCCTGAACTGATCCTGGACAAAGATCCAGCCCGTAAGTATTCAGCTTTGAGCATTCTCTGAAAAACACCATTGCATACTAAAAGCAGAGTTACAGATTTATTTACAACAGCTTTCCACTATCATCAGTATCAGCCCTATAAAAACAAAACTTAAGCTCTTCCTGAATTTTTCTTCTTTAAGGAAACGTGTACACAGAGGCCACATTTCCTTCACAGAGTCTTCCTACTCAGGCACAAGCGTAGCCCGTGGCTCCCTCCTGCAGATCACAATGTACCCCTGAAAATCTAGCCCTGAGCAAGGATTGCAGAAGCAGCCCGCTTACGCAGCAGGGCAGTTACTAACAGCCTCTTCCAAACAGCAAAATAAAACCACTAATTAACAGATCAGTATATTAGCGATTAATTACTTTTTAAACTTAAAAGTTGAACACTCAATTAACCTTTATATGCTTCTGCCTGCATGCACAGAGAAGCGAAAGTTCAGAAAACCATTACCGATTTTTCCCAGTGTTTGAAATGAAGAAAGAAAGAAAGAACAGCAAACAAGTTTTTGGAAAAGTTTTATTGCATTTGTTTTCCATATGGAAGCATTGACAGATTGAAAAGATGCAGCATTCACGTTACTTCCAAAATGAGACATCCATTAAACTTCTCCTCCCCTGATTTCCCTCCCTTTCCCCCATGGCTTTGAAGCAGTCTAAACAGGTCATTTTCAAAAAAAATACCATTTTATCTTACACCAAGGAATGAAAAGATTCCTTGGAAGTCATGGACACAGCTGATCTGTATGTTTCCACTGTTTGCAATATATTTGATGAGCCCATGGGAGTCATGATCCAAAATTATAATAAAATTCCTGCCTGAACACAAGATGTCAGTTGTAATTATGAATGGTTTAGCTCTACCCGTTTCTGGAATACCTTCTGTCCCTCCCACTTTCATCACCACACAGTTCATAGCAGCATGCATGCTCCTTACCATAAATATTTCCCAATTTAAAACACACATGTATGTATGTTTACACACATACATGTGTATGCATAAATATGAGAAAAGATTTACAAAGCTCTAAACCAGGGCAATGCTAAGAATATAGAATCAATCACCCCGGTACACCTACACATCCCGTCAATATTAGTTTTTATAGTTATCTGGGCATTCATGTCAGTTTTTCACATTAACACTGTTTAGCAGGCATTGCTCTAACAAGTCATTTTCCAAGACAAACACACACAAACAAGTTGATTCTGCTATTCTAAACACTTGAAAATTAGATTTCTTTCTTTCCTGCAAGCGTAAGGCATTTAATAATCCGAAGAGTCTTCTAAATCTGCCACAGTTATCCTAAGTGGGCAACAATTTCCTGCACACAAGGGAGGGAACAGACAAAATAATGCCAGAAAGATGGAATCAGTCCTGCGGCTGGAAGGAAAAAGGAGGGTGGGTTGGGAATTGGTGTTGGCAACGTTTGTTCTAAGTATTTTAACTGTATGCGATCACCAGGTCAACTGGCTCTTTTGCTGTGTTGCATTCTCGTCTTGCACCTTTAGGTAAGTGAAGTGTCTGCTTCCCCATTCAAGTTCACTTAAGAAAGAGCAATGTGCTCCTTCAGGAAGTCCAAAGGTGTCTGTGTAGGGCTGTTGGCACTCATATGTCTTCCACAGAGCTCATCACAGTCAGGAGACAGCATGAGAATCTACTCAGAAGAGGTGGGTCACAACAGAGAAAGAGGATCCCCTTCACATTAGTTATGCCATACAGAAAGCAGAGAGAAACAAAGGCCAGTAAAGTTAACAAGATTAAAAAAAAAAAAAAAAAAAAGAAAAAAGAAAGAGGAAAAAAAAAAAAGCAGCAGCAGTTTCAGCCAGAGATATAGAATTATCTAAAACTGTGGAATACAGGGCTTTTTTTTCTCTGCAATTATCAGCCATTTAATAGACATAAAAAAAGTTTATTTTTGCTTTTTGTTTTAAACATTCATGGAAAATTTATAACAGTAGTGCTGTAATATGTTTCTATTTTAGTGGAAATGCTGGTCAAGAATTCCTCAGACCACATACTGGTACGGGTCTGCTTTTCCTTGGTCTGGTGTTGCGAATGGGCTAAGCCATGCTATAGAGAACGGATGGCCAAATACTGCTTTCATGTTCATCCATTTTGTTTTTTTAGCCCATCTTCTCTCTTCCTTTTTCAACTGTTCTATTCCCTGAAAACAGAAATATCACATTTTCAGTCAAAACACTCAGATTTTGTAGTTCTGGATTTGAGGAAAAATCTACTCTCAGTTACCCCTTATCCAAAGGATGGAGTAAGAAAATAAAAATGCATCTAGACTGCTATTCCTTTTATTCTGATTGTTTTTATATTTAAAAAAAAATATTACGGATAGGAAGTATTCCTTGGAAATAACATTACTTTTGTTTTGTTCAGGCCTAGATATTTCATAAACCTTTTAAGACCTGCCATCCAATTGCCTCTGATGTCAGTTAAAAAAAAACACCACCTAAAACCAAACAAAAAATATGTGCTTTAATGGCTGAAAGTATTATGTGCTAACCAGATGGAAAAGTTTTTAGAGGAAACCACTGTAAGCTTGCAGACAAAAAAAAAAAAACCAACCCAAAACAACCCACAAACCCGAAGATAAACTCTATAATGCTTCCAGATTCACCAAGCAAGTTCAGGAAGTGCCCATGGCTCAGTGTAGCTGAGTCTACCTGGTGCCTCTTCATGTTTCATTAGAATCACCGCTAAAACATGCAATGGGCTGACAGCAGGGAGAAAGGGTTAAATAAGATACCGATTTGAGAGAAATGATTGGCATTGTTTAGTAAAGGTTAGAGGGAGAACAAAAATAAGCCATCAAGCAATCAGCTGAAACATTCACTAGTCAATTATTAAAACAAAACAAATTATTTGTATTGTGTCTAAAACCCACAAAGTGAATTTGGTCTTTCAGGAAATGCCTGGTTGCCACAGAAGCAAAACGAACAAGTGCAGTCACTGAAGAGCATTACTCTTCCACGGGGCACAGCAGCAGGCAGATGACTCTGTTCTTTAACTTTAGATCTTTTGAAAAGTAAGCTACTCCTGACCTACGTGTGTGTCTCATGCTACGGATCACTGCACTGTAATACATCTACGTGTCTCAAATTACTGATTCTGGGAGCTCTGCAGAACACAACATGGGTCAACTGCAAGAGTTGTGCTGATCCCTGGCAAATGTCACCTCTAGAGTCAAAAGTAAAATACGATGGTTCTGTGTCCCTTCAGGCAGAAAGGAACCACCCCGGTGGGACAGTGTACACAAGATGGAGAAAGAGGTCTCCCAGTGACTGGAAGAGAAAGGTGAGAAAGGGCAAGACGTAGCCCCTGTCTCTAAAACGTGGAGTAAAGCACTGCAAGAGACCATGCCAGGAAGAATTTCACCTGGAAATACTCTGCTCAAAATACGCTGCTTTCCGGACACAGCTCGCTCAATGCTAGCAAATCAACGAGACGTTCTACAGAGCAAAATCCTTACATACATATTAAAAAAGAAACAAAAATGAAAACCCACAACCCAACAGGGGGAGAACATATTCCATTTTCTATTTTAAACTGTGCCACTGTTCCTTTAACATCTCTGAGTTCCCAGAAGTTGAAAGGAATGGAAAAGTGGGGGACTTATTTGGGTGCCCAGCTGTAGGAAGCAGCTTCTAAAAATTGTTGATAGGTTTCAAAGACTGAGAAATTCAGATGATGAACTCACAGGCAACATTGCTAATTTACACACTTATTGATAAACTCAAGCTCAGCAGGTTTGTTCTGTATGACACTGCACTTCTTCCTGGGGCTCACCCCAGCAGAAAGAACAGCTGAAGTCTTCCCCTGAACACAGAAAAGCCACAGTGTAAACATCAGCCTCTTGCAGAAGCCAAGCTTTAAAAAAAAGTGTTGCAAAAAAGATTCGGGAGCAATGGGCTCTTACAGTCAATAATGCCAGTCATAGCTCTCCAATGGCAGCAAAAGTACCTATTTTAGTTTCAACTGGCCATGGGCAAACAAGTGAAGGGGAAAGAAAGGCAGGGGAGGAAATGAGTTGGCACCCTTTTAAGACTCTCTCTTCTCTCCAACCACTCCAGTTAATTCAGGTATCTGAGCATGCTTGGTGAAGGCTGGCAGTATTCCCAAGTGTGGGAACATCCCCGGGAGTCACCAGCTCCATCTCTACACAAGTGGGCAAATGCAGGGATATACGACGGTCTGCAACACTATTATGTAACCTCCACTGTGCCATCTCTGAACTGGGGGCGACATGGTGACTCTGCAGCAGACTGTACTCAGCAGGTTTCCATAAGCCTACTCCACTCCCTTTTCTTTTTCCCTCCAGCAAGAGTTTTTGAACTGTTTAACAAGCAGCTAAAATTGGAAATCTTCTAGACTAAGAAGTGTGTGTGTGTTTATATCCATCCCACACCTACTCATCTTGGCTTTCCAGCACGTAAAGCTGTAAATAGTGACACCAGGGGACACACAGCTGAATTTCAGACAATACCAATGTAAAAGCACTTAATTAAAGGAAAACGGTTCTCGAATCCACCGGGATAAACCCTCTCTACAGAGTAATCCTGGTTACCAATGCCTGCCTTATCAGAGGTACTGTCATCACAGCATCCCAGCCAATACCTAAGTGCATGCTACTTCTCACAGTAACCTTCAGAGAGCACAACCCAGCACTGTGCCAGCTCAGTTATTACCTTGGATCTTTCCTCAAAGGGGACACATACATGAACTCCCCATGCAAGGAGGTAAAACCCTGTGGCCCTTCACTGTTTCTACAAATGGTGAGAGACAGGAAAAAGGAGAGAGCATGTGAGGCACTCACCGTTTCATCAGTGCAGATAGAGTGTACTTGGGTCCCAAACATAACTGAGGTGAAGATGAGAAATAGGAGAGCCTCGAAACACAAGAGGATGAGAAGAATCACTGTAGTTGGTGGAGAGAAGGAACTGCATTCTGTGAAGACAAAACAATGGAGTTGGCAGGAGAGAGATCAGGTAATGCAGCAGCTGAGAAACCTGCTAAGCCACGAGTTTCCAAAACTCAGACAGTCAAAATAAATTATATGAACAACATTCTCAAAAAGGTGCATAGGGAAGATTTGACATTCGTGAGGATATTCAACAGTGAAACGATCACTCCAAGTTTAAAAAAAAGCAAAACCAGTAAAACCCCTTCAACACTTCAAGAATGCAACTTTCTTTTCCACTTTAGTGTTTCCCCAGTACACTGGCTAGGACTTCACTCTACTCCATTTCACCTGTAGCTTCTCTCTGTAACTTTAATCTTAACGGATTTTCCGAAGTGATACAGTCCATTAGAAATCTCAAGCTGGTGGTCAGGACACAAGGATAATTATTTCTGTAGTACCAACATAAAAGCAGAGTATGCATCCTTTCTTAAGTATGCTCTAAGTCATAACCTAAAGAAGGTCAGGTTAAACAAAATTCTTATTTTTCCTCATGCTCTATAGTACAAACTCAAGCAAGAGCTGAAAAAAAAAATCTGAGAAGGAGCAGAAGAAAGGAAGGAAAATGTTATTAGGGCAAAAATCACAGTGTTGAGTGTTGTCAGAATATCTCCAGATTTTTCTGAAATCCAAGAATGAGTATCACAAAAAAAACCCTATTTTTCCCATGAGATGTTAAGATTTTACAGATACATCGTAATAAGGGGCTACCACATCAGCACAAATCCAAGGCAGCTGCAACAACAGATCCATCTCTCTTAACAGCTTTGTTCTGTGACCTAAACTTGGGACAGGTGGGAAAGTGCTTCCCCCACAGACACAGGCTCTGAAAAAGGGGGCAAAGGAAACTATCTTTTGATGTATCCTTCCCCTATGGCCCTGGCCACTGTACTCAAATCTAGATGTTCTCAGGCTGACAGTTGTTTTACAAAGTTTTGAAGTGCAGAAGAACTTTGTCAAATTCCGTTCATATGTGTAAATGTACCCATCCTCTGCAGTATTATAAACTAAAACCGGTCATTATATTGAATGACACATTAAAATTCCAAGAAAAAACTAAGCTAATGATCTTCCAAGAAATCCACAAACAGCACATACCTCTCCACACACATTCTTTTGACAGCTTGCTGTTTGTCTCAGCATTACCTGGAGGATTTCCTATATCCATTTGTGTTTTTAAAAACACATCTCAACTGTCTTTGTGAAAATTTACTCATTGGCTGCTCCAGAGCAAGGGCTGGGTTTTTTAATTGGTTTGTTGGGTGTTTGGGTTTTTTAATGGAAAGGAATTGCTTGTTCTTGTGAGGGTAGAGTTTTGGATCTGAGTTAGCATGTTTTCCTGGCAATCTTGCAAGAATGATTCATATTACTCTTTTAAAAAAAAGCATACACATTCTTATCTTGTGTTGGCATTCAGAAAATTATCTGTGTTCAAGTCAACAGTAGGTTATTGCACACATACTATCCATCTGTCTTTACATCTCAGCTTCTCCCTAGGCAGTACCAGGCTTAAATTGAAATGGGACTTTTCAGGACAGAGATCCCAGCAGGTCAGAAGGAATTATGAAGTTCCAGGACTGATCATAAAAAAAAAAATATTGAGATAGCATAGCCCTGATAGCATTCTTCTGAAACCAGCATAAAAAGGGTTGCCTTACAAGCAAACTGTAAGATCTTATTCCTAGGCTATTCTGATATTTTAATTAGGTATTTTGTTAGTACTCACTTGTCCAGTCTTCTTCAAAGCAATACAAGAAGTGAAATCCCACCATGATTAGAGCATGCAGAGAAATCAGTGCTATATACATCTGAAAAACAAAGAATATAGTATAGGTATCAGGTAAAAGACTACAATGCTAAATCTTCTAAACACTTCAAATAAAGTAAAGTGTTAAGACTTCAGAAAAAAAAAAACCAAACAACTAAACCCAAACCACAAACCATATCAAAACCCAAGCCCTCCCAAGCCCCGTAAACAAGCACTCTGAAGCTGGCGAATGCCAAGACTACATGGATTCATTCTGGCCTTACTAACAGCTCTGAGAGAACAGGAAGGAGACTCCTTAATTCGAAGCCAGCTGGCCATAAAACCTAGGGTCCTGTGTCTCAGCACCACTTTCCACAGAGCTTACTGTGCTTATCTCTGCCGACTACAGCACAACTTTCAGAAAACAGCAACACTCTGACATCGAGGTATAATGTTGTCAAAGCTTATATCCTTGCTCTTGAGAGCACTACAGGTTCCCAGAGAAACAACAGCTAATTTGTTTTAGCCACAAAATGCACTTTATCTCCTTTCTAGCATGAGTTTCAGGAAAATGTTTTTGTTTTTAATAAGTACTTTCCCCTGAGGCAGACACCAGCATGGAAAGTTCCTCTCAAGCTTTAATGCTTCATACTTAATCCTTTTTGTTTTAAATTAGGTCTCAGCTGTGTAACAAAAAGCTTTAAACTATAAGCAATGCTACACATACACTACAATTTACCCAGACAGGGCTAAAAAAGATGATTCTCCTGAACCTACAGAGTCTGACAAAGATCGGCTGATACTAGAAGTGAGAGATATTTTGTTACCAGAAACCTCTGTGGAAGCAGTAAAGGTGATGGGAGAGCATTTTGGTTTTCCTTTCAAGTTGAGCATGCTGACTTTCTTTCACCTCCACAGGTCTCAAAAAGAATTACAAAAAAGAAAACCAGCAACCCTTATTTTGTTTTTCTCAACTACATCAAGTGTTTAATACAGCCTGATTGAAAGTAGATGTCAGTTTTAACAGAAATCCTTTTGATAGAATTAAAACACCTAGCTCACTCCTTATAGTGAGAAAACTCTCACTCAAGGGAAGAAAACAGGATTCATTTTGTTCCGTAATCCACATCCTAACAAACCTCACCAGAGAACAGTAAGCCTTTCCATTTGACTGAAAATCTCCCCCTTGTTACTTGGCAATATGAGAACATTCTTCCTCAAACCTACAGATGTCTCAAAAGATTTATTAATAAAACAGAGCATCACTAAAACTGAGCCTTGTAATCTTCACGCTACTCCCACAGAATATTTACAGTTTGCTTTGATGAAACAGATTTCAACCCTTCCAGAAATATGTAGCATTCAAGTTTGCACTCCCATTTTCTTACTCATGATGCCACAGATATAGTACAAAAAGTCAAACACCTCCTTGGTTTTCAAGTACAAAAATAAACTACTTGCAAGTAAAAGGTGGATAATTCTTGCCAAAGGGGATGCAGACTTCCTATTCCTCGCTTAAGATGTGGCCACAGCTCTTATTATATGACCCCACACAGGTACTCATACAACTACAACATTTAGGAACCTTACATATGGCCTGGGATCCTACCAGCCACAGTATCGTGTAAAAGGATGGCCCACGCCTCAAAAAGCTCAACACCACAATAAACTACTCAAATTATGAAATAGGTGCTGAACACTATCAACACAAACCTCACAAAACCCTGGCAAATAGTTCCTGTGATGCCATTTCCTGTTGTTGTCTAGTGTGTGTCTCCCTAATTAGTGAAACAGAAGTCTGCAACAGTTCCCAGTGAAGTTCTTCTGAAACCGGAAAGAAGAGAAAGCCAGTCTTTGGAGCTGCTTCACACAGTCTACATACAGGATTTCAGCGCTGCCCACTGGACAACCTCTAACACCACTTGCAAAATACTTACTGTAAACAGTACAAAGTACTTCTGGTTATTCTCTCCTACACAGTTATTGACCCATGGGCAGTGATGGTCCATTTTCCGAATACATCTCTTGCAAACACTGAAAGAATACAGGTCTTTATTTATAGCACGTTTCATTCCAGGAACACAAGATTTCATAGGGACTTGGGGGGACACAGAAATTAAAGGAAATAATCAGAGGTGAAATTCGAACCTAAATATATCTACTGGTCACCACATTTATATTTGTGCTTTGCTCACTTGAGCAAGTCTGTTCAAAATGAATCATACAATCCCAAATCACCATTGTAAAAAATTAATGCCAAGTAAGACACCTTAGCATAATACCCATATCAGTGGTTCTGCCAAAATATGGTTTGAACAATACATTCAGGCAGATGGGAAAAAAATCTTAGTTTAGTTTTAACCTATTCAGTCTGTGAAAACATCCATAGATTAAAACCAAACAAAAACCCGGAAGATATGAAAAGCAGTAATGAATAAAGATATTTCTCAGAGTTGGTAATAACAGACTAAGGTTTATTTATCAACATTGGCTGGTAGCAGGAACTTGTAAAAAAAAAAATAAAATTAAATAAAGCACTAGAAAAGATTCTTGACATCAAGATAAACTACATACTAGCATAAACCAGCTGTGGCAGTCAATTAGGAAGACAGTACCACAATATACATTCAACGTAAAATTAGATGTTAAAGCACTTCACAAAACCAGACTAATAAAATCAAAATTCAAATTCTTGCCAGCATGCATATTGTGGCTAGAAGTCAAATAATTAAAAGATTATTACTTTGTCTGAACATCATTCTCTTTCTCAGTCAGTAACTGCTACAACTCACTAATAAAGGAAGTCTTTTTCTCTGTTGCTTTCTCATATGATAGGAGACAAAAGGCAGTCTCCTGATACCACATTGCACAAACAAGCACAGAAATCAAATATGAAAAAACACAAAACCCCAAGACAAACAAACAATAGCCCAAGAAAGGAAACAGCCATCCCAGAAAAATTCCGGCAGAATTGAAACAGAAAAGGTCAAGGGCTCTGCTAATTTTATTTTTCTTCTTCTAACAAAAAAATATTTTGGCCTTAATATAAACAATAAACTTCAACACCCAAATGCTTAAGGGGAATTCAAATGATAACAAATACATTCTTATGAGCATGTATGAATAAATAATAGAAAACTTCTCTGTAAGAACAGCCTTGCACTCACTCTGCATGATGGGAGGGGGAAATCCCCAAGGGTACATGCCATGCCTGAAAAACAAATGAGTTGCTATAGGCCTGATCCTAAACGAAAGGTTGGCCAGGCAGGCCCCAGCCTCCCAGCAGACGAGGAGCTGCTCCTACCAGTCCCAGGTGCAGTGGAAAACAAGAAAAGCCTCGTTTTGCTAGAATAAGCAGATTGAAATGATTTTTGAGCTAAATGAGGACTAAAATCAGCTGGCACAGTACAAACAATTTATCTGTCAGATAACGTCATACTTCATACTGATTTTTTTTTTTTTTTTTTTAAAAAAGGTGTGGGGGGGAAGGAGGCGGGGCAGGTGGTGTAAAGCAGTAAGATGCCTCCCTGTGGTTTAATTTACTGCGTGCAGAGGCGCACACGTTTCCCTGGGGCTCTGAAACAGGTACCTACACAAGCAACTCCTCCAATCACTCCTGGGTCCTAGTTCCCCAGAGGGACAACCTGAAGCAGACGAGCCAAAGAAGAGCTCCATGAAGGAGGCAGCTAAGGATGAGAGGAGACATTTTATTCCATGCATATGTACCAAAAGCAGTTGGATGACAGGCAGACCATGAAACTAGCTGGTGGAAAAGGAAACACAGACACTAAGACTGAAAACTATAGACAACAGGGATTATCCATACTCGACACTCTCCTCCTGATCAACCACTCTGTTTCCAAATGCTGGCATGAGTTTTGCTGGGCATGGGGGACTCACAAAATAGCATATGAATCAAAAAGCACTCTGGCTCCTCAAACATACAACTAGCACTATCACTTTGCTGATGCACATGCACTGCCTTGATGTGTTAAAGTCCAATAAATCCCCTGATCCCACAAAAAATGTTTGACTGAAGATTCTCATCAGCATCAGTGCTCAGAGGATCAGTTTCCCAAACCTTAGCGTCTAAAAAGTTATCTTAAAGCACAGAAAAAAGGACCATGGAGATTGAGGTTTTGTGTTTACCCAAACAGTCTTTTTCATTTACCTACACTGTGAGCCACCAGCAAGACAGCATTTTAGATGCAAAGTTTCATTCATAATTGAAGAAGTGTCAGAGGGGATTTTACAGTAGCATAATAAGTGATAGGCATGATCGCACTGCTCCTGCTCAATAACCAACTCCTGATTTTGATTAAAATAAAAAACAAAAAAGAAAACCATTTGCAAACTAAAACTCTGCAAATAAATATGAAAAATGCAAACAGCAGAACAAGTTTGTCCAGCTCAGTACCACTTAATTCCCTCTCACAAGATCCCTGCATGAATTAACAATAACCCTGATACGAGCTCTCTCAGTACGTATTGTTTTTTGAGTAGGTAAGGAAGGGACACCAGTGTAAACTTGTTAACTACTTACTGGAAAGCAGGTTTGCTTGCTTTAAAAGCAGAAGAGAATTTTAGGAATTAGTTATTGATTTGTTCACTGCCTTTAGTACTAAAAAGCTCACTACCAGATACTCTCTTTAGGGGAAGTTTATCCTACCAGAAAAAGAAAGGACATGACAGATCAGTAGGCATACTGATCTATCACAAAGCATGAAACAAAGTCACAGTACTCAGTGAAAAGATGGAAGTCTAAAATCAAAAAATACATAGTTACCTGAACTTTAGTTTTAACTTAAATAGCACTTCTAAATAGAATATAAAGTTAGACAAATGAGTCTGTGAATAAAAACAAAAATAGAAAGCTCACCGACCTTTTGAGACACATTTCATAGATTTCTATGTATTCTGGTATATAATGTCTCTTTTAAAGTCATATTTACACAAAAATTTATGTCAATTACAGTTCTGGAGTCAAGGCAGCATTCATTTTAAGTGGTTCTCAGTTTTCAAGAATTGGTCCCAGTCTGCTATAGATGAAAACTTGTCAGAAAAGGCCTGAGATTTTTTCAGAGAAACTCAAACATGTCTGGCACTGTTGACAACAGAATTGGGATGCCAGTCTCTCAGTTTAACCACTTCAGTCTCAGACTCCAGTAATAATTTAGATCAGGGACCACTGGATGATTCTTGAGGTCTCGATAAAAGATCAGTCCTCAGAAAAGACCTTACCTGCAGTGATGTGCTCTGTCAGGTTTGATGCTACAACACTTTGGGCACTTGTAAACCACCTGTCCTGGCTTTAGCTGTAAACTCTCGATGAACTCCTTTGTGGCATTACCTTTGGGTACAGCACCCTGCAGAAAAAAAACACCCCAAACCAGAAGATTAACCTGTGGACATTATGAATGCTAAGAAAAATAGGATGACATAAAACTATGGGAGGGGAGGAAGAGAAAGAAATAAAAACTTCCCTGAGATCAACAGTTTCAGGAAGAGCAAGATGATTCAGAAAAGAAATTAAAATGAGGTCATAATACATGGAACCACATACTTAAATGTAATTTTAGTGTGGCTTTTTTTAAACATCAGCAAATCCTTACTTAAGTAATTAGTCTTTTGTAATCCTATAGTAACTTTAAAATATTTAAGAATCCTCTCTTCACATCTATCAACATATTTATCATGCCAGTGTTTCATATCACAAACTGCAAACTGCAGGTATCTTGTTCCAGTAGAGCAGCTACTATAGTAGTATCATTGTGTACACTAAGAGTTGCCGGTAAATGCCTCATATATTTATAGCTATGCTTCCATTGTGTATTTCTTATTTAAATTAGGGTTTAACACTCAAACAGTGAACACTAAGAATCCTCCCACCTGAATAAGACTAGATAAAACATTCTTAGCTGTGCAGTTTCACCTTAAATTATGTGTCTTTAAACAGCTGCTGCAGGAGCCTGAGTTCAAGAGTTTCCAGCCTTTCTAGGGCCATAAATTTGCTCAAAAACCCCACCAAAACTAAAGAGAGTCATAAAATGTGTCATGTGAAATCAGTGCTGGTACACTGGCAGAAATGCACCTCTGCGGATGTAAGGCTTTTATATTGAAATAAAAACAGGGATGTGGTATTTTAACAGATTGCTAATGAAACAGTTCTCTTTTTTACACAATTATACAACCTCCTAACAGCAATAAACAGGAATAACACACATAAATGAGAAGTGCACACTAAACCAGTACTATAAGGCTTTCTTGAGCGGTCTTTGGGTTTTTCGACACAAACCTCCCAACAGGCTTGACCAATTTAAAAATTACCAAGACCAATGTTCTCTCTCTTTAGTATACTACAAAGCTCAAAACCTTAGGAATGTTTTGAACAAGAACCCACAGGAAACAGTTTCTGAAAAGCATGACACATGCTATCAATTCTGAAGAATTCAGGTGTTCATTTTTTTATAGTAAGTATTCTATTTGTTTGCCTCAACAGTGCTTTCTGTTTCATTCTGATCCTAGACATGTCCCTGGTTCCCCACATCCCGGCAGCTTCCTTCATCCCTGACTAACGCTGTCTGCCAGATGTTGCTGTATCCCCTCACTTTATCGTCCCTCCTCCATTTTGTTTAGCTGATTTCCTCATAAAAAAAACCCAAACCAAACCAAAGTCCTATGGGCTCTCACCATACACACAAATAAATCCTACCACACACTAAGAAGTAACATATCTTTTCCCAATAACTCTGCATAGAGATTGTATCTGCTTCTCCAACACTGCTTGCCCAGCCTGCTTCAGAATACAGCTTTTGTTTCAGAAGAGTTCCTGCTAACTCTGCAAAATAATTCCAGTGACCTGAAGGTCCCTAGGCATTAAAGCCACACAACATACAGTAATTAACAACAACAAGAACCCCTAGGATACAAACTATATAACAAATTGCTGCAACCTCTAATCCCAAATCCAATGACCAGAAGTTTCAGAACCTCAACTACTGCTTACAGTTCTGCCCAGCAGCAGTAGCGTGCAATTCATCACTTTTTACCAAATCAAGCCATTTCTGCACTGCTGTGGCTTCTTGGAGAGCTTCAAACTATGAAACAAAGATTACACTGGAGCTTTAATGGTACCTAACAAGTTTTCAAGTAGGAAGTAACATTTGGAAGGAATAATTACAAGTATCAGAGGCACACCGCCTTTCCCAACAGCACCAAGAACACTCAGGAGAAAGGGGCCAAGAGGAGTCTAAGCTTGTTTTTCCTTCCACTGACTAGTGCAGAGTCAGTTTTGAACTGAATCTACTGTCCACAGGTTATTAAGCAAAATAAACCATCACAGGCCACTCAAAATAAGCATCATGGTGTTAAACTGTACTGTCTCACTAGCTGGAAATTACAAGAAAGCAGCAAACCAGATCTCTCTCAAAGCAATGTCCTATGGAGACATAGAAGAGGGTCTTACGACTCTGATGCTCCCCACTTGCGTAAGAACTGTCAGCTCTTAGCGTGCTCATGTGATACTTACTTCAGCATGGTCCAATACACTCAACTAAATCATTACTATGAGATGGTTAGCATGGCTTTTCAAAACACCACCCATTCTGCTCCATTCTGCTGAAGCAGTACTTGCCAAGGCAGACAACTAAAACCAGCTTTTCCAGCTTTCCTGTTTGTCAAGACACGACAAGCCACAAACACGAGATCTGCCACATGGAGAAAACAGCATCTGAGAGGAACACTCTCCTTCCCAGTGCAAAAAGAGGAGCTGCTCACACAATGGGAATCTAAAGCTGGGTCCTTGACTTTGCATCTGACTTGAGTGGGATGAGAAATTAGCATACCACATCAGCAGCCTCACTCAGCAGGCTGACACATAAAAGTTATTTAAATCTGCCACTCACTCAGCAACTGAGTTATCCAACATCTAGCAGACAAGAAAAACACTGCCTGTTTCTTTCCGAGACATACAGAGAGAGATATACTTACTGGATCTGTCAGCATAGCACGAAAATGTGAAGCCAAAGCGAGGAAAGCCAAGGTGTTGAACAGTGTGCCATTGATGACACTATAAACATAATCTCTTGATGGAACTAGCATGACAAGAAGGACTACAAAGTCGGCATAGAACACCAGCATCCAGGTAACGACAGCACATGCAATACCACAGCCATCTCGAATAAACCACATTGTTCCCAGGGAAGTGCGGCTAGGAGGTGGAACACACTTTTCTGGCTGGAGGTATTCAGGTTTCCTTTCAATATCTCTGAAGCGGTGGACTGGAGTAATCATCATAGGCTATTATGTCCATACTTGCATCTGAAAGAGAGTCAGAAACAGTGTTCACTACTTTGCAAGACACGTAGACCTCCGTTTGCATAACGGCATGGGGATCGTGTGGGAAATTCCAAACTGCAGAAAGTGAGTTGAAGAAAGTAATAAAGATAAATAAATCAAACTCAAAATAATGGATTTGGAAACCAGACTCGCGCTTATTAGAACACTTCTTACTCAGAAGACTAAGTGCTTTTAAGACTTGCTTAAATACACATTAAATCCACTGGTGTACCACGTCCACTTCCCCCTCAAGGAAAGGCAACAAGTGTTTTAATTAAAAGAAAGCGATCAGGTAGGTGCCAACAGGAGCTGCCACAGCAGGAACTGAAGCAAGAACCAAACACTGTCATGTGAGCTAAAAAAGGAAAGACCTGGCATAGCTGGCAGGGTCCCTTTTTGCTCCCTCAGACGTGGGGAAGGGAAGGGTCTCTCCTACAGATAGTGGAAAGCTTTGCAAGTGGAAGAGGTTTCCTTTCTCCTTAGCCACTGACCCACAGCTTTGGGGTAAAAGTGCAAAAACAAACCCCTGCGAAGTTACAGTGGCAGAAACTGCTGAAGAAGTAACACAGGCAAAGATCTTGACAAGAATTTCTAGTCTGGGCTGGAGGATGCTCTTCCTGAACAGTGGCTGTCTCCCACTGTCACCTCCTGTGGCCTTATATCCCTTGTAAGTTTTCTGCTTTGCCACGCTTCTCTCAACATCTTTGTCCGCCAATGGTGTTTGTTTTAATCCCCTTCAGCACTTCTAGCTAACTCCACTCCACTCTAATTAGGGCACTAACATGACATTTGCTGTCATTGCCCTGTCCTCTCCGTCTCTGCAGGCACCTTGTCTACCCAGAGGGTAAGGTCCATCTTGGAGTCTAAAACTGTACTACTCCAGGCATGCACAGCCCTTTCAATGTAACTCCAACCAAACGTAGGCACTTGTGGAAACAAAAAAGGTGCTCGTAAGACTTTGGCACGGGATGAATAAATCTGCACTGTGAACATATGCCACTCAACGTTAGAGCACACCTGGAATGCTACGCTTTGAAAGCAGCTCTTTACACACCCAGCAACTTCTCCCAAAGACACTTCTTAAAAGGATATTTGCACAACGCTCTAAGCACTCAAAAACAATACAATCTCTATATAAAGACCCAACTTCTACAAAAACAGATGCAATAATTTTGCTACCAAATACACTGAATTGCATCTACCTAAACAGAAGGGTTCAGCTTATTTCAACATGGAAGGATTATTCTCATTTCTTTGCAAAAAGAGTGCATTCCATTTTAATTCAGAGAAAGGGAGACAATGTTTGCCATTAATTATGTTTTCTGCCAAGAGTTCATACTGAACTATTTTTGTGTTTAATTGTTAAAAAAGTGACACTTTTACCTATACAAAATGGATAAATTTTACAGAAAGCAGCCAGAGGATCACAAAGATACTTATGAACTTAAACTTGTCTCAAAACTTTTATGGCTATGTCAAGTACAAAAAGAAAGCTCTATTCTGCATAACACCAACCTAAACTGAGATGCTAATGCCCCTCCCTGGAAAGGGAAGGAGATAATAGTTTGCTTTCTAGTTATTTCAAGAGGACCAAATTCATAAGAGGAGAATTAGTCTCTCACAGCCAAAGATTAAGGTTACTAACGAGCAAAATGATTAATTAAATCCAAGCACAGAAGTGATGAGCTTGTGCATGTTAGCACGAGTGATATGGAAAAGAAGTGGCTGGACCTACTATTGCCACAGTGAGAGGCAAAAGCCAGGAGCACAAAGTTTCAAGGTGTACAGCAGTAGATGAACCAGACTATTAACAATATTTGTTTTCTAACATAACTGGTATAAATAAAACAGGAAATCGGTTATTTTCTTATATTTCTGCTTTTAGCACTCAGTATTTTGCAAGTGAGAGAGTTTAAGATGTTTTATGAGTCTGAAAAAAGTCACACAAACTAATGGTAAAGTGTATCAGTCTCATATTTATACATACATCACACAGAACAGAAAAAAACAAGATAAAAATGCACATGTATGGATCTCACTTACTTTGGCAAGACAAAAACTCTCCTTCTCATTCACAAAATTCACATACCACATTGTAATTGCTTTGTACTTTAACCACAGCTATAATTTAGCCTCATGACTCCTGATACTTAGGGAGACAAGCTATATAATTTTCAGAAACAGTGATTACCCAAACAGTCTAGTGGTCTAAGTTCAGATATATCTATAGCTACTAGCAAACCCATATCTCTTCCCAGTTTTTCACAGTTTCTGTAAGGATGTTTATGTATTCACACATTCACAAACTGAACAAGTATTTTAAAGACTCAATCTCTCCCCCAAGGAAACAGGTTAACCTTTATTGCATAATTTAATAATCTTATTAAAATTGTTATGCTGGTTTGCCAAGTCAAAATAAAGCTGACATAATTAAAGACTCATGCCTGACAAAAGTCTTTAGTTGACAGTAACATCATATTGCATTAAAAAAGTAAGAAAGCAAACAGTAATTTAGGTGTTGATTTTCAAATGGACGTTTTACACTTAACACATCAGGTGCAGTAACAAGCTGGAATAGTCCTGAACACACACTTTCAGGGTTTTTTGCACAGACTTTGAGCCTTTTTTTTTTTTTTTTTTTCCAAAGCAATGAAACTGTCACAGGAAAAGCAAAGTCTTATTTAACTGAGGAATTAGTTTGTCAAGTCACCTTAAGGTCAGTATTAGCAGAGACTGACTGAAAGCTAGACAAATACTCAGTGATTAAAACTGTGGGTTTAGTCCTGAAGAGCACACTTTAGGAGTCAAATAAAAATTCATCTCTCATAAATGCAGGAAGTGGTTTCACACCAGTAAGAGTTCTACACCTCTCCCTCAGAAATATTATTGAGCTAAATGGAAAAGAAAAAACAATAGAAAAAAAAAAAGTAAGCTATTGCCATGTAACTGTTTAAGGAGAAACTGGAAAGAGCCTTAAGGCACCTCAGTCTGAAAGTCTGGGGACTCTTTTCTGCAGTGCAGTAATAAAGTGTTTAAGAGGATAGAGCACAGGCCTCCAATTCTGACTTCTGGCTAGAGGACAAATTTGTTATTTAATGCACTTTGTTATTTAATACTTGCTTTACAGGCATCATCAGGCAAAAAGACGAAAAATCAGTGATCAGTAAATAAACACCATTATTTGAGCAACAGATGTATGGTTTAGTGTACATTATCTTAAGTCATAGGAGCTTAGAGTCTCAGCTTCTCTTCTATGTGACCCAGTTAGTTGTTCTTAACGTACACAAACATCTGGTTTTATGTTGTCCAACCTGGTATTTTCATGTAAACAAGAAAAAAAAGATTGTAGTGGGGATGAAGCAGTAACTTGCCCTAACTGGTCTGTCCTTCAATCATGCTGCAGATGAACTTATTTTATAACACAGAGGTGGAATATATCAGTCCCTCCCACTCTGTAGCAAACAATACATAAACAATGAAGGCAAAGGGCTTAAGGACTTAATCACGGTGTCAAACTACCAGAGAGGCCACTAGGTAAGTGCGAGACACAAAGACAACACACACATCAATTTATCTAAACTACATGTCAGAGTAAAGACCTTTTCTTCTTTTTTATCTGGAAGGCATTTGGCATTATGGGAGTAAACAAACAAAGAAAGGTAATATACACATTAGATGTAAATAAAACAAATTAAAACCCACTTCCTGCTACCATGAACTAGTAAAATATGTTATTACACCCTACATAAATTAACTGCCTTTTGACCTGCCATAAGCCATGTCAAAAAATCTACTTTTTGTGACCACCAAATAATGCATTAAGAATGAACGATGTGGGCCTTCACCCAATGTGTACCTGAAAGCTACCTGAGGTTCTGATGTCATAAAACTTACACCAAACAATGTCATCATCATCACCCTGCTGATTTTCATTAAATTAGCCATGCTAGTGAAGTCAGGCACATGGGTGCTTGCAAAACTACAGTATTACTATGTACATTGCAACCAGTTCCTCCATTAGAAGTCCATTAACATTAAACTTTGGGAAGAGGCTACGTTTTGTCATATGAATTAAGTGAATTTCAAGTTCTGCCAATTACATGAAAACAATTCTAAAAAAAAACCAACCCTCCCCAAAAAAAACAAACCACCCAACAAAAAAAAACAGAATGAGACCAGGGCAGATTATGGGCACTTTTTGAGCTTTTCAGTTTTTATATACTTTGAAGAGATACTTTGGAAGAGCTTTTATGACACGCACAGAATTCACTGCCAGTATTTGGAGAGCTGACAAACAACACTAAAGTTAACTTTTTATCGTGATCAAAAGGAAGCAAACATACATAACCAGTCATGTTATATTCATGACAGCTAAACTAGGCGATCCAGATCCACAGGACAGGATGTCCCTTTAAATAAAACCAAACTCCAGATAGATAGATAGAAACTGCAAGAGAGGTAATTTTGAAGGTTTTTTTCATTTTTCTGTACATCAAACTGCATTGATTAAAACACTGCATATTTAATCATCCTTTGCAACAAAAATGAGAAAAAGCATGTTTCTAACAGGATATTTACCTGTGCTTCTCCTGCTACACTTTCACACAGCTCAAATCTAACAACATGCCTGTCAAAACTTGCCAAAGCAAGTTTTAGCAGGGATAATAAGGAAATATCAGCATTCATATATTTTTTTTCATCTATTTTAGGCTCCTGCAAGGCCTAAAAAGCTTTATCTGATCAGCAGGAGTGGAACAAAACAGCCCAGCTATGCTGAGAATTTCTGGCAGTCTCCTGCAGATTCATCCAGATATCCATTAGCGGAGCAGTTTCCAACCCCGGGTTTGCAAAATCCTGGAGGGTCAATGGGACATTTCTAACAAGTCTGTGAAAGGCAGCTAAAAAAAGCAAGCCTATTATTAGCAGGCTTAAATTTTATATAAGAGAGCTGTACTTCCATTGGAATATTTTTGGGACTCCACACATGCTTAAAGAAAATCCAACCCAAACAAACAAACCCAACTCCAATCCAAACCCCCAAATAGGTCAAAAACTGCTCCTCTCCAGTTAAAATGGCAAAAGCAATAGGGAAGGATCAGGCACGGAGCTTAACGCTGCATTTATGGGACACCTGATGACTCAGATCAAAATGTCACAAGGCAAAGTCAGTACTGCTAGCCCTACTCCAGCCACCCCAGGAGCAGGATTATGCCTAGTGCAGATAATTGTTCATCTTTCTTCTGGAAATTAGGCCACATTAAGAAGAGTGTCAGCCTACCTAGTACATTATCAGCTACGTGTTTGCTTTTAGCAAGAGGCTTACAAAAATCTCAGATTCCCCTGAAACCTTTGACTACTGAAGTCATGCAATTTCAACAGTTTCAGTTCACATACTAAAGAAAAATGGCATAAAGAAATCCAAATGTGAATTAAATCCATTAAAAATAATCTTTACAATTAAAAATCTTAAAACAAATGTGTGTTTTCTCAGGCTGAATGCACAGGCTTGGATTACCTGCCTTGGGAAAGGGAAAAGACAACACAGAAAACCAGATGGTTACCCAGTTATAACAGTTTTCTATACATGAAGGGAATAAACAGCTCTATTGCAATGCTGCTTTATAGTCACAGTTTAGAAAACTCTCTACATTATTCACTATTTTGATGAATCATGAGAAATTAACTTTTATTTTTAGTTTGTTATTTTGAAGAGGCCATGCATGAACAAGACCTTAGTAAAAATGGATCACACTACAATCATATTTTTATTATTTTTATTAGAAGCATCTTATTAGAGGGGAAGATTTAATTGAAGTCGTGCACTTCTGAAGAATACATTTGAACAGGAGTATGAATACAAAGAGGAAACTTCTCCCTAAAGAGAGCAGGGGAAAGTGGAAATTACCCCAAAGACATCTGTCAGATCTAGAAACTCCATCCTGAGGGCCTGGATCAGGCTGAGAGTGACAGGCTCAAAAGAGGTGCAGCCACATAAGGCACAAATCCCACATTTCTCCTCTCATTTACATCAGCGTAAACAAGAAGCAACTTCAACATGGCCAAAGGAATTCTATTATTAGAACTGTAAAGAAAATAAGGCCACATTTTCTCAGCGAAAAACATGGTATTTTCCTATCCTAACGTTTGCGGTACAGAATCTCCCAGGACAGATGGTAACAGCTTCCTGGTTAATGTCTATAACGTTTCTGTTTAACTAGTTGTGGTGGTGCAATTCTTACCCCTCCCCACCCCTCCTTGTTGGTCTGCTTGGTGCTAGGTGCGATTCCCCCACTATCCCCTAAGCTATACACCAATCCGTGGAGATAAGGACTGCTAACTTTAAGGCCCCCCCTTAATGAGCCTGGCTCCTGCCCCTCCCGATTGCTTGAAAACAGTTAAAACAGCCCATCATCTCCTAATGCCTGGCACACCTGTGCCAGGGATGTGGTCAAATGGGAACAATAACAGAGTTGCGCATTCATCAAGTTCTTGTGCAACTGCTGGAAGGCACCAGAATACTTCACTGTTCGTATCTGACAAAAGTCAATTATCTTGGACCCTATAAATTGCGACCACAAGGGAGACCCTTTGAGCTCTCCTGGATCGCAGCAGGCCTTGTGACCAGCATCTCTCCTGAGCTGGAATGCCTCTCAGGTACCAAAACCCTTAAGGTGTCATCTGCTGCCAGAGCTGATGGAAGGCCAGGTGCAAAGTCCACCTGCTCGAGTCTCAATTTTATTGCCTGTTGAGGAATGCCAAGGCATTGTGAGTATTTTCTCAAAACTCGAGAGAGAAATTTTTCTTTGAGCTAGCTTCTCATTCACCCATTTGTTCTCTGTTTCTTGGTGTGTGGGTACATACTTCATTCTACTGGATCCAAATACTTTTGTTTCTCTGTGTGTGTGTGTTTGTCCGTTGTGTGTATGTGCATGTATATATGGATAAGTTAAGGTACCATTAAGTAAGTTAATGTGAATCTTGTCATTTTATAATCTGTAAATAACTTGATTTTCTTTTTTTTTCTCTCTTTCTCTCTCTCTTTCTCTCTTTCTCTCTCTCTCTTTCTCTCTCTCTCTTTCTACATTTCTGAATTATTTTGTAATGATAAATTGCTGTTAAGTTATTAATAAATCTAGATTTCCTACTAAATCATCACCGTGTTAATATTTTCATCTGCAACACTATGGCTACGTATTGTATAAATAAGTTATAGTTCAATGAAGACTGATCTGAGTCCGAGTTACCTGGTGATTGCACCCCCACCTACAAGGCCTGTCAGCTGCTAGCCTGAGCACAGGAGACAATGTAGTTACTGTCCAAGGTACATAAACACTGGGCCTCTATGGATGAGTGACAAAATCAGGGCAACATCTAGGAACAGGACACAAGGAACAAGGGCAAGAGACTAAGATCAGACTTGGATTTGACTTGGTCTGATCACAAAGTTAGTGATCTTAATAAGCTTTTGAAGAGAGATGGAAGGTACTTTATAGAACTGTAATTAAGTATGAACCATTACAAAACAACTTATGATATTTTTTTTAACTATCGGAGCTGCAAGGGCAACAGACAAATTCTGTCACTTCAATTTTACGGTTTCCCAATAGACTAAATACACACAAGTTACTTAAACTATATAAAAAGAGAAATATTAATCCTGAACACATAAATACAAACCAGCTCTGTGGCATTCCCACCTATCTGGAGTAAGCATCGGAAGGAAAAAGCAGTCTTGCAAAGGGAATACACTGGGAAACAAAAAAAACAAATGGGGGTGTCATGCTTTCCCACAGCATTGTCGTTATCCTGAATAGACAGCCTTATGAAAGACAAAACAGGAGAAGCTGTCCTGGTCTTCTAGACAGAGTTGCAATTTTGATGCTGACTCAGGATTTAAAGCAGCAAACCAGTGGATTAAGGGAATTTAAATTCTGAATTTGCCCTGTATCAACTTTTTTTTTTAAAAAAAAAGACAGACAAAAATTAAAGAGGGAAGGTTGGTCTATACAACTGGTATTATTTTTAGCATCTATTTTAAAAACAACACTGCTTTCATGGCATAAGGAATGTATTTTCCAGACAAGCAGAAAAGAGTTGCATCTTAAAGTTTTAACCATAGTAAGAAGCTGGCAGAACCATCCCAGTCTAAAATAATACTCAGATTATCTTTCAAGG
This sequence comes from Athene cunicularia, assembly GCF_003259725.1. Lineage (NCBI taxonomy): Eukaryota > Metazoa > Chordata > Aves > Strigiformes > Strigidae > Athene > Athene cunicularia. Next base: position 5,307,677 of record NW_020799095.1, read on the forward strand.
CAGAAAGACCACTTTAACTATCAGATATACCCTTCACTCAGATGGTCTAACATATGATTCAGCTCTCACCTGCTCCTGCTACAGCCACCACCTTCACAAGCATGAATAAGTCAGTCAGACTCTCTCTATTTTATTCCCTGCCTTGCAGCCCACACTTCTTCCCTACCATGTAGGGGTAGCAAAGATAGAGGTATGAAGGCTGTAGGCATTTAGATTTTAAATCTAAATACTACACCTAAGGATGTACCTAAACCAAATACAACAAATACAGAGGGAATACATTAAAATAGCTCACTAATAAAACAGGGACCAAAAAATTATCACCTCTATCCTGAAAAGGATCCACCTTCGTGATGTCAAGAGTTAGCCTAGAAGAAACCTGTGTTCCTACTTCAGAGAACTAGAAAAACCTTCAGGTTCAAAGTTGCTGCATGTTAAAGCTTTTGAAATGTAGTAAAGAACTCCTGATGTGACAAACTATTTCTTGGTTTGCCCACTGTTGTATTAGCAAGCACAAGGGATCACTGTCTCCGTAAAAAATACAGTTTCTATGTGTAAACATTCATTTTGTTATCCTTCAAAATACTGAGAGTTGGAGACCAGGCTAAGTGCAACACATAGTATATTGCTTATCTATTCTATGCTGTATTGGACATCAGTAATTCAAGTAGTTACTGCAAAGAACAAAGATGCATATCACATTACTATCTCCCTTTATTGCCTGCTCTAGCCTTCTCTGTATCTACTGCATTGTACTACTGCCTAACCACTAGGACCACATATGTTTCATTGTCTGACTTTTTGTTTTAAATAGCATAGTACTTCACACTGCCCTTGTTCACTCTTAGTGTTTCAACTTGAGCCCATTTGTTTTAACTTCTGCATGCTGCACCACATTTAAGATTGGTTGCACCTGAGAGTTCTGCATTATTGCAAAACTCACGGCTGAACTTCACAAACACGCCATCCACCACCACCATCCACCACAGGTCTAGCAGCAAAAACATCAACAAGGGCCTTGCACTTCCTCCTATTCAACATTCCTCTCTTATCCAAGGGTATTAACACTGAGTTTTCTGTGTCCTTGTTTTACTTGCTATTACACCTGCTGGAACAGCGATTCCCAACATTTTTCTAGCTCAACTCTGCTGCCATAGCCTTTCTTCTCATTTCCTTACTTTCCCATCCCTATCTTCTGCTTTTTTTTTTTATTATTTTCTCCTTGCACTCCTTCTCCCGTATGAGCACCAGTTCTGTATGGGCACCTCATAACCTGGTGGGGTGAAGAGATACAGGGCTATAAGCCCAGATAAAAGTCTCCAGAAGCACTCCCAAGCACCCCCCACCCTGGGGGCACAGCCAGAAGCAGGCAAAAGGAGTTAGCGAGCCAGTGCTCCTGTGGAATTAAGGGCCGGTACCTAGCTGCACCTTGCCTGCAACACCTTGCACCTCACTAGATGGGAACTACCGCTATATGAGGAGGTCTTTGGCACCCATAGCCTGCAGAGGCAAGCTGGCTTGCTCTTTTGGACTCCCTCTCAAAAGGACAATGTGTAAAGTGTTACTGGCAGACTTGCTGCACTGCAGTTCCAGTCAAGTTACAGGCTTTTCTTCTTATTGTCTGCACAACCCAGGAAACACACAGCTCTAACTGGGAAAGCTTTAACTTCTCATTTTCTCTGACCAAACCTCGAGTTTCAGATTAGTTACATGCACAAGTCAAATATGATGTTCCAGGTACCATCATTCCCATCCAGTTTGCTTCAACTGGCTAAGCACAGGATGGAAAATAAAAACTGGTAACAAGCTTTTCTATTCTGTCATATTTTACACTGCCTGCTGTCTTCTCTCAGGAAGACAGAAAAACTGTATTGCAGAATACTGCCCTAAGAAAAAGGTCACATCTACACTGCAGAAGAACAAGAAAAAACCATAAGCTCAGTCAACTAACATCTGCAGAGACTGGCTGAGCTACAGCCAAGACATTTTCAGCCTGACACCACTGTGGGTACCCATCATCTACCATGTAGTCTCTCTACAGGAGAGAGAACCCATTATAGATGCATGGGAAATGCCCGTATGAGCAAGCTTCATGGCCACACGAGCAAGCTTCCCTGAAACAACAGGTTTAAACTGCATCGACTATGTGACGCTGCTAGCTCCAGTTCTGCTGGAGATGCACAGCAGCCCACCCATCAAAAGTAAATTCACATTAGGTAAGAGATTCACCGAAAGTGAGTTACCATTGCCCAGGCTACACACATTCTCCTGAAGACTATCAGTTACCCCCCTTTGCTGACACAAAGGAAACTGCCCAGAAAAGATATATAACGACTTGGGCACAGCAGACCTGCATCTGCTGAGGAATTAAGCATTCATCTTTTTGCAACCTGCTCCCAGTAGTTGGATCAAATTATATTTGTCTACTGCAAAACGAGCAATTTCAAACCAAAATATGCACTCTGCCTGTAACTACACCACCTGAAATGAAAACTAAAAAGGAAGCAGAAACATACAAAAAAATACCCAATAGGTGTTACATGTTGCAACAGACATTTGAGCTTTTAGCCAGGCCTTACATGTGTCCTTTTATAAACCTGTAACCACACAAAACTTCTGGGTCACACCTTCCAAATCTCAATGAGCCTTGTCAGACACAACTTACAACCACAAGCAGCTCCCACTGGTATGACAAACAGTATTGTGTGAGTGAGAGAGCTACGTTGACAGTCATAGTATTTGACAAACCAGATCTTTATTGCACTGGGGGATGCATTTTTAAAGACATGTGAATCAATGTGTGGCTCCCCTTACAATGACTCTTATCACTGAAATGCCTATAACACTATACAAGAGACTTATTTGTTGCTTTCACTAAGCGAAGAAAAACACGGTACTCTCTATAAAGCCTTGCTATCTACACCAGCAGGCATGGGAGGTAATGACTCCCAGCACCCCACCAGTCCCTTCTCTGGGATTCCACCGTATCAGAACAACCACCCAAACGTGGGCTCTTTTCCTACAGATCCGACATTGAGCACCTCCGCCGAGTCAGAAGTCTGGTACACGATCTCTCACTCGCATGCTGAAAAACATAGCTTTTCTGAATCAGGATCAAAGGAGAGAAATCCAAGCAAGCTCTGGTGTCCACCCGGCATCCCTCGGTGGCACGCAGGCAGCGAGAGGGCAAAACAGAGACCAGGCTGCTGCTTCCTCCTCCCCCCGGGCCTACGTTTTCTTGAAGATTGTTTTCTAACGAGCCATTACGAGCTCTTCCTTCTTCTTACAAATTACTTTTCGCTAGTACTCCAGTAATACTTAGCAGCTGCTGTTTAAAACCAGCCCGGATTACTTCCTACAACTCCCCACCCGTTTCGACCAAACCCGCCACAGCACAGCGCCATGGTTTCAGCACCGATTCCTCCCGGGGCTCAAGTCGTGACTGCCCTGCGGTCCCCTGAGGGAGCCGCAGTCCGGCGCCGGGTGCCCACGGCCACCTCCGAAGGGTGAGGGTCTGCCCCGCCGGCCGCCGCGTTAGCAGGTTAGAGGCCGCCGTTTCAGCACCGGGATCCCGCAAACGATCACAGGACCCGACGGCATTGCTGCAGGCTCCCAGTTTCAATTTCCTGCCGAGGGGACGCCGCGCTGCTCCGGACGGCCCCGGGAGCAGAGCTCGGTCCCGGACGCGGCCCAGCGTTCCTTAACGTTTCCCCGCGCAGTATTTCAAGCCCGGCGCTGGAAGCCGGCGAAGGGCAACC
>NW_020799095.1:5311484-5341768 GCF_003259725.1 Athene cunicularia
GTCCGGCCGTGCCTGGGGCTGGTGGTAGCGTTGGTCTGTGAGGCGTGGGGCAGGGACGAGGGAGGGAGGGAGGGAACTTGAATTTACCTGAATTTACCTTTCCCGCCCCCCTGGGCTTGCTCCCTGTGAGCAGGTGTGGGGCGGGGATAAGCTTGGGAGGAGGAAGGGAGGGAGGGAACTTGAATTTACCTGGCGTCTAGGGGAGAAATCTCTGGGTTAATAATCATCCAGGCACACTGAGAACAGGGCATCAGGACAGAAGGCAGCCTGAGAACAGGTGTGGGTTTGCTTTTCCATTTCTTGTCCTCCTCTCTCCTCTTGCTTTTTCTCGAGTTTTTGCCGTTGTGTAGAGTTTTAGCATGTCACTTAGCTAAGGAACAGTGAGAGGACCAAGGTGGAGGAGTGAAGGGCGTGTGGGGAGAAATGCCAAAGATGAAAGGCCTGTACTGTCAGTAAAGTCCAGAAACTGTATTTTACTGCAGAGAAAACTGCTATAGGGATGAGCTGCATAGTATCTGAGAGTACGTAACATCGGTTTTTGAAGCACAAACAGATGAAACCATTGGGAAGGTTGTCAGGTTATTTTTGTCTGCCGTGTCCTAATTGTGTATATAAAAGTACAGAATGTGAGTATCCCAAGAAAGACCCGTGTTTTGTTAAGTAATGTTCCTTTTGAAGCCAAGACCTTTACGCTTTTGCAGTCTGAAGCTGCCTTTTGGAATGGGAAGGATTTAGTGCAGGAGTTCATGTCTGTCTGCAGAGAGCTTGTGGCAAGCTCTAGAGAAATGAGAGGTAAATGGAAAAGCATGGTTGGTTCTGTTGTACTCAAGTGAAAGTTAGCGATGAAACTCTGAGCTTTTGCTTTTATATCCTTTTTACTGTGGTGTTTGGCTTAGGACAAGGAAACTTTAAAATCGCAGATTCTTTTTTTTTTTTACTTTCCATTGCTGATTCCCTTACACACAATATATTTATTGTCATACTTAGGAGGACCTTCGTGTAGATGGTCGTGGCTGTGAAGACTACAGATGTGCAGAAGTAGAAACAGATGTTGTATCAAACACAAGTGGATCTGCAAGAGTAAAGTTGGTAGGTAAATTTCTTAGGGATTGTGTACCTTGCTGATGAAATTTCTGTTTTATGTGAATAGTTTTAAGAGAAGTTGAGGCTATTTGTAGATGGGTTTCTGTGTGCGTGTGATAACGTGTGTGTATAGCACTAGCTGAAACTATGGGTTAAGGAAGTAATGACAGGATACAGAATTTGTTCAGGACGCCCCAACCTGCTTAAGCTAGATTTACTGTGAAGTACCTGGACAGCCTTCAATCTGAACTAATCTAACATTTAATCTTGAAAATTGAGTTTTCAAATTTCTTGAAAATTGAAATTGAAAATTCTGGCACGTGTTGACTGTGAAGAAGATAAATATACTGTGCAGTATTATAAAGGTTCTACAGAAATACCTGCTTCCAGAACCAAAATGATAGAAATAGTCATGGATGTTAAGAGTGTTGTTTTAACCTAGAGAAAGCTAATATGTACGGTAATTATTTGAAGAATCTTCTTAGGCTTAACATTGTCCTTCTAAAGCCTTTCTTTTTTAAAAAAACCCTAATGTTAGTTTAAGTTCACTCTGATAGAATGATCAGTGCAGATAACTGAAAGGTAGAAATGACAGCTTACCATAGGCATTTAATTTAAAGGGGTAGTTCTGTGACAACTAATTCCAGCTGTGCAATATGTTTTTTGCTTTAACAGGGACACACTGATATCTTGGTAGGTGTAAAAGCTGAAATGGGGACACCGAAGTTAGAGAAACCAGATGAAGGTTACCTGGAATTCTTTGTTGACTGGTTAGTATATGAGAAGTGAAGGAAATGGGTCTAATATTTGGAATAAATGACTGATCAGATCTTACCATTCTTCTGAGGTTTATACTTTCATTCCACTAACCTCCTATAAGGCTCTGAGTAATAGAAACGAGTTATTTTACTGTTTCAACAGTGGTGAATGTTCAGAAACTTTCTTCTGGTTTTGCAGACTCAAAATATACAAAACAACAGGAGTTAAAGAGTGAAAACAGGTTAAGTAAAACAATCCTAAATTGCATAGCATCACTGCAGCTGAAGAAGAGCAGTGGTTCAATTAAACATGCATTTAACATAACTTCGTGACTACAGTGTCAGTTGTCTTTTTTACAATGGTAGAATAGAGAAAATCTCTCTCAAAAATTAAGTATTCCAGAAGAAAAGAATTGACTGATACAGACTGTGCTTTAACTGTACTTAAAGGTTGGCTTACATTGTCTGTGAAAGCAGTGGAAAAAGTTTGAAGTGCATTTTTTACAAATCCATTTGTTTAAAAAAAGAAACATTCTCACTGTAAACTTCAGATGCAAAAGTTAATTAGAAAATTTAGTTACATTTAACAGTGAATCAATATTTCATTAACTAAAATGGTATTTGTTTTTAATCATATTCCTGTCTTTGAGCTACAAATGGACTATTGTTTAGTCTTAACAGTCTTCATAGTGCTCGAATTATAAAGGAAGCTAGAAGAAAACAGAGCTCTTGTTTTCAGGTTGCTCTGAAATAGCATAGTGATATCTCTGCATCACTACAGACTGTCTGCTGTCTGAAACTACAGTATCCGTGTCTTGTAGACTTCCTACAACTGTTCTTTATGAAGTAACGTGCTTTGGGAACCTCTCATAAAAGCCTTGGCGCCATCAAGTTAGCTGTTTCGTGTGTGACCTTTTTTTAATTTTTATTGAAAGGAAAAAGTGTTGCTACTCTGATATTAAAGCTAAGGTATGAGAGCTAGTAAGTGAGTTTGTATCTCATAATCTGTCTGACCTAACTGGCTATATGTGCCTTAACGTTTGTGTTTCTCTCCTGTTGTGCAGCCTTACCTTAGACTGCCTCTCTATGTCACAGTGTACTAGTTAACTGTGGAAACTTAGGCTTTTTAGAGAGAAAGACTCATCTACGAATTAATGGTTTGTCTATGATTACTGTTTAAAAAATATCAGATAGGAAGATGATCTTCTCCAGTGGGGTCCTGCCATTAGAGCGGATCTGAGCATGACTGCTTTATAACACTCATGGATGAAATATCCTAAATAGTATCTGCTTTGTTCTGGTGGTTTCTATGTGAAGAAAGTCCTGCAGCAGGCACATTTTCTTCCTAAAACAAGTGGTCTGTGGGGCTGTTGCAATTCTGTGGCACTTCTTTCATATGTAAATAAGTGTTAGAAAAACTTCAACTCATTAGATCATGTTAGCTGTATTTTCTAACTGTTAATCTTTGCCTCATAAGAAGATGGGAGGGATATGTGCGGCAGTATTGTGCAAGATGGATCTTGTCAGTTCTAGAAATAGGTAATCCTTACTTTCTGTGACAACACAGACCGAAAGCCTAAATTTTACAGAAGGGTAGTCACTTCTCGCATGCTTCTGCCACCAGGTAAAATTGACCTCTAGCCTCCAGAAGGATCCAAAAGACAAAAAGTGAACTGTAGGCAACTTGTTCCATGTAAAGGGAAGTGAGATGCTGTCGGTACTCTGATGTTTTTCCCTGCTGCCACTGGGTGGTAGTAACTGAGTGTAGTTTGACACACTGCATCTCCTGATGAAGCTCCTGTATGTTCTACTTGGCTTTTATATTGTTGAAATTAATAAGAAAAACTCAGACTGCAGTGTTTGCTATGTTAGAAATGCTTATTTCCTGAAACACTCAATGTTTCTTGTACTGATGAATAACTTGCTGGATCACATATATCATTTTCTGCCTTAAAATTCCATTTCTCTTCATTCTGTTCAGAGTCCTTAACCTAGAAACTGAGAAGCATGTTTAGTCCCATTTTTGAGATGAACTTCAGTGCAAGTGTCTGGAAGAGGTGATTTTTTGGAGCATTGCTTTGTGATAATAGGAATGAATTACTGAACAAGTCCATGTCCTATGTGATATCTGTACTGCTCATCAGCACTGGAGAAGACAGTCATCCTGGCCATTGATGTTGAAAGACTGCTGTGTCTGCTTTCCCATGCTTGAGTTTGGGGCTGTTATAATACTGACTTGTTAAGGGGTTTTTTTGGGTTTTGTTTTTTTGACTGAAGAAAAGATCTATCATATGAGCTTGAATATCATTGTAATCACATTAACACAGTTAGACAGCATCTGGACCTGAATTCAGGTCTATCTATCTCTGTGACTGCCTTTGTGGTCTGGATGTATCATAAACATGATGTCTTCTGGCTGCTTTCTGGAAGAGTGTAATATTAGTGAGATTGTTAACTTAATGCTGATTCTAAAACAGTGGAGCTGCCTTCTTGTTTCAAATGACTGTATGTTTCTTTTGGTGCAAGAACAGAAATCTGGTATTGGTTGCTTAAAGTAATACAGCTTTAAGTAAAGAATATCCTCTGTGTAATGAAGCCCTTGTATACCAGGACAATAGCTGTAAGCTTTTGTTTAATTAACTCTTGTTATTGTAGATTATAGTATAGTAATGGCCTGAGCAATGGATAGGAATTAGTTAACTACTGTGAGAAAGATTTTTTGACTGGTAACAGCAAGGGTTTTGAAATTCAGTAGAGGTCTGTGGTAGAAGCGTCCTTGGGCTTTAGGAGGGGTCTTGATTGTTATGCAATGTGACACTGAAATGTTTTGAAAGTCTTTAAAATTACATTCAGTTTGCAAATTGAAATTCTGTGCTCCACCTGGCCAACTATGTTCTTTCTCTGCTCCATAAAAGAAGGTTTTTGGCATTTTCTCTTACTAGTGTGCTTAAGAACCCCTTTTCAAATTTTTGCCCAGTGTAAATTACTACAGTACTCTGTGAGCATTAGGTGGCAGTGTTTACCATATAGTTACTATAATAATACCCTGCTAACTTTTTTATTTCACTTGGATTGCAAGGAACTTAAGTGTTAAAATAATAATGGAATTAAGATGCATTGAAACTTTCAGTGATACTCCAGTTGAGTCTTATGTTCTTCCTACTCCCTGTCAAAGAAAGCAGCCATTTATAATTAAAACATACAACATTTGATAAAACTTTGTTTAGAAGTAATAATGAGGTATAGATTGAGGTTTGTATAATTCTTTTCAGCTTATCATAGGAATCATAATGCTTGCATAACCATATTTTAAACAGAAGGATAAAAGCTGCTTCTGTGGATAAGGGCTTGTTTAATACAACTTGAAGACTTAACTCAGCATATTTCCAGAATGAAGTTATACTTAGATATGGTCCTATCTTAAAAAAAAATTGGTGTCTAATATTAATGCAACTGTGAGTAATGTTGTGTGTTACACTTGCAGTGCTTATTCATGTGGCAATTGTAGTCTGGAAACATAGGTCAGGGCTTGATTTGAAGTGGTTTTTTAAGGGCATATAGTGCTGTCTGTTTACAGAAGCAGCAAATAACTTCTATAAAATCCGGTAGCTCTTTCTGGCACTCTGAGTTTTCATCAGTTCTGCAAAAGAACAAGTTGGGAGAATTACTGTGAGGTAATTCTTATAAGTAATAATAATAGTAATAGGTAATAATATGTAAGCTTCTAGACTGCAGTCTTATTGATGCAGCTCACTGGATGGTTTAAGTCATACCTAGATGATGTGGATCTTTTTTGTTTTGTTTTGTTTTTTTAAAGGTGAAGGGACTGTATTCCAAGACTTTGTTTTCTGCTGTATGTTTGTATTCCTGTGGTGTGCCTGTTGGAAGAGCTAAGAGTTTGTATCATAATATAAACATGAAACAGACATGAGAAACTGGCACTGGGAGCTGCTCAGCCAGGATAATACAAGCTATTAAAGATTTTGAACATATTGAAACCAATTCTGTGGAATTGCCTCTTTTCGTGTGTTCTGTAATAAGAAATGAATTTGAGGGAGGTCTGACTAGTTTATTTAAAAACAAGATCTGCCATGTGGGCCATGCATCTACTGCTTGAGAATGCTTTTTCCCTCTAGAAACCAGAAGTTAGGTTCAGAGTATGTTTGTTATTTTGCCGTATATGCATCTCTGGACATTTCTGCTCTCTTTCGTTTTGATTTGGAGGTGGTTTGTTTTTTGTTGGGGGGGATGTGTGTTTGGTTTTGTAGGCCTGTTTTCTTTTATTGTTAGAATTTTGTTCTTAGCCAGGTACAAAGCCCCAGCACCCAAGGACTTTCTTGCACGACTGCTTGTAAACAAAGTTTGTTATGTTGGAATCAGGGGCGTGAAGAACCACACACTTTTGTCAGATCCTTTCTGAAAAAAATGTTCTTTAGTTGCTGCTCTCCATAAGCAGCAGCTGGTGAAAGTAATGAGCTACTTACCTGTCTGTAAGTGGCTTTATAGCAGAGAGTACACTGAGTAAAGAAATTACCAATTAAGGTCAGGCAGTCATGTCACTTTTTTTTTTTAAAAAAAGAGCATATTCTACTTGTCATATTGTCACATCTTTCTCTTCTTAGTAACTCTTATTAATAACAAGGCTGTCTTGTTAGCTGTTCTGAACATAATACAGATTTCTCTCACTTTTTTTTTTTTTTTTTTTTGATAGAGTTGAGGTGATAGAAGATGAGAGTGCTTAAGAAATAATCCCTGAGAGAATTCATCAACTTTAATATTGTAACTTGGGAACTGAAGATAGTAGTGGAATTTAATTAGTATCAGTATTTGTTGCAAAATGTAGGTACATTATCTGCATCAAGACATTTTCTTATGCAAAACTGAAATAATTTCTTTACAGATAGGATGCTTATTCTTGTACAAATAAATCCATAGGTATTTCTAATGCTTTGTATTTCAGAAATGTTCTTTGGGTATTGGCTGCTTCAGAAGTGAAAGTATTTTTTCTTTCTTTATCTAGTTCTGCAAATGCCACTCCTGAATTTGAAGGCCGGGGAGGAGAAGAACTTGGCACAGAGATAGCAAATACACTCTACAGAGTGTTCAGCAGCGAGAGCAGTGTAGACTTGAAATCACTTTGTATTAATCCCAGAGAGCACTGCTGGGTTCTCTATGTTGATGTATTGGTAAGTAAGGAAATGAAACTAAGATTCAAGGAGGTTTTTCAAGGCATTGACTAACTTAGCATAACTCTCTGTATTTTCATATTATAAAAGCCGCTCATAATGCGATACAGTGCTTCACAGCATGGATGGTCATTTTCTTGTGAATCTCCCTATAACAGTTAATCACTACTTCCACCTTGCTTTTTTCTACTGTTCTTGATGCCACTGCTCCACTGCAGAGCTAATAAAGCACTGAATACTTCAAATCTGTCTCAGATAAAAATTGGTGATCAAGGAAATTCCTGCTGAAGAAGGCTAAACTTTTTTCAAGCTAGATATAACAACAACTTTTTCATTGTAGTGAATGTAACTTAGCATGGACGTATGTTAGCCCTAACATAACTGTCCATCCTGTCTACCTCTTTGCACTATTATCACTGCTAATTCAGTAAGGTAACATTTGGCATAGGCACTTCTTGATGAAAGTTGTATGCATATATTGATGTAGAAGAGAAACTGAGTATTTGCTCCCATTAAAAAATGGAAACAATTTTTTGCATATAAGTCTTGTGCATGCATCAACTCAGTTTCCAAACTATGCTGTATTTAAAGCACTCTGTCATGGGAATTTAATAGAAGTCTGCAAGTCGTCTGCAAGTCAGACTCTCCTGAGCATTATTTCCAATTCTGGCTGGTCCAAAATTGAGTTTCTATTTGTCACATTTGTAACTGAAAATATTTTGAGGGATCTTACTCACATAAATCCAAGCATGTCTATGAAATGATTTGCAAAATGTTAAGCTGTATTGCCAAAAAAATTAAATACAGGGTTTTGTTAAACAAAACAGGATCATTTAGACTAAGACCTAAATAAATGTGAAAATTAGTCCATTAAGTGTTTAAAAGCAGTAGCATTAGCATAATTATAGTAGATATGGTACATACCGTGACTTAGTCTGCATACAGAATGATCAAATATGCACCACTGCTGAGTGCTTTAACAGTCCTAGTCACCAGCTTATTGGAGCTTGGCATAGTTTAATAGAGAATGAAGTGCTAGTTCTGAGAAATCACACTGGGGCCTTTAGTTACTAGGTAATTACAAGTAGAGGTACAGAGTATTAAATGCTGTACTTATTTAAGCAATGTACTACCTAACATTGCATAAACACTGCATAAACAAAGACTTTCATAAAGCTGACTGCTGCAGAAGTAGTCCTGTATATTTTTTGTATGAGGTATAACTGTTCATTTGATTTTTTCCTGGACAAAATTTTTGATTGTACACAGCTACAAACAGCCTTGGTATTTGTATGCTTTTTAATGTCATGTTCTGCAGGGGTTTTGTGTGTGAGCCACTGAAGAGCTGCTGGTAGTTAGAACAAGATATCATTAACATTTGTCTCTTACTCTGTTCCCCCACTTTTTTTTTTTCCCCTCCCTCCACCCTAGGCCTCTGTATTTTCACATTTGTGAGGTATTTGTACTATTTTCTTTTCTAAATAGAAGACATGTATATCACATGAGCTTATACTTGAGGTAGGTGCTTGATACCTACAGATTTTTCTGAAGCTGCTCTTGCTGAATCATTCCTATAGAATTCTATTTTTAATAGTACATGGTGGAAGTATGACACTTGTGCTAATATAAGGTACGAGTTGTATTATTCATCATTTGAGGGAGGCAGATTCTAAATATAATAACAGTGCTTACTTAGAGTCTTTTGGATGATGTTTTCCTTCAGAATTCCTGGAAATTGTTCACATTGGTGTTTGTGTTGCATAGTTAAGTTGGAGGGAAAATAAGCCTTAAATGTGTTGTAAGCCTGAAAATGCTGGTACCTTGTGGTCAACTGGGAAGGTACTTGTTTTCAAGTCTCGTTTCAAAAGACAAAAACCTATGCAGAATGTTACAAACCATTTGCTATGTAATTTAACCGTGCATGCTTTGGTTGAAGCATCTATATTCAGCGCCTGTCTGTAAACAAAATTTGAGATATGGAGCCTCAAAAGAGAAAATAGTATATTTTGCATAGCCATGCAGCTTATTGATTAAAAACATCTCAAATGTTTTTTAGTGGTCAGCATACTTGGGAGGTGCTATAGTTGTGTACAGTCAGACTGCAAAGATAAAACTTCAACTATACATGCCGCAAAGATGCAGACATACGGACACATACATAGATACATAATGTCAAAGGTCAAGAATATATACCTTGACCTTTTAAAATATATGCATTCTTTCTTAATAATGGAAGGCCTTCCACTTCCAAAGAGTGACTCGTGAGTGTGGAGATACACAGTACTGCAAAACCAATAAGCCTATTCTCACCCTCGCTGTCTTTCTCTCAATTTCTTTCCCCTTCTAAGTCATTGATATCAGAAATAAGTTTTTAGGCATTTTTGAGGGTGTTTTTGATACATGTATAGCCTTCTCCACATAATTCGCCTCAGCAGCCTGCTGTGCTGAGAGCAAGGAGAACCCAAGTGTGCAATCCCTTCATTCCCTACCCAGTCACAGCAACTTGTGTGTTGGTGAGAGTGCATTTAACCAAACAGAACCCTGTTAGCAATTCGCTACTCAGTATCCCTCAGAGGATTTCCTCATTTTTTTCTATTCCCCCTCCAGTTTGGGAAAAAAACATTAGATATCTGTCCTTTTGGAGGAAAAACTTCTTTCAGTAAGGCAAGGTCTACAATATTTTTCTCTTTTTTTCTCACCCCCAGTAACTTTTTCATTTGCATATCAGTAAATTAAGAGCAGCCCTTTCTAAAGACTCCTTTACTTCCCCCACACAACTCAGTTGTGCAGACTTTTAGTCCTTAAAAAAAAAAAAAAAAAATAGAACGGGAGAATCTCAGTACAAGGTGCTTCAGCTGAGAAGAGAGCATTCATTTCTTTTTGGAGGAACTGTTGCACCACGCTTGATACAGGCCATGTTCCTAGCCTGTAGGTGCCACTGTAATATAGATAAGGCTTTAGAATAGCAGCCTGAACATAAGCCTAGCAACAGTACAGGCACATCCCATTACTGTGTTTTAGTAATAAAGATACTGTGGGGCTTATTGTGTTATCCAGTAAAATCCAATAATGACTGAAAGTGGCAGGTTAACCTCTCTGTATCTAGCAGCTGTTTGCAAAGAAATAATCTGATCACCTTTGTATTTAGCTTTCTATCCCAACTTTTTGTTGTTCTTTTTACACAATTCAGTCTGTCTTCATAAAAATAAACTGTCTTTCCAGAATATCTGATTTATTATTTGCTCCCATTGTGGGAGTTTATCTCATTCTTAAATAGATTTTGAAGAACAATCAATGCAATCAGTGTTGCAAAACTGGTTTTGCTCTTATCATACAGCATAGATTGATGTAATGGAGAAGCCTCCATATGTTCTCACTGAAGCAGTTCCAAATGCTTGCAGGGGATGTGTGTATTCGTAGAATAGTACTGGCAGCTGAGAGCAGAGCTTCTCAGAGAACTAGCACTAGACTATGGCCAAATACGTCTTGGAATTGTCTGTCAGCCTACAGAAGGTATTAGTGGTTATGGGAGCCCTGCCTTTTTAGCTGGTATTCAGTGCTGTTCTTCTCTTTGACTGTTCTTCTGATCTTCATGGGGAAAAAGCTAAGATAGGCTCCCTCCACACACTTTAATTCAGATGATAGTGTTATCAACAAGTAGACTTTGACATCAGGATTTCCTTAGATCTTTTTCAGCTACAAGACAAACCTGCTGCTGACTCCTTTTCCATAAACAATAGAGAATAAATCATGATGTACCTTCATAACTATACCTTTTATAATTATCTTTTCTCAACATGTTCTTGGTGACAGTTTGTGTTGCTTTGAAAACAATTCTACGAATTGAATTTGTCCAGCTGATATTTAAAAAAACCCTCCTCTTTGAAATAAAGAAAATGGATTGACTTGATTTAACATTAAAGAATGAATGTGGTGAGTTTATAAAAAGTGCTCTGGTCATAGTCTAGTTCAGAGCCTTAGCACAAGAAGAGTAAGAACAGTGGGGGTTTCATTTCAGGTTCTAATATTAAATTGTATCATTTATTTTATTATGAAGTGTGTTAACTCTTCCATTTTGCATCTATAATACTGTTAGCTGTAATCTTAATTTCCTATCTGCTGTTTCTTTTCATAGATAGGTTTTAAAGACAACTTTTTGTTTAAAAAAAAAAACCAACCTGTTCTGGTTCTTAGTTTTGTGCCTTTTCAAGTAGATTTAAATAAAATAAAGCCTTGGTTTAAAGGCACTAGCCTGATTTTTCATTTAAAGAGCTTCTTTTTTTCCTCTCCAGTTATTGGAATGTGGTGGGAACCTCTTTGATGCAATCTCTATTGCAGTGAAGGCAGCTCTCTTTAACACAAGGTAAAGCAGAAATGTCATTTCATGTGAGTGAAAAAGGCATGGGAGGTGAAAGAGAAGTACTCTCTGGGAGCTAAACGTTTTTAATGCTTAATTATTTAAATACTAACCAAAGTAACTTTCATTCAGATACAAGGCAGTCCATTTGCTTGCAAGTAACATGAACTAAAAACTTGAATTCAGTTTCTAATAATCAAGTGTTATATTGCATTATATGCATGCTCAGGCTCACAATATAACTTCTGTTCTGTAGCCAGATCCAGAAAAAAATTGTCTTGACCATGTGGTTTTGTTGCAAGTAGTTGGAGGCCCTTGTTGATGCCTCGTGGGTTTAAAATAAGTATTTACTGATAAGTGATGCTCCTGAATAAGAAGCCCTCTGTCAGTGTGACTACTGATTTGTAACTAGCCCTAATTTCCCACTTCTGATGTTCTTTCTCATTAACTGTTAGTCTAGAGGGTTTGGGTTTTTTTTAAACTAAGAATAAATGGTGGTGAGAGATTGTGGGGAGGGGGAAATAATGTGTCTTTAAAAGAGCTTTACCCTGTGCATTTTAATTTAAAGAATGGAAGAACAAAATCTAGTAGAATGAATGATGTGAGTGCTCTCTGTGTGTGTTAATGATAATTTTCAATACTATTTTTTCTAATGTTTTATCTTCATTATCTATGGTGAAAGGGAATATAGAGTTTTGTAGCACCCTTGAGAAAGAAACTAGGTGAATGGCTTTGCTAAAAAACGTATATAGCAAAAGTTGCTGGAAGAGGTACAAAAGATTTTTACAGGCATAAATGTTCTACAAGTGGATCTTTTAAAGACCAATCTCAAATTGTTCTTCAGCTGTAAATTAGAGATCTGCTAGTCACTGGTATAGTTCTGGCTTACTCATCAGGGAGTCAGCACACAGGACTAGTGCTGGAGAAGTACGTGCAAGAAGAGAAAGAAAATATGGTTTTGAAGACAGGCAGTATGTCAAGTTATAAACACTTTAAAAGGGGATAAGAGGAGAATCCATCTGAGACTACAGCTTGTATATATTGCTGAGAAATTTCCCATGTTAATCGAGTTCTCCACAGTAACTTTTAACAGTAGATTGTATCTGTAGCATTAAGAAATACTGTCACAAACATAATGGCTCACAAAAGATTGGACAGTACACTAAAGGGAAGAAATGCCTATGTCTCTGTGTGAGCTGCCAGGGTGCAAAAGTCATATAGTTAATACAGTTGCTCCCATGTGAGTTTTTTTGCAGATCTAAGGCATGTACTTTATTTACAAGATAACTAGGTCTTATTTCAGCTAGAATCCTAGTTCTGAGTAAAGAGAGAAGATCATATAAAAATAAAGTAAATAAAATAAAGTCTGTTGCTTTGGGATCTTGGGCAATGTGGAGGGTGTAATTGTATTAATGATGCTGTTTTATTTTGATTTTTTTCTGACAACTTTATCATTCATGGAATCTTTAATCTGTGGGCAAGCATCCACAGTCTTGTGGAAGTCAGATACCGAATCAAAATGTGGTATACTACAGCATAATGCAGAGTCTGTTGATTTTTTTACATGTGAAAACCCTGTGTATTGATTTGAGCAGGGAATTCTAGTACATCTAATCTCACACAGGCTCAAAGTCAAGAGGTGAAATTCAGATTGAAAACCTGTTGTCCTCATTCACTGTTCCTCTCCTTTTCCCTTGGTACCTACTAAGTTTTCTTTGGATTGACACAAGGTTGTTTAGAGGAGCTGCCCACTCTCCATAAAATATTACTGTCCAAGCAAGACATTGGTTTGAAGATGACTTCAGATTAAGTGTTCCGAACTTTGCTTGACATGTATTGCTCGAAGTCTTACTTGTCTTTCATAATCTGTTTACAGCCAGGTTTTTGTTATGTTTTCAGATATTTGTCAGACTTGACTGCAGCCTTAGAACAAAGAGCAGGGAGCTCAAGCTGCTGTTTTTTCTTTGAAGCTACAAATTTTTAGATATTCAAATAGGCATTTGAAAGCCTCAGCTTCATCCTTAAAATCTTGCTCTTAATTATTTTTATAATACCTATGGACATATTTTTCTTTAGGGCTAAATAAATTCAAAATTGTAATTTAAGGAATTTTGCGTAAGAATTAGGGGATTTAAATCCTTTGTATGTCTGACCTGACTCATCATATCCCCTTCAGGCATGGAACAATGACAATATGACTGTTTTAAGGGGAACATTTACTCCTCGGAGGGTTGTATTGTTCATTGTGTTCTAAAAACTATATCAAGATCATGTGTAAAAGATTGCAGATACCAAACTTTCTTCTTAACAGTGTCTCCAGGGTGCTTAAGGCTGTTTTTATCCATGATGGAAGTAGGTATTGTAAAATGTGCAAGTCTTAGCATTAAATTTGATCTTGTGGAATGTGCCTACTTGCAACCGGGGTAACGGAAACTAGGCAACTTACAAAAGCTACAGAGTTTATAACACAGTAGTCTTGCAGATGTCATGGTTTTTTGCTGGGCAGCATGGTCAAGGCAGAACGATGCCTGCTTGGAAGGGTAGAACTGGTTTTTCAGTTGTGAAATCTGGGTCTGCAGCACACAGAAAAGAGCATTGTTTCTTACGTGATTAAGTCCTGCTGTACAGATTTCTGCCCTGATTAGTTGCAGGAATCAAAATAGAAAAATAAAAAGTTTCAGAGTAAACATGTACAGCTAGTTCTTAAGATAAACCTTCACAAACAGGGAGAGGAAATCTCCAGCTTTCTGGAAATGCTTTGTGCTGTACTCTGCCTAGTTTTTGTGTGTGTATACCCCCTTTTTACGCAACTATGATGCTTGTGTCTGATCAACTGTCTTTTTGCCTCAGCAATAGTCCTAATTTGTACCTCTCTCATCTGTTCTTGGCCAGAACAGCTCCATGCAGGCATTTTTCAGGTATTAATTCTGACAACTTTTTCTTGCAGACCAAATATTGCTCTGGCTTCATAGCTGGTTTAGGGTGACATTCAAAATTGCTTAATCTCACAAATCTTCTTGAAATTTTCCTTTTTTTTTTTTTTTAAATACTGCTCTGACACATATGCTTCTTGTCTAGGCTGTTGTCCATAGTCCTATGTAGCTTGCGGGTTAGTCACCTTGTGACTTTATTCCATCAATTTTTAATGGAATATTTTTAACTCGACAACAGGCTTTGATGCATTTCCAATGAGTTGCATAGCATTCTGAGTTTCATTTCAGGAGAAAGTACACATCGCAGTTGTTGTGCTTACTGAAAGTTTTTGTTTTATCTTGGTTCAGGCCAATGTTCTTGCAGGGAATTTGTTCTCACTGAAGCAGGGTTAGCTGTTGTGAAGTACTTGCCTCCAGGACTTTTAGCCACAAATAACTAGAATACTCTTCCAGGGAACAACACAAACCACTCTGCACTGGTGGGGGAAATGCTCGCTAAATCAGTCCCTATCTCCTCCTATTTTTACAGAGATTTGGTACAGAATGCCTAAAAGAATGTAACCTCCAGAGTCTAGTTATAAAGCACAATGCTGCTGTAAAAGCACTAATATAAAAACAGATTGTGGTTACATTCCACATGGTTAGCTTTCTAGGGACATCTTGAAATACTTTATGTTCTCAATTGCAAATGTATAAAAGAGTAGCATGGTTGAGCTGTGTGGGGGTTTTCCTGGCCAGTGAAGCAAAGTGTCTCAGTCAGTATTCCATCCTAGTGGGCACCTGGATAAATGACGGTATATAAGATGCTGATGTTCTTGACAGCTTGAGATACCATCTTCTACTAAATTGTTTTAAATTACTTTATTCATTATGCTAAGAAAACTGCATTAAATCATCCTGTGAAGCTCCCATTAAATGGCTATCACAAATACCACTGACAAAGGAGTCTGTCTAAGCTCATTTGTGAGAGAGCTTGTCACTCACAATTGAGAAGAAAGCATTTCTTGGATTTCTGGCTGGGTTTTTATCCCTGGTTGTTGTTTTTGTGTATCTGTCTTTAGAACAATAGAATCTTCTGGCTTCTCAAAGAAATGAAACTATCTTGCAATATTCCCATCTTGCTAAAGAGAAAGGATTTTACTAATGTCTTTTTTTTTCCCTTTACCCCAAGTCTTCTTAGTTAGTGTCATTCTTTCCTGAACAACTTTACTACTTGTATTTGCTGCTGATGTCACAGCTTTGTCAAGCACTGTAATTGCTGTAATACTGACAACTTTATTGTTGTCTGCAAGGTTGGGAACCACAGTACAAAAGAATTCAGTCTTGGTTACTTCTCTCCTGTGCATCCAGGCAGAGGTACAGAGTATTGTTTAGAACTGACTTGTGCAATTCGGAAAGAATCTCTCCCCCCATACATTAGTATAAAAAACAGCTCAAATTCTAACAGTTTGAGTAAATATGATGATCTTAGACTAAATATGTTCCCGCTTACAATGTTTTCTTCCTAGTCGCAGTGAGTTGTTAAAACTTTGATAACATTCAGGATGTTTTTCTAAGCTTTTAGCCTCATTTAGAGGAAAGGGCACTTCCTGGTGTTGAGACTGTTACTACAACTGTATTCATTATCTGTTCTGGCAATGATTTTGCTAATTTTGTTTCCACAGAATACCTAAAGTACGAGTTCTGGAGGACGAAGAAGGCTCTAAAGAGATTGAGCTGTCTGATGACCCTTATGATTGTATTCGACTTAATGTGGATGATGTGCCCTGCATCGTCACACTAAGCAAAGTAAGCCTGACAAATTTCTGACCTTCTACCTAGACCTTCTACCTAGAGACTTCAGTTTCTGTTAACTTCACCTGCCTTTTTTTTTTTTTTTTCCCTAGATAAAAAATTTGTGTTACAGAAATGGTCAGTGTCCACTATGTGTTTATATTTGTTCATCTTTGGCCTCCTAATTAAGACATTTTAGTGAATAAGGGGGTTTTTCCCACCTCTGACTTGCAGGTTTCTACTTGATGCATTCTTAAAATGCATCTTCTCGCATGCAGAAGAGTTGTTTATTATTTTTCATCTAGTCTTTGCTCAACATCCACAGCAGCAGATACTTCAGTGTGTTAAAACAAATGGCCATTGTTGTGAGGTGCAGAGTTTGTGTGATCTGCCTGGAATTACACAAGTATTTGTGGTAGGGGACAAAACTCTGTTTTCATGGGTGCAATACTGCCCTTTCCTTTCAAACAGGTTTTTGTTTTCCACATATAGCACATAGCATCCCTTATCAACTGTGTTAGCTACATTTGCCATTGCAAGAGTTAGTGATTCACTTAGTTACCTGACAGTTTGTCTGATATTTCTTTTAAGCAAGTTGCATAAATAGTAGAAAGGCTGTCACTGAAGTAGGGGCTCACCTGAGTCTCAGGATGTGTAATTTTCACCTAGGTGGGAGGAAAGTCCATTCTTGGAGTTGGGAGGGAAAGGGGAATATGGAGCTTCATATAGATGAAGGGATGGTCAGAGAGGAAAACAGCATGAAATAGTGACGTGCTTGTCTTGTGTCTCTTATGTATGTACACACAGTTTGGGGTCGGAGGCTGTTTAAATACAGTGCTGTAAAGTCAGTCTCTGACCACAACCAGAGGCCACGTAATATTAGGATGAAAGGCTGCAGGTAACTATCTGAGCTAACACTCACAGTTTAACTTTTATTAATAAAGAGCTTAGAAAACTGCAAACTAATACGTTATTTTGTGACTACCTTACAGATTGGATATAGGCATGTGGTAGATGCTACACTTCAGGAAGAAGCCTGTTCTTTGGCCAGCCTGCTTATTTCTGTGACCAGTAAAGGTGCCCTCACTTCTATGAAGAAAGTGGGGAAAGGTAGCCTGGATCCTGAGAGTATTTTTGAAATGATGGAGGTAAGGAGTTTTGAGCAGTTACTGCCTTGGGTGATGTTGCATGAGTTGGAGCTTGGGTATATGAAAAACTGCAGTAAGGACTTAAGAGCAGAGATCTTGGTGCTTTTATTAGATGCACAAGGGACTTGCTGAAGGTCACAGAGAGTTCCTTTGAAACAGAAACTAGTATGAATGGATGTTATCTAAAACTTTGAGATGCCTGAAATTTATGGTACTCAAATTTGTTTCAGTCAGGTACTTCACAACTGTAGGACTGTGAAGCTCCAGTTGATAAACTTTGGGACTATTTTTAAAGAACATGTTCTGTCTCTTGTTTTATACTTTAAAAACTGAAAGAACAAAACTTGTCACGTGGTAAAGTCCTTATAGAACTAGAGATGGTACTTTGAATTGATAGTACATGATATTCTCTTCTAGCACAACTCATTTGTTTTGTGATAAGCTTACTGTTCTCACTTTACTTTTGGTTTTTCTTTGCTTCTTTACTGGGTTTTTGATCTGCCCTTACTCCATTAAAATACTAGTATCTGGATATTGTTCACATCCACATAAGAATTGCATTTTAAACCTTTCTTGAGGCTCTTCTTAAATCTGTCCTCCAGTATAAATTCTGATGCCTGGGTTTGGCCTTGAGCGTGAGACAGAAATGGCTTTTGAACTTGGAGTCGGAATGAAAATTCAGTATTTCAAACTGGCTCTGTTTCTTAGAGATCCAGAACTAATTTCAGCGTGGCTGTACTATGGAATGCAGAAATTGCGGCCAAGTTTGAAAACACTTGGTCTCAAGTGGAAATTCCATGCTGAGTATATGTGACACCTCACTATTTCATGATGTCAGTCCAGAGTGCTAATCTTGGTGGTACCAGTGGGCTTTCTGTTTGCATTCCAAGATGTCACTTATTCCCCTTATCTGTGTAGAGGAGTGTTATTGTTAATCTGGCATTGTAAAGAAATTAAACTTCCTGTGGACATCTGACGTGTCTTCCTTGATGAATTTTTAGTCCAATTCTGATTAAATGTCATAGGAGACGTGAGGGTTTGGGTCTCGGGCTATTACAGAGAGATGAGTGCCTAAGTCACATACAGGTTCATGGTAGAAGCTGGCCTCCATGCAAATTATCTGCACAAATCTTTGATCGGAGCCTTTGATTTATTTGATCACTGATTTCATTCTGTATTGAGCCCTGAATAGGAAATGAACTTCTGCAGTTCCATTGTATAGCCTACCCCCAAAGGCTGTGCTTGAGATTGTATAATGCTTATCTAAACACTAGTCAGAGATGCATATGGAAGGTAACCATGGGTAATATTCAAACTGTCCTACTCTTCTTATGACCTTTAGTGAACTTGTCCCTACTTGTTGGTGCAAGGAGCTAAAAGCTTAAGCTGATCACCCAGTGAGTGTGCTGTCTCTCAATTGCTTTGGAAGAAGTCTTCCCTCTTGAGTGGTGAGAAGTTTGAAGTCGTGAGGGATAAAGCTGATCAGAAGAAACCAAGGTGTTTTCTGGGAAATCAAATATTATCAGTTTGGTCCAGTCTCAAACTCAGAAGCCTGATTAGGATACCAAAAACCCCAAAGAGGCCTGGAAATTTCTAGTGGAGGAGCTGCCCAACTCTTGCTTGACACCTCTGTTCTCCAATGATTTGCCTGCAGGTCAGACAGTGTTCAGCTTTCCCTGCCTGGTAGAGAACAGACATATCTCTTAAGAAGGCAGCTTCATGGGAAAGTTTTGGGAAGCTGCCAGCATTAGGCTTTTTTAACTGAGTTTATGATCTGATCCATAAGAGAAGCAAGCAGGAATAAGGTGGCAACAGTGTTGGGTCAATACCAAACCTCTGCACACTTCCCATTTGCTTTGACCTGTTATGAGTGATGTTGTCCTGCATTTGAGGAGAAGAATTCACAAAGTGTATCACCCCTCGGGACTCCAGACTGCTGCTGTGGTGTTTGTCCCAGTGCAGAGCTGTAACAATTCTTGTGTGTGCCCCCCTTTATTTAGCATGACTCGTAGTGTCTAGGATTAACAGCCATCCTGCTGCATCAAAGCTCTTGGCAAATGCCCTTTGGTACTATCTGTTGTGTTCTGTTAGAAATGTACATTATTTTAACGTTTGTGTGCCCACAGTCTTGGCAATTGTCATCAACAGGTGAAAGAGAGCTTTATGGTCATCTGTATGACAGGCATAGGCTTTGTTGCATAGATCAGGAGCTAATAAACTCAGCTTAACATACCTGTCTCTGGCTCTCTAGAGACAGGTGGGCTCTCTTCATCTCTGGATGGAGTCGGTGTTTCAGATCATTTAGAGAAACCCTGGAAAAGCTCTAATAAGCAGCACTGCCTTAAGATCTTTATTTCAGCATCACCCAATGATTCCCTGTCCTGTAGCTTCCACAGATCAATTGTGCATGTAGGAAGAGTAGATGACATTGGAGCTAATCCTGGTGGTCTTCCACTGCTGGAATTTATTTCTGTAAAGAAAAC
Organism: Athene cunicularia; assembly: GCF_003259725.1. Taxonomy (NCBI): domain Eukaryota; kingdom Metazoa; phylum Chordata; class Aves; order Strigiformes; family Strigidae; genus Athene; species Athene cunicularia. The sequence continues at coordinate 5,331,206 of NW_020799095.1, forward strand.
CTTCTGTTAACTCCTTTAAGGTCCTTGGACAGTACAGAGTAGCAAATCATGATGAAGAATCTGCCCACAGACTGATTTGGTTATGCAGCCAGTGTGCATTTTGCACATCTCTGGCCACATAACAGGGTATTGAGCTGGTCTAAATTCACTCTGCTGATTCTGAGCACATTTGGAATAGTTTACTGAACTTTGTATTAGTAGGCTGCTTTGCTGGTCAGGTATCTCTTGTCTTCTGGCTTTTTGCGTCATATTGCGTGTGCTGGCTAATTTGAATGTGTGCTTGTGCTGATGTGAATTTAATTTGTATTCCTGGGTGATCCAGCAGTGCACAGATCTTGTATTAATGATCACAGAATGCTTCTCTGATGAGTGGGAGCACTGCCTTTATGTGTACATTTTTTGAAAACTTAATGAAATTAAAACGAAACTTCCACCACTGTTATTTTTCTTAATTAAAAGCGTATTTTTATTATACCAGCTGGTGTATATGAATCATTAAAGGGAAAATATTTGTCAAAAGGAAGTGTTCTATGAGAGTTGTCTTCCTGTTAATAAGCTTATGTCTTAAATTTGTTTTGTTTTCTTTGCATTACAGATGGGAAAAAGAGTAGGCAAGTCATTGCACATAGCCCTTCAGAAGATTTTGGATGAAGAAGAGAGTTTGGGGACCTCACGGCAGAAAGTTGGATTTCTAGGATGAGTTTTTATTAAATGTTCAAAACTGGTTTTAATTGATTGTGCGATCTTGTCAGTTTGTATATAGAAAAAGGAGATTTTTTTTTTGTTCCAGTACTGTTATCCTTCTGGCTAAGAAGCTTCTAAAATGTTACTAAGCGTAAAGAAAGCTACAGTTAAGTGCAAATAAGCAGATTTGAGATGCTTTCCATGTCAGTAACTGTCCGCACCTAGAAGTGCATTAGCAGCAATTGATGCAATTGCTTGGGAAGTCTTGAGTCTGTTTTGAAGAGTGACTGGTGTAGGTTCCTCTTAATTCTGTTGGCATGTGTTCCACTTCTGCAGACCAGCTGCTGTGTTCTCAAGTATATATGGGATTGTCCTCGGTACAGCACAAGACAGGTTTTGGGCCTCTTGAATTTTTTTTTTTTTTTTTTTTGTTCACCAGCCAGATGAGAACAGCACTTGGTGGAAGTCTTCCTTCAAATCATCGTTATTTTCTTTGAATAAAATGTGGTTCGATTTTACGATTTTACTGTAAATACAGCATGGTCCCAAGTTTCCAATTCATGTTTTAAACCAAGATTTCTCTGCTCACTAGAGCTCTGCTTATCCCTTTTGCCAACAGGTACAATAGTAACCTAGCTGAAACCTCTCATGGTGCCTAACATAGAAGGGAAAATAATTTAAGTTTTAAGAGTTTGGTAATTCAGCTGGAAAAGCATAGTGGCTGTCAGTAATGATCTGTTACAGAGAAAGACAGAAGATGGCAGATAAGGTATGCAATCAAGTGGTATCACCAGGTCTTCAAAGCAGTGGATTCCCTCCCTGCATCAGTCGGCTGACCCAGCAAAGAGTAACAGCTGTTTACTTGGCAGGGTAGGAAGAGACAACATATGGAAGAAGTCAGAGGAAAAAGCTGATTTTCAATAAGTTGGTATTTCAGCTGCAAGTGTTTGAAGGATCATTTTGAACAAACATTATGGCAAATATTACTACAATAATCCAGGAATCATTTAGCTCTTAAGCAGCATTTTCTGAATTTCCTGTTTTAATTTCCTAATATCAGATTCTAAGAACATTCTCTTAACTGGAACATGTCTGGTGGGGAGAAGGGAAGGTTTTTGCTGAAGAAGAGCTGTAGATGTAGGACAAAACATACTATGGCTCAAACTAGTAACCATGATCACATTAAAATATATGGTGTACATAAGGTTTCCACATCTCTTCAGCCCTTTTCCTAGAGCTCACAATCATTCAAGATGACTGCATGCCACTGTGTATTTCAGATATGTGTAGCCACTACTATAACAAGCAGGCAGGTTTAAAAAAAAAAGTAAATAAATAAAAAGAAGAAATTATCCAACAAAATTTGCCCAAGATGTCTATTTTGAAGAGGTGGGACTTTTTTCAGTACCTTAAGTAATGGGTTAGGTAGGTTATGATAGTGCTACATAGTAATACAGCCAAGAAGTGACAGTGATTATAGGTATCACTCCAGTAGTGTTACTCTGTGTGAGGGAAAGACTAAGCTGACATTGGGTATACAGTATCTGTGATCCATTCTTTGCCACGCAAAGCTATTTGTAAGAATGTAGAAAGAAAGAAAACTGAAGGGAGAAAAACCATTTACAGTACCTTAGACTTGTCACAGACAGTTTTTCTTTGGTCATGTGCTGTTTAATGTTTCAGAAAATGGTTAACGTAAATGAGGATTGCAAGTCTTAAACCACAGTCATTCTCTGAATAGCTGTTGCCTGGTTTATTACAGATTTGTGGTTGGATACCAAAAGGCTGCCCAGAGTTACTTCCAGGGTGAATTTTGTAACATGATAATAATAGTGTATTTCTGCACAGCCTTCCAGCTGAAGGATCTCCAAGCGTTTTGCCAGTTACATCATTTGCTTCTTGCCTGTTCTCCAGATGCTTTTAATTTTAAATTGATTGTTGGGGGGGTGGGAGGACAGAAACCTCACTGTTTTCAAGCATGTTAACTGACACCTCTGTGGAGGTGAATATGTGTGTGTTGCCTCTCCACTTCTTACTAAGGATGGCAAATATTTAGCCCATCTAAGATCTAGGCTATGTGCTCAAGACATTTAAAAAACAGACTCTTGGTACCTGGGCATCTCTGTCTGCTGCCAGCACAGGGAAACCTGTAGAGCAGCTGTGTATACAAAAATGGCTACCTCAGTCACAAAACACGGTACCAAGCACTTCCTGAGAGCGTCACTGTAAATTAACATGATGCAGGTCTCTGCAGTGCCTCCTCTAACCACGTGTGTCCTCCCCCCCAGGTCTTCTGTAGCTGTGTAAGCAGGCACAGAATGAAATGGGGGTCTTCAAGGGGTCCCATTTGTTCCACATTCCCTACCTCCCATCTGTTGGAATGGCAAAGCATGGGGTGGAGTGTGACCCCAGCTCAGACTGGGGCTGCTTCTACCCCTGAGATATAAATAATGAGTCCAGCCAAAAGTATTACACAGCTGCTAGTTGGTCTCAGCTGCTCCTGGAGGCTTGCTGCTACCAGCTCATGTCCCAGATGGATAAACAAAGCTCTGAGAGGGGTAAAAGAGCCTACAGCTCTCCCAGCTGATGCAACATCTGCCAAGAAATCTTTGAGGCGGTGGTTCTCAGGCATACTAAGCGCTGTGCTGCCCATTTCTATTTTCTTAGCTCTCTTTAACTCCTCCTTTCCATCCCAAACAAAAATAGCAGTTAGATTTTTTTAATAGAGACTTTAACTGAGACTGCTCCTGTTCCCATCTGGGCTGGTGGAAAGTTCCATGTGTTGCTGTGCAGATATTGCCACGTTTTCATTGACTCAAGTCCAGTAGAGCTAAGAGGAAACATCTGCGGAGCGGGATAGCTCTGTTTGTCCCAGAAATTAATTGCTTCTGCTGGGAGTGTCAAGAGGCTGAAAGCTGTTGTACTAGACATGAGGAGTCTAGCAGCTCCTGATAGGCTTCTACTGGTGTTGCCTAAACCTAAAAAGCACTCGACTGCAATTTACTTTTTTTTTTTTTTTTTCCCCAATGTATCTCAGCTTAAAAGTCTAAAGGTTTGACAGGGACAGCCCCCTTGAAGCAGGAGAGGGCTAGGCTGTAGGTCAGTGGGCCTGACTCATTTGGTTCTCATGTTCCTCCAGATCTGTGTTTACTCTCAGGGTGATGCACAGCAGATTTACCAAAGCCCAGGAATCCCATAAGCCAACACTTTGATAGCAGTCCAACATTGCAATTGTGTAGTTTGGGGAGGAGAGGGGAGCTCATTCTGCCTAGGGGGGTGGGCGTGGAGGCAGTGGGGAGGAGAGGGGCTGTGCCACCCACAGTCAGGCCTTATGAAAACTTGCTTCAGCACAGCCTGTTGTAAAGAGAATTTCATGTGAGCCAGAGCCAGAACTTATGGCTCCTGTGAGACTGGCGTGTGCAAGTCTTTCTTCAAGGGGCTCAACACCTAGATTTGATGTAGATAATAAGGAATTTATGCATTTTCTCTGTAAACAGGAATTAACTGGGATTTTCTACCTTCTGCTAGGGCTGCTTCCAGCTTTTCTTTTAATCTTCAGCAGATGCCACTGCCCTCCTCAGCAGCGGGATGTTCTCCAGCCCTGCTGTGGCACTGGTTTACTTTGCCTATAGTAAGCAGCCACTGAGACCCAGAGGAGGAAGAAGTGGCTGTGACTGGTGAGACCCAAGTGCTTCAATCCTTACCCAAGCCTTGTTCCCTTCTGTTCCTTTAACACACTCGAGCAAAGTGCAAGAGCAGGTCTGCAGGCTGGGACTGAAGCTCCTCAGCTGTCATCCTCCATGCTGTTCCTCCCTGCTCCACAACCCCTTGTACGCTCCTGCCGGAGTGAAGCAGAGGCAGAACACGGGAGCTCCTGTGAGCTGTGCCACACAGAGGCAGGTGTCACCTGCCTGCTCACTGCTGTCAGGGAGGCAGCTGCCAGGGGCTGGTTTGGGGCTGAAATGTCTGGTCCCTCAGTCCTTTTGCTTTGGTGAAGTCCCAGGCTCACAGTGAGAGTGCTCGGCCACAGCAGGGCACTTTGCTACCCATCTCCCGGCAGAGACTGCGCTGCCTTGTTTTTCCCTTGGATCAGCTGCATTTCAAGCTATTAAGTAACAAAAGACTTTTTTGCTGTTCCTGCAAAACAACATCAGGATCTCAAACATGCTCCTGTTAATGACTCCCTGGTGATGGTTTCCAACCTCAGTTTCATCAACTGGAACACTCTTTAATAAGGTTGTGGTTATCTTACGGGCTCTGTGAACATCTTTGTTGCTATCCTGTTCTCAAGATAAGGGTAAGAGAGCAGCACAGGACACGGGAGTTTTCATATCACACGAGTTCCAAATCAAATTTGATGTCTCTGATTTAGACTTGAGAAGATCATAGTTACTCTAGCCCCTTAGCTAATACCTTTGGAGGGGAAAAAAGGAAATGAAACCTCAGCTGCTTTCTGATATACAGCAGCCCTCCTGCACCCTGCTGGCATGGCAGGGACTGCAACCAGGCCAGCTGTGCTTGGGCGTTGGAGGTGCTCAGAGGTACCAGCATGTAGGCTCTCCCAGAGGAGCACCCTCACTACATGTTCTCACTGTGTTTTGGCAATTGGTAAGCCTTGTTACTTCCAGGATTGGAAACCTATGGGTTGAAAAGTCACGACTTATGTCCTACCTCTCGTTCTTTACCCGCAGAGAGAGACCAGCTTTAATCTGATGAGGCTTTACCTGCTGTCTGATCATGCAAACCTTTCTCTAAATTCAAAAAATTAAGGAACTAATGAGGCTGACACTGAGATTCTCTTAAAATCTAATTCAACATCCACCACCGTATGAAATCAAACCATCACTCAAAGGTGAGTGACATGCAACAAGATCATAAGCTGGCAGAACTGCCATCTGCCAGTGCTAAAATACTGACTTTAATTTCAAGTGACTTCACTTGTGCTGATGCTGAGACATGCAGTTTCATGCAGCCTGCTTAGCGAACCTACACAATTAGGAATTTCTCCAGAGTTTTGGTGTTAGATATAGACACTTGACTGTAGTTTTCTTTGGGGTGTGACAGGCAGAAAAGCAAAGCGGTGAAGACAGCCAGATTTACCCCTAGCCCACAGGAGCTGCGTGCTGCAAAAGAAGGGAGGGTGAGACCTTTGGTGCAGCTCCTTTTGGAAACAAGGATTTTGAGCAGCTGATAGCACTTGAACTCAGGTTCTCCGTGTTTGGGTCTGGTTTAAGGCCTGAGGATCTCTTTTAGCACAGATCCTTCTGTGCTGTGTGACCCTTGATGATCATGGGGTAGGGATGTGAGCTGTGCTTGCTATGGGATGTGATGGGAAGGCTCCCTCCGGAGGCTCAGAGCCAATTTCCTAAGGCTGGTGCTGGGAATAACGTTTTGGCAAAGTGCTGACTCCTTGGTTTTCCTCATCATTGTCCTTATGAAAACCGCCCTTTCCTGAACTATTACCGCATTTCTTCTCGATTGGTCTCAAAAACAATGATCCACAGATTTGTCTCTTTAACCTGTTCTGATGTTGTTTATGCTGATGGAAAACAGGAATGATGCCAGCACGAGTTTGGGCAGCAGCTAATTAATGTCAGAGATTTCCTTCTGTTAGCCCCACTTTCTTTCTGTTAGCTCCACTTCCTCACAGTGCAGTTTTTACTGTCCACTGCTGGTTTTTTTCCTTTTGAGGTTATTCTGGTGTTGCTTAGACACAGATCCTCCCCCTGCAGAGTGGATTTGGCCAAGGCAGCAGAGGTATGAAACTCAGTATGCTGCCCCAGCCATGGCTTGAGCCACCAAGCTGCACGGGCCCACGTGTAAAGGTGCTTTTGGGTCTCTCCTTTGCTTTCCTGCTGTCAGTGCCAGCGGGGGAGGCAGGAGCCAGGCAAAGGGCAAGCATCATTCAGCATTGTGGTGGCCTGTCTTTGAACTGGTAACTTAGCCTTGAAAAGCCAGGTCTGGTAATTGCTGATTTTGATAATAACCGTGTGAATACTGTTATCTAGTCCACCCTTCCACTTTCCAGCCATTGTGCAGCGGTGCTGCCTCATTTCTTGGCTTGGCAATACCTGCTCATTTCCTAGGACCTGAATCAAAATAGCCTCTGATCTTGCTGCCCATTTCCTCGCCTAGCTGGGCACGAAATCACAGGTCTCCATCACTGCCAGGAGCATCCATCTTCCTTTCGTGAGCTTGTTCCAGCCACTGTTTTGCTAACTGAAAGCCTTCCAAATTCAGCGTTGCAGCCTATTTACTGGGTTTCCCAAAGCCACGTAAACTTTTCTGACTGCTTCCCTGCAGCTCTGGGACAGTTTCCATAAGCATAGGTTCTTCTGCACTCTTTTTTCGTCTTGAACCGGTTTCCTTACAAGCTAACAGGATCTACTCTCTCTCTGACCAGGAGATTGGGCTTGAAGCCAAGGAGTAAAATGCTTTTACTGGGAAGTAAAATCCATAATTGCATAGATTTAAAAAAATCATAGACCAAAGCCTCGTTTCTTGGCATAATTATAGTCTTTCTACTTCTCATTAACCCTTCCATGAATTAGCTGTTTCGCCCTTTCCCCCAGTGCCTTATCCCTTTCTCTCCGATGGGCTGTGTGTGCCTAACGAGCCTCCCAGCTGTTTCTCCTCAGCTCTGACGTTTGCTGCTTCTCTTTCAGCCCCAAAGGGGAAGGGTTTGTGGGGCCAAAACCTCACCACCGTCTTCCAGTTCTGTTAGTTCATCTAATAAAAAGGATTACCTCTACCCACCTCCCACGCCTCCCTTACATAAGAAGTGTGAATCATCAGGATCTCAAAACCACGATGCCTGCCCAAAGATCCAACTTACAAAGGACCGCTGGTAGCCCTGTTAGTTGACTGGAACTGCAACCTCGGGCTTCAGCAGGAGCCCAGGCAGGGGATGCGCTGGGTACAGGCAAGGGCCTTTCAGGTTTTAGTGGCCGTTGCTCATAGCATCCCCCTTCTGGACCCACTGCAGCAACACTTCAGCTTGCTCCTGTCAGGTCAGTTCATGGGGGTTTATGAGCTCTTACAATGTCAAGTTTGGGGGTTTTTTTCAGTCTACATAGGACAGAACTGGGGCAAAGTCCCCTGTGAATAGGTCTTACAGCCAGAGACAAGTTTGAGTCTACTTTTCATTTTTCTCTTTTTAAAGAAATACAGTGGTGGCATCCAGCACAGGACCTGCTGGCTGGTGCAGACAGATGCACCCTTCGTTACAGACCTGTCCTTCAGGGGCTAATGGAAAGTCACCCTGCCCTTCTCCTCTCAGCTGAGGAGTCAGACAAATGCAATGCTCCAGCAGGTCCCAGCCACCCAGAAACCTGTTGTTAGGGATCGCTGTCAGACTCCACACCAGAGCCATCTGTTTCATGCACAGCAAAGAGAGCATTTCATTTTTTCCCCAGCGTGGAAAGACATGAATCAAAGCAAAGGCAGGCGAGCAAATCTGGGGCCAAGGAAAACTGAGGGGAGGTGCTGAATTACCACAAGTACTTTGGATAGGTAAATGCTACTCAAGTGTCAAGAGAAGGGAAAGTGTATGTGTATGTAGGTGTCTGGCACCTCTTGGTTTCCATCCAATTTTGGGATAGTCCAGACAGGAGAACGGTAAATCTCCAAAATATATGTTCTCTGGCTTAAATTTGAGTGGGGAGGGGGGTGTGTGTGGTAAAGGAGAGTGAAAATCAAACCCATTCCTCCTTGGATTCAAAAGCTTGAACTGCAAAGGAGCCCAGGTAGGATATAAGGGCAGTGTTTTCCTTAGTCAGCAAAAGCAGGGTGAGGCAGGGTTCCACAGTTGTGGCCAAACTAAATCAATAGCAGCTCTTTTTCCAACCTCACCCCTGTTTATCTCAGACCTTTTATGTTCCTATGACTCCAGTGGTTCACATCGTGCTGGGTGGCATCTTAACATTAAATCTTTTCTCAAAAATTAAGTCAAGGGCCAATGTCTGGAGCACTTTGTTCTCCAAAATGCCCGTCCCTCGTCTTTTCTCTGTACATGAATTTTCTTCACTTCCTCAGATTGTTCCTGCTCCTCCTGCAGGAAAACCTCACTTGCTTGTGCTGTAGCTGCTGAACAACCCAGCAACCAAAAAATCAGGTGGTGGTCTTGGTTTAGGCTGCAGGGCTGCTCAGCACAGCACAGATGTTCCAAGAAGTCAGGCTGGGACTCTGCAGAGGGGTCTTGGGAAGAATCAATTTTTGTTAAATGTGCTCCCTCATCCTGATTGCAGCTCATCCTGGTTGTCTGTTACAGCTCTAGGGGTATTTAGAGGCCTGATTGTTCCCAAAACTGAGTGAAACCCCAAATTTCTAAGGTTTTTTTTAGCCACCTAACCACTCAGGTGGCCCCAGGGAAGGCCCCCGCCATGTACATAGCCTGACTCTGGGGCTGGGCATGTGAAGCATCAACCAGCTTTTCAGAGCCACCATGCCTTGTGAAGCTATCGACCCTGGAACATGCCAGGTTTCCTAAGTGCAAAGTGCACCTGTAGATTTTGACTCAAATGTGTGAGCACTGCCAGAGAAGGAAGGGAAGCAGTCCAGTGCCAAGCGGTTGCAATGCACTTGGTGTGGAGAGGGAGCAGCCTTCCTCTTAGTGGGACATCTGCGTAGCAGATCAAACATCTTCCCAGCTTTCTTAATCCATGCTTTTGCCCAGGCCTGCTGAAACACTTTCCTGTTTCAGATCACTTTTGGGGAAAAAGGTGTAGAGGCTCAGATCTCCCCTTCCTGCTTGACCGGTGGGGTGAGACAGAGCCGAAACACCTCCAACTCCCAGCCAGGGCACTGGAAAGGGATAGAGCGTGACACAATGAGCAGCCCTCCAGTTTGGTTAAAACCTCTGGAGCTGTTGTTTGGTTTCCTATCCTACAGAACTGAAAGCAGTTTTGGAAAATGAGAAACATGTGAAGCCTCGGCATGGTCTGGTGGTGGGGATGCCTTTGTCGCCTGAGGAGTCTTGCTCCCCTGGGAGGTGCCACCCAGGTGCCTCTGAGGTCTCAGTGTGGTGCTGCTGCCAGGCAGCCCCAAAGCACTGACCTCCCTGTCCTTGCAAAATTGCCATAGGAGTAGGGTGCAGTATGACCAGCGCAGCTGTCCTCACCCCTGAGAATGGAAATCACCATGAGGAGAACGATTTATGCTGGAATTGCCCCAGAACCAGCAATTTGAGCCTAGGGTCAGGAGCCACCCTCTGTCTCCAGCCATCGGTGTAAGGAAAAGGGAGGCAAACTCCAGGTTGGCTCCTGCTGCCCCTCAGTCCCAGGCAGGTCCCGCAGCCAAAGAGGGGTGCCACCAAGCCTCCCTGCATGGGCACAGACTGAAGCCTTATCCTGCAACCTAAATTTGGGAGCTGGACAAGAGCAAAGGCACAGCCACACACACTGCGGGGTTGCTGTGCACATCGCTCCCCTTTTGGAGGAGGAGTGTCCCAAAAATAGAGGTCCAAACCTATTGCATGGGAAGCTGCCTTCAAACTGTGGCTGTCTAAGGGCAAACAAGAGATCACTGCCAGGGCAGAGGGGAGGAAGCAGCTGGCTCTCATGGGATAGCTCTGCCCACAGCAGGCAGGGCTGCCCAGCAGCTGCCTCCCATCCCCACAATGAGCAGGGAAATGGGTGACCCCCACAGCAAGAGTCATTCTCCAGAGGGGACCCTGTGCAGAGCTGGGAAGAGGCAGGCATGAGGCATCAGCCTCATCTCTCATGGAGAATCCCACCAAGGCCACAGTGGGACTTTTTTTGAGGTGTAAGAGTTGTCCTACACTTTGAGCAAGGACTACTCTAGAAAAAAACAAAAAGCCCTCTGCTCCCCACCCCCCCCCCCCCCCCCCCCCCCCCCCCCCCCCCCCCCCCCCCCCCCCCC
>NW_020799095.1:5341818-5391090 GCF_003259725.1 Athene cunicularia
TTTTTTTTTTTTTTTTTTTTTTTTTTTTTTTCAAACGAAAACAAGCAGTCTGCTAAGAAATGCAAACCCGCTGGGATGTTTTCAGCCTTGGCCAGAGCCGCCTGAGCTCCCCCCGGGGCCGGGAGGCTGCCTCTGGCCGGGGCTCAGCAGGCGGCTTTCTGGGACAGCCATTTCTGATTCCAAGCCGGTGTTAAGCCGGCTGTCTGAGGGCAGAGCGGAGTCAGTCCACCTCTGCTCGGCACCGAACGGCAGCAGCATGGTGCTCCGGGGAGCCTGCATCCTCCTCCTTTGCCTCCTCTCCCTCACCCAGGTCTCCAGCCAGCAAAACGCCAAAGTCCGACAAAAACCAGTGGCTGCCAAGAAAGGTAAGGAGCAGTGGCACCTTCCCTGCAAAGAAACTTCGAGGGGTCTGGGTGGGGGGATGCAATTAGCCCAGTCGTTTGGGCATTGAACAGTGTTTTAATGCAACTTCTAAAAAAAGCATTAAAAACCTAATAACGTGTCTTTTTTGCCCCCCTATGGGAATAATTCTGTAGCCCTTCTGTAAAATGGTGAGGAGATTGAAATATTTTTGGTGGGTTGCTATTCTGAATAAATTTGATGGGACAGCTTGGTCTGAATTTCAGAGGGCAACGCATTTTCCATGTCATCTCTAAGGTTTGCCCCAAACTTTTCCTCTACTAAAATCTCTGTTTCTGTGATCTCCATCCCTTCTCATTCACTTTTCAGAAGCAAGTAAGTGGCAGATGACAGACTGCTGTTGTAGATTTGGAGACGTGTAGGTAGATAATATGTATTCCATTAAATATCAACATGGACCTTTATTTTAAAAACCTTGCCCTGGGTGTATATGAAGCCAATGAACGAGTTCTGACTACTCAGGTTTACCAGAGGGCAATGCACACAAAAAAGGTGCCTAAATTGTTTTTGGTTTATTTTTTCCTTAGTGCTCTTTTTTTTCCACTTCTCCTTTTTTGCTACCGTCCCATCCTTTCTCCCTCTGATTCAATGCACGTTAATTACAGGACAAGGCAGGTAAGGAAGTGGCTTGTGTTGCAGCCCAGTGGCGTGTGAGCCTGCCTGTCTGATGTGTCCGACTGCAGTCGTGTGGGCTTGGACCGCTTCTGGCGGGCGCTTTCCTGGTTGGAACGAAGCGGGGAGTGAGGAAGAAGCATCCCAGGAATTCACTTGGCCAAGCTGCTCTCTATGCTCACCCGGTGGCTATTTTCATCAGATCCCACCCTTGAGAAGTTTTTCCTTTTTCTCGCATTAGCTCTTTCTATGAAATCATGGCATAGCTGCTTATTCCACATCTCTAGTCTGTGGCTATTTTCTAGAGCAAAAGATACCCCCTTAGGCTTGTATAGGGTACATATGTGCATTTCACTCACTGGAGGCACCCACAGAGAGAGATATAGTTCTTAGAGAAAACTTACTTTTCTCTCTGCATCACTTCAACTGCTAGTTGTAACCGATTGGTTTCAAGAAGGTAGGAGAAAAATCACCTTTGTGATAGAAAAATTGGGCTCCAATTTAAAAACTTTTGAGGGGGGTGTCCTGAAAATCAAACCACCTGGAACAGCTGGTGGCAGTTTTTGCTGAGAGTTTCTTTTCAAAGGAGAGGTCAAGTTTTCTGTGGGGAAAAGGAAAAAAACCCAACAACTTGGCATTTTTTGGCCAGCCACATCCAACCCCATGGCAGGTCAACTGCCCTGCCTTTACTGGAAACTTCCAGCATGTCTTAGTTAAACTTTTTCTGATTTTTATCAACATCGGGGGTGTAGAAAGAGGGAGGAAAGTGCTAAAAATCCCCCGCAAGGCTCCTCTTCGCTCCCAGCCCCTCACCACATCCAAGCCTGCCCACCCACCACAGGGGCCAGGGCTCTGAGGGAGGGCAGGATGGCCCCATCCCCATCCCAGGCCCCCAGCGCCTCTGTCCCGGCTCACCCCCTGCCCTTTGCCGGGGAGGGTCGGGCAGGGTGAAGCCGCTGGAGGGTTGGGGTGTTTGGCTGGATTTATTTGTTTTAAATCTGTGCAGCCAAACCACAGATGTTAGAAAAGAAAATGATGATTTGAGCCAAGCTTTTTCTATTTTTTTTACTTTTACTTTTTTTGTTTTGTTTTCTTTTTTCTTCTGTTTTGTAATTATTGCCTACATTTGGATCTGCTTCCCAACAAAAATGGTGCTGTTTCAACATGAAAAAAGCCAAAACATAACATTTAGAAAATGCTGAGACAGCACGTTCGCTTTGCCTGCTGTTGTTTTTTCCCCCCGCCTCAAATTGATCCACAGTGATATTTCCAGATGCAGCAGTTCAGCAAACTGTCCCTGAACCCTGATGTCTTGGGGAGCAGGTGCAATTTGCCCTCCTCTGGTGGCCCAGGGGTCTTGCTGAGAAGGGTGCCCTGGGGAGGTGGGTGATGACACCACTTCCTGGGGTTGATGGCACCCTCTGGCTTGGGGGTACAGGCTGGGTACCCACCACCCCTGGGGAGGGGGCCCTCCTCTTGGTCACAGCTGAAGCGGGGTGATGGGGGCACAGGAGGGAACATCTTTGCATAGCTCTCCCATATATTTTTAAGGTAATTGGAGATGGAAATTTGAGTCCAGATGCTTAAATCAGTGGATAGGGACTGATTTGGGCTCTACTCCTGATGTTGCCCAAAATTGCAGTGTAATCTTGTAGTCTGGGTGCTCTTCCCTGAAAATGTCTGTGAACATTTACACTGATATAAACCAGTTGTTGTGGTTTATGCTCAGAGGGCAACTGAGCACCATGGAGCTGTTCATTCTCCCTTTCTCCCCCAGTGCTGAGTAGGGAAAAATAAAGCAAAAGGCTCAGGAATCAAGGTAAGGGCAGGGAGAGGTGATGCACCTGATATGGTCACGGGCAAAAGACAGACTCATTAGGGGAGGGAAAAAAATAATATAAATTTAATACAGTCACTACTAACAACACAACAGACAGAGTAGGACCATGAGAAGCATTACCACGTCTTAAAAACACCCTCCCCCCCCCCTTCCTTCTTCCTGGGCTCAAATTTTCTCCCAGTATCTCTACCTCCTCCCCTTCAGCAGCACAAGGGGCAGGGAATGCGGGGGGGTGCAGTCAGTCCTGCCATTTCTTCCACCTCGAGGAGGGGGGAACTCCTGGCATCCCTCCCCTGTTCCAGCGCCGTTCCCCTCTCACAGGAGACAGTCCTCCACAAGCCAGCTCTGACATGAGTCTCTCCCACGGGCTGCAGTGTTTCCTGGGCTGCTCCAGCGTGGGTCACCCCACTATGTTGCAATCTTCCCAATGCTGACATACAACAGCAGTTGCTTCTTTTTGCCTCGGAGTTCCAGCCTCCTTCGGTTGCAGCCACCTGATCTGGTGTGAGGTTCTCCACAGGCTGCAGGTTGTCATCCGCTCCACCGTAGACATCCATGTGTGGCGGGGGGCAGCCCTGCCCTCTCACCATGGGATACAGGGGGGCTCTGCTCTGGCACACTTTCCCCCCTTCCTCCTCCTTCCTTCTACTGACCTCGATGTTTGCATAGGTGTCCTTGTCGAAACTCTTCCTCACAACTCCAACTCCTCCTCTCAGATTCCCCTCCTTAAATATGTTATCACAGAGGTGCAGCCACTATTGCTAATTAGCCTGGCCTTGGTGCAGAGGCAGGTTCAACTTGGAGCCAGGGGAGCTTTGAGAAGCTTCTCACAGGGGGCCACCTCCTCCTCGCTACCAAAAACACCACCATAGACTCAAACCCAGGATGCTATTGCAGGTGTGTTTGGTCCCCTCCTCTGGCCCAGGGAATGGACTGCAATATGGGACCTGACTTTTCCAGCTGGGACATTTGTGGAAATGCCTGGAGTCACACATTGCAAACCAGAGGGATGCTTTCTCCCCTGGGGGTGAGAAACCTGTTCAGATGGAAACAAACCAGATGATGACTGCCCAGACAACGCTAAGCAACCCAGATATAGATCCAGATTTCATATAGGGATAGTTCAGTAATGAAAATTAAGTACAGAGGGATTTGTTTGTTATTCAGCATATAATTAGAACAAGGGAAAATGCGTGAGAGCTCCCATTTGCAGCATCAAATACATTACTGGCCAGGCTTTCAAACCAGCAGACAATTGCAATGCACATCCTTCTGTAAGTCTCCTTTTCACCTCACCTATGCCCGCGCTTAATCCTGCTGCTCGTAGTTAGCTGCGCAAGGACCCACTCCAACTCCCACAGGCAGCACTGGCAACCCTTACGCTGGCTTCAATAGCAGCAGACCCAAGTTGTAAAAGCCTTGGTCACAGGCTTCAGGAGCTGAGCCTTGAGGAAATGACAGCACAGTGACAAAAACCCCTGGTAATAAAATAGAAAACTCGATGTCTGTTGATGTAGCCGTGGTACCTGCTTTGTAGCTGAAGTGCAAATTAACCGCTCCCAGTTCTCATCATGACATCCTGGTGAATCTGCTACTGTAAGAATATCTTGTGGCCCAGGATTTGGAAATGAGGTGGTGAAAAGGGACAGGGCACGTAGGTAGTTATCAAGGAGACACGTCACCTTGCATGGCAGGGACCCTCTAGCTGGGAACCCAGCAGCAAACCCGGCTGAGGCAACGTAAGGAGCTGCCCCAGCCAGACTCATTGGCAGTGTCCTGCCATGACTCTCGGGTATTACTTAAACCTAAGTGACATTTGTTCTGCTGCAAGACAGATTCGCATGGAAAAAAAACCCCAGCATTAATTAGCTGTTTCCCACAAAGTATTTTTATCAAAGGCAGCAAAATAATAACTAGTACCTTAGTGTTAAGTGAACCCATTAAAATTAATTGAGCAATGAGTAAAAGAGCTTAATGCCCTCCTGATGTAACTGGTTTTTCATATTCATGGTAGTCTTTGGGCTAGTGGTTTTGGTCTGCATCCAAGCTGCTTCCTGACTTGCCTGGCTTGGTGCCTTGGCTTCCCATCTCATTGACCCTCAAGGAAGTCCATCCTACTGCATTCATGGGCAAATTGTCCCCTTTCCTCTCACCCCATATGGACTACCAGATGCTTGCAAGGTAAAGCAGTTGGAGCAGCAGAGACCACGTTATCAATACAAATGCCTCGATGTTCGATCTCCCACCACCTACAAGGCATAATGGTCCTTTTGCTCCTAGACAGGAGAAATCCAACTATCAATTAATAGCTGGTTGGAGCTGTTGCAGAAGTAATGCACCTAGCAAGACGTAGGCTTTAGTAGCAGGCTGCAACCAACTCCTTGGCCGAGGAGGCATCTTCTCATGGCAGGAGAGCAGCTCTGGCCAATTTTTGGGTACCTGCACCAGGGGTGCTGATGGCAGAGGCAGCTGTGAGGGCCTGAGGGATGGCATGGTTGGTGGCCTGAGGGATGGAGTGGCTGGTGGTGCAGGGACAGATCTAGTGGAAGTACTGCAGCCCTTACAGCCCTTCCTGTTGAGCATCAGCCTGGTGAGCGAAGTGCTTTCTTGCCAACACACTCATAAGAGCAGACTAATGTGGGGACACAGCAAGGAGCGCATAGAGAGATGATCATGTGTTAGAGTGTTTAAGGGAAGCCAGGAGGGTGTGCTGTGAATAGAGAGAGGGAGGGCATGTTTTTGAAGATGAAAAAAACCATCCTATTCATTGGTAGCTTTAAGTTCCCCACAAAGCACTCACGTGTGGTAGGACTTATGTTCAGGAGGGGCAGCATCAGATACTGCCCTCCTGTATTTTGAGAACTTGACCCTAGTGCAGCACCACCCCAGGCGAGTGCCCTACACCAGGGCTCCAGAGACAAGCCTGCACCCCCCACCCCCACCCCAGCACTGTAGAGGCAGCTCAAGGGGAGACCCCCCCACCCCACAAAGCCCGACGAGAAGAGAAGCCCCAAAACCCAAAATGGTAAAACAGAGTTGATGGTGGAAGCAGGCTAGCAAGCAAATGCTCACTCTGATGGATGTGCAAGGGGATGGACACTGACTTTGCAAATCCCTTTTGTTTGTCTTTCTCTAAAGGCAGAGGAATGGGGAGTTCTGATGATAGGAAATGCTTCAGCTGCCTCCTTGGGGGACACAGCCCATGTTTATGCTCCTCCCTTGTTTTTTCCCACAGATGGTGTGAGCCTGAAAATGATTGAAGACCTAAAGGCCATGATTGACAACATCTCTCAGGAGGTTGCTCTACTGAAGGAAAAGCAAGCACTCCAGACAGGTAAATGACTCTCTGAAAAAGGCATGGCTTTTGCTTTGAGAGAGGAGCTGCTTATAAAGCAGCTACAACTGCTCCACACATTTTGACAAGAGATGCCCAAGTGCCTTGCGACAAGGAGTCCATCACGGGGAGAGGGGTTGGGGGATCAAAGCAAAATGTGGTCTTGCTGCAATTCTTCCAGGCAGCTGAAGCTCCTCAGGCAGTTAATGACATGAGTTGTGTAGCGTATGGCCTCCCTCTTTATGTGCTAGAGCTTCCCATTTGTAAAGCTATGGATATTTCTATAACACTAAGCCAGATGTTCATCTTCCTTTATGAGTTAGAGGGATGGGTAATGGATTGGTCTGCACTTCAGTCAAATGTAGCTTATTCTTTTGTTTGAAATCCAATAAAATGGTGAACCTGGTCTCTTATACATATCATGATATTGCACAGGGAATCTCATGGAGGTCAGTCCCACCATGCTTCATTGAACACATACAGAGGACAGTCCCAAAATGTTCATCTTCCAGCCATGTCCCACAGTTATTCTGTGCAAACTCCACCAACATATGTAAGAGAGGGATTTTCAGAACACAAAATAGAAATTAGATGAAAATGCAAGTTAAGGAGAATTTTTTCCTTAAAAGAAAAGGAAAACAAGCAAAATCAAGGCTTTAGATCCAAGCTCACATTCATTGGTTTGGATATTAATGCATGGCTCTGATTAGTTATTGTTTGGTTAGAGTACCCTGCAGTCTCAGGGTTTAGAGCTTAAAAAAAAAATAAAAAATAAATTGCTATTCTTAACAATAAAATTATAGGCAAGTAGAGATTTCCTCTGAAGACCTCAAGCTGTGCAAGCACAACACTTCTGATCAAAGCCTATTAAAAAAGACATTTTTCTCATGCTTGCATAATTAAGATGATTGAATTGAAATTGCAGACTTTTCCCAAAACACTCCAACACCACGGCAGCGTCTACAACCAACCCTGCCTCTAAAAAACTTGTCAGAGAAACCGTAGCAGCAGCTGTGGAAGAGCAAGGCCAGGGGAAGGGGCAGAAGGACCACACAGAGGTAATCTGACAGCAACAGAGCCCAAGAGGGTGGCAGAGGTACCCCGAGATCCATTTTTCCCTATGGTTTGAAGACAGGGAGGGCATGTCCCCGCAGCCGTGCCCTGCGTAGGAGGGAGAGGGCTCCTGGGACTCCCCTGCTGCCGAGGATGGCCCTGCGGATTGCCGTGCAGCCTAAGAAAGGAAGCTCATAGTTCAGCCGCTGCCTTTGCTGCTGCTGCCTCTTCCTGGGTGATGTTTTTAAAATTAATTCCCTTTCTGTCTTTTTGTTCTGTTTGTATGGCAACCTCTCAGTTTGCCTGAAAGGCACCAAAATTCACCTAAAATGCTTTCTTGCATTTTCGGAGACCAAGACGTACCACGAGGCCAGCGAAAACTGCATCTCGCAGGGCGGCACGCTCAGCACCCCCCAGAGCGGGGAGGAGAACGATGCTCTCTACGACTACATGCGCAAGAGCATCGGCTCCGAAGCGGAGATCTGGCTGGGCCTCAACGACATGGCGGCGGAGGGCAAGTGGGTCGACATGACGGGCGGTCCTGTCCGCTACAAGAACTGGGAGACTGAAATCACCACCCAGCCTGACGGTGGCAAGCTGGAAAACTGCGCAGCTTTGTCAGGGGCTGCGATCGGCAAGTGGTTCGACAAGAGGTGCAAAGACCAGCTGCCCTACGTCTGCCAATTCATGATCGTGTAGCGGCGGGGCCTTCCCCCACCCGCCCACAACCTGGGTCTTCCCCCTTGGCAGCAGGATTATAAAGCTATAGGTATGTGTACGTGTCCATGTATGTATGCACGCACGCGCACACATGTTCAAGTAGAGTCACTCTTTGCAACGAGAATCGTCACAGCTCAGTGTCGGATTAGAGACCATTAGAGCATTTCAATTTGGCCACATCCAGCCCCATTAGCAGCTGCATCGTTCTTACTAAGGCATGATTTATAGATATTTTTTTTTTTTTTTTACACAGGGAATTTATGAGGATGGCCTGGTTGTTTTGGCAAAGAACTGCTGCAGCAGTCCAGCCTGGCAAACAGCTGCCTTGGCTGCCCAGGGCCTTTCCCATCTTGTTGAGCTTTGTTGGGACACCAGCATAGCTAGCTCCTGCTTTCTTCCCCTGTTTTGCTCCCCCACGAGCCCTGGCAGCGATCTGTGGGAGCTCCTTGTTCTTCACAGTGCCCTGATCCAGTCTCCTAGGGATCAAGATTCGGTCTTGACAAGCAGAGGGAGTTACTCCTGCTTTGCATTGAGAGATACAATCGGGCTTGTTGGCTGAGTACCAGCAGCTCAGCGGGTTGTCCAACTAGTCCAGTGATGTGTATGAATGAATTAACAAGTAACAGGCATGGGTTGACTTACTGAGAAGGCGGGTGTCCTTTCCAGAAGCATTCCTCGCTTTGTTGGTCCTTTTCTCATCAGCCAGAAGCCAGTTTCACTGATTTCAGTGGGAGAGTGAGACCCACTTCCAGATCTTTTAGAAAAAAAGAAAAAAAAAATCCCATCGGAAGCTTTATTTATGCTCCAGCATCACAGGGGAAGCAGGGATGACTTGCAGCATAGTCAGTCAAATATATTCCTGGAAATAGAAGATGAAAATATTACATAAATAACAGAAAGTAATGCTAGGATGGAATATGCAGCCATGTAAAAAACAACTGTGTATCAAAAACGAACCCCAGAACAACTCACTTCAGCAGCTTCAGGAAACATCTGACCTGTTTAAAGGATTGAAACCCAGCTGATAGTACAGTCTTTGTTGATCCAGGCACAGTCCTCAGCAAACATAAATTTGCTGAGTACTGTTTGAGCCTATTAAGTCATGCCCAGCTGAAGGTCTGGCCTCAGTAATTCTTGGCTGAAAAAAAGGTTAAAGAAAAAAAAATAAATTGTAATAAACAGCAATGATGGGAAAGAAGTGCAGGCTGTTGGCTGAAAGGTATCAGCGGTTCTTTTGTTGTCCGGTGCTTGGTTTGGGTCACATCCCCTGCGCTGTCAGGTTGGGCATGTCAAGAACTGATGCACATGGGGAGCCCATGGAAGAGGTATTTCAATTTGCTGCCTTGTTTAAAAACAGCATGATGGTGGGTATTCCAAGATGTCTAGTGGGAGTCAAGCTGGAGAGATTGAAACACAGACACACACAAATGCAGGGTGCACGCTTCCGAGGCTGTCACTATTGCCAAACTCTCTGCTGTTCAAACGACTATAAAATAAAATATATATATATAGCTTGCTGAAGGAATGAAGCGTCAATGTGATTCGAGGGCTCTCTTCTTGCATTTCTCTTTAGATCAGCTCCAGGTATCTGTCAGAAGGTCAGAGATATCAAAGGCAGAGGGGAAAAGCAGAAAGCAAGAGCCTCTTGCCCTGTGATACGGTTTATAGGATCCCCCCCTTCCGTTATCATCCCAGTCCCATGCCCTAAGTAGGATATAGGCAGCGAGTCCTTTTATAGGAAAATAAGATTTCCTTCCTTCCCTCCCCTTGGTGCTGGGAAATTTTACTCTGAAATACCAACCCAGAAGAAAGGTCCTTCCCTCACCCCCGTTTGGCAGCGGTAGCAGTGCCGGGGGAGGTGGCACCTTGGGTCCCAATGTGGAGCCAGCACTTTCCAGGCTGCCTCCTACCTCCTCTGCAACGAGCAGAGCTGTAGCAGCACTGAGCATCCTTCTCCTTCCCCCACTGAGGTGGTGATGACTTCTCCCTCCTCCTCCTCCTCCTTCTCCTCAGCATCCCGTGAAGGAGAGAAGACCATACATGAGAAGACAGTGCTCCACACCAGTCTGGGAGGTTCCAACTGCTGCAGAACTGCACGTGAAATTATGTCTCTTGCACAAGAGGACAGCCCTTCGCAGAGCTTTACTTTGGACCCTGATCCTGAAGGTTGCTAAGGCTCTTTGCTGTAGGTCATGGTTACACCCTACAAGCCAGCTTGTCTCAATATAAACCCTCTAGTTCTCTTGGCAGATGATCCCTTCATGTTTTTAGATACACATGAATGCAAAGCAGCAAAGCTGGAAGCGTTGCTGGCTTTGATCCTGACTGGCCATAAACCACAAGGTCTTAAAACACCAATGTGTGGTCAGAGAAATAAACAGAGGGCTTTTATGAGAGCCCAGGAACTAAAGAGGGGTGATGTGAAAGCCTTAGACCCTGGTTATGCTGAGCTTCGGGGAAGATGTGGGTGCTGTAGCCAGACCATCTCTGCATGGAGTGCGAATCTGAAAAACAGCCATGGAGATGGATGCCAAAGGATATTCCCAGAGAGGACATTAAAGAGTCAATCTGTCAAAATCTAGAGAATTATAAGTTGCTCTCGGCAGATTTCTTGCTTGTATCTCTCTTGCTCTCTATATTCACATAGCTACACCCCTGCCAGCACCATTTTTCATAGCTGTTTTTCTCTTCTGAAGCTGGGAGGAGCACAGGGAAGGGTGGCTTTGCTCCTGCTGTAGTTGTTGGACCAAGGAGGCAAAAACTGACCTTGCAGTTTCAGAGTTGCATTTGTGAATTTAACATTATTCTATGTGCTACATCTTATTGTACCTTATGAACTACAGTTTTTCTTTTAAAAGCCAAAGAAAAAGAAATTCTAGAAGAATCCTCATCCTTGCTTACCACAGCAGTCTCTTTTGTTTGTTTGTGGCCAACCCCATGTTTTGCACTCACATTGAATGCCAGGGTGGAGGGGTTGATCGGCTGGCTGCCTCTATTCCAGGGGGGCCTGATGGGAACTGCCTAGAGCAGATGTGGTCCAGCTGCTGGGGGCTGGGACAAGCATCATTTTTTTGATCTTCCATTAAATCTTTTTGGCACTCAAGCCAGAGAGGAACATCTGCTGTCCACAAACTGTGGTCTCAACCAAAGGCATGCAGACTAATGGAAAGAAACCTCAGCTCTTCCCCAAGAAAAAGAAATGTGAAAAGTGCTCATGTCTGAACCAACGTATTGTGATGCCTGCAATCTCAAATGAACCTCGTGTTATTAAAATAGCAGATGTTGTGTAAGATCTTGTGCCAGTGATGGCGCTTCTCAGCTGCCTGTGGCTCTGTAACACAGCAGAGGAAAGATGAAGCATGAAATCTGCATATATTTCTATGCACAAAAGAAGAAAAGTTACTGGGTGAACACAAAGAAGACGTTTCCCCAGCACTATGCCATCCACAGCTACGTTAATCTGCTTGACCCCAATTCACCAGTGTCCTGAAGTACAGGCAAAGGACCAAATGGTTAAAAGTGAAATGGTTAACCATAAAACGGGTAATGCTTTTCTGAAGTATCCCTTTGAGCAAGGGCCAGAACAGCCACACTGTTAACACACATCAGTGGCCTGAGCACCCAGGTTGCTTTTGGCTTCTGTCAATAAAAGGGCCAGGTAGGCAAAGGTGGGTAAGAATTTGCGACTCACAAGACAAAAGCTTGTTTTGAGCCTTGAACGCTTTTGTGGGACTTGGTCCTTATCAGTCCTGGGTGAATTCAGATCAAGAGAGTTTGGTGACATGGGAAAAGGATCCCAAGCAAAGAGAAGGCGAAGACTCATGCTGAGAACAAGCAACCCAACCACACATCTCTCCTCCTTGTGCCTGTCCACTCAGTCTGGGGTTACTCAGATCAGAGGCTCTCACCAGATCAGGTGTACCCTCTCCCCATCATCTTTAGCATGAAACAGCTCCCAAACAACTTTGCTCCTGTCTGCCACAAGGGGAAGTCACTTCCCACCTCTGGCTGTGGGATGAGACCACTGGTAGGACGCACCTCAAAAGGGAAGGAGCACCTCCACCCCTGCACCACTGAGCCTTGTTATTCCTATAGGCTCTACTGTTTGGTCCCACTGCTACATAGGCACTAAACACCACTTTGGTACCCGTCTCTCCTTTTGCAAATAAAATAAAAAAACCTAAATTAATTTACATTTCTCCAGCTCAGAAGCCATCACAGCCAGGGAAGAAACACAGATCTGTAAGGATCAGCAAACAAAGGTAAGCCAAATGACCACTGGGAGCATAATTATGAAATAGTTGGGGGTCACTACACTGATAAAAATAATCTCCTTGGGGGTAGAAGATAAAGCAGAACATGAGAGAATATCAGACTATGGTGTGCAAAGCAAAAAAAGAATCCTTTATCCCCTTTGTCTCTAGTATAGAAGTACCTGGAGGGAGTCCAAAGGTAATAGCTGGGGACTGTTGCAAATACAGCTAAAAAGAAAAACACAAATATCTTAGCTGTGACTTGCACCCAGCAGCCTCACCGCTCTGTCCTGCTCTATGCAAACATGTCAGTGGCTGCATCGCCTCCTTGCAACCTCCCTCACATACACTTGGTGCTAGAGGCTCGGGCCATCGGTACTGGCAGTGACCATAAGGCTCCCAGTGCCTGCAGCCTGGGTGCTCGCTAACCAGCGCCATGTCCTCAACATCCAGCCTCACCCCAGGAAGGAAACAAAAACCCACAGATGGCTGCACTGCCAAGAGGTGAGGCCAACTTCTAATCGCAGAAAATATTTGCTTTCTCTTCAACCCTGTTAGAAAACTAACCCTGAGCCCGCTGAAGAGAACAAAACACACAGACCGCTTGCCAGCCTTGCAGGCTGGCAATGAAGAACACGTCTCAAGGAGCTATGTTTAAAAAAACACTGTTTGGGAAGCACTACATCTTATAAAAGAAAATGCAAGAGGGGAAATAAAACCTACACCACCTACTGCTTTGCAGAAATGCCCTGAGGCCAGCTTAGTTTCCCACTGCAGTAACAGGAATGCTTCTTATTTCTGTCACACACATCAACAGGAATCCCAAAAACAAGGTCTCTGGTGTTCAATACTGTATCTTGTTTCTGTGTTTCTCAGGACCAGTGAGGCTATATCTGGAGTGCCAGGTCCAGTTCTGGGCTCCCCAGTACAGGGGGAACATGGACTTACTGAAGTGAGTGCAGTGAAGGGCCACAAAGACGATAAAGGGAGTGGGGCAGCTGTTGTGTATGGAGAGAGTAAGAGCTGAGACTGCTCAGCCTGGAGAAGAGAAGCCTCAGGGGGTCTTATCCGTGTGGTCAAATGTCTGATGGGGGCAAGTAGAGAAGACAGAGCCATGGGCACGAACTGAAATACAGGAAATTCTGCTTAAACAGAAGCAAACCCTTCTTCTCTGTGAGGGTGGTCAGACCCTGGCACAGGTTGCCCAGAGAGGTTATAGACTGTCCACCCTTGGAGATACTCTAAAACCTGACTGGACACAGCCCTGGACAACCCATTCCAGGGTCCTTGCTCTGAGCAGAAGGTGGAACCAGGTGATCTCTGGAGGTCCCTTCCAACCTCAGCTAGTCTGTGCAGACATAGACACTGAGATCTTACCTACACAACTGGTTCCTCTTCTACAGTCGCAGGAGAAAAACAGGCATTCCAGGGGGAGGCTGATGACCTCAGGCACCTGATGCATGAGCTGTCATGTAAAAACCTTCCTACAGAGAAAAGTTATCAAGAAAATCAATAAAATAATCTGTCATGGGATGTGAGTTCTACACTGTAATGTTGCCAGAGCTCTAGCTACTAGGTCTTGCTGCACTGCCAAGCATGGTCAGAAGAGCAAGAGTTGAAACTTTGTGTAGCTATTCAACCAAAAGGAAACTGAAAAAACTCCACCAAAGCGACAAAAAGCAAATGACATATATTTTTATATTAAATGATCAGCCCTAACACACAATTCATGTGTGGGTAGATGCAGTTGTGAAGGGCACAGTGACAGATTTACTTTACTGTGAGAGCAGGATGGTCCATGGGCAGCTTGAATTTCATCCAGATTCACAGGCAACATGAACACTGCTCCATTGCTGGGAAGGCTTGGATCTAAACCCCCTGACATGGGGGATCCACACCCTGGGAGATGGGCGATGGCACAGGTCCCACCTGTCTGTGCACCAGCACAGAGGTGCTGCAACACACACCCATGGAGGCTGGCTCTTGCACTTTGTTCTACGATATGTCAGAGCACAAAGCCAAACCCTCAAGCGGGTAGACCTTAAACCAGTCAACTTTTAGGAAACGCGCCAGAAATAGCAGTGGTTATAAACACAGTTAAACAATTGGCTCCATTGAAGAGCGAGGACTTGGAAAGAGCTGTGTGGGTGGGGTGCTATGTACCTACAGTGAGTGACTGACAGTTTTCTACACAGCCTAGAAACTGAACTTGCTTTGAAGAATGAAGCAAAACAACAATCAGCATTTTTTATTCCTAGATTAAAATGTAGGCACCAAAAAGGGATGCAAACACAGCAAGTAACTGTAGCGTATTGCTGGAGAAAGATAAGCAATCCTGAAAGCATGGTACGGGGCGGGGGGAAATCTTACATATGAAATGTGGAAAGCTTGAAAAAAAATAATTATTTTCACTGAGAATTTTTCCTCCTTTTAAACATTCGCAGGAATTGTTATGCTAGACTATGCGAGTAGCCTATTTTTAAGCCCGCTGGAGCTGCAGCTGTAGGTGGTGTCCGTAGCCAGATACAAAATGACCTCATGACTTTTATCAGGTGGAAAATGCCCATTAGAAAGAGGCCAAACGGCAGGGAGCAGTGCATGCATCCAAAAGCAAAGATTCAGCCTTTGATTCATGGGCTAATCAGGGAACCTGGATGACCCTGGAGGTCCATAGAAAATCAGAGTGTCGAGTCTCAGGACTGGCTGCATCAGGTAAAGCAGAGATACTGCCTTGTGAGCATCCATGTGCTCTCACATTCCCTTGTGGAGAAGCAGTGTCTGTCAGCTGCGAGGCTGAGGACACCACTCCTTTCCTGCTCTGCTTCCCCTTTCCCAGTGGCCTGAATTCACACTTCCTGGGGATTAAAGTTGGTTGTTCCAGGCACCGGGACTTGCAGTTGCATAAGAATTGTCTCTTAAAAAACCCCACCGCATAATCTGACAGCTCCCCAGTCTGCATCCTAGTTATCCATCCACAGGAACGGTCACATGTCAGAGCTTATCTGGACGCGTTGTATTTGCAGTAATTTCATTACTTCCTCAGCTGCATCCCCACAGCATGGAGCAAGCTGGGATACTCAGCATAGCGTTGCGGTGCACAAGCACAGCACTGGGACTTCAGCTAACAGGAGCAATAAGAAATTACACATGCCTGGAGTCTTAAGCCATACTCAGTCCAGGAATACAGTTCTCAGTTAAATTCAAGCCTTCCCAGGCAGATAAAACAGCTAGCCCCTTTCACCCTTGCTCATCTCACATGCAAGTTCCCGTTCACTCACTCCCCAGCTGCTCTTAGCAGGGAAAATCCAGCTTTGTCAGAGGAGAAGGAAAATTTAAAAGGCTACCAGGTCATAACTTTTATGTTCTGGCCCTTTGGCATGGTCACATCCCAGAGATACAGTGTGTTTTATTAATCAGGAAAGGCACCCAGGTGGTGTGAGCATTGCTGTGGGGAGCTGGTTTAGAGGCACAGGCTGAGTCAAGGCAGGACTCCTGGGCACCCAGAGGTGTCTGCTTTAGGCTGTGATCATGATGCATTATGGACATTGCAGTTATGGGACTTGAGGTTTGAATTCTGCACAGTGAAAAACCACATGCACACACAATTAAGAGACATTAAAGTGGTGAAGCTCTGGACCTTAAAATAATAAAAAAGAAAATTAAGGTTGCCTGCAAACCTTGATTCAACACCCTTCTTCCATTATATTATCACGTTAGCTGTGCCAGTAATTTCATAGCAGGGTTAATATATTTACTGCAAGCATAACAACAGCACTAACCTCAGCAAATGCTATTATAGCAGTAGCTTTACAGAAAAGGATGAAACATAAGCACCCAGGCAGATATGGACCCTCCCACTGGGCAGGGGAAGTCCTCCTCCCTCCCTCCCTCTCTTCCCCTGACTGTGACCTAGATGTGAGCAGTTCTTGGCCAAACCCAAAGGGTGGGTTAAGGCCCACTATCAATGTTGACAAAGGCACTATCTCATGTTCCTACTGTTGTATAAAGTTATCTAAATATATTCTGCTAGCAAAGGTTAGCACAGAATAGTGATTTAACTAAATATCATGGCTAGAAGTGGAGACTCAATAGACAGAGGGGTACTACCTTCAACTAATACCACCAAAACTAATTGCTGGTTTGGGAATGCACAGGGACGACACACTCGGTTCTCATCATCCCCACAAGCCCAGCACAACCTGCCTACCTGCTGCATCTCCAGGACATTAGCAGGAAATAAAGGTGGTTGTGATTTTTCCAGGAACAGAGAAAGCTTCATTCACAGCTCCTGCCACAGCAAACGTAATCCTCCTCTTGTGTCTGTATCCTCACAATGATGATGTGCAACAACACGAAGTTTGGCATGCATTATTAACAGTTAACAGTAAGAAACACCAGAATGAGGTGAAATTACCACAGAAGAAAACCTACAGGAAAATACCTACCCTCAGAGTTAGCAATAAATTCCACCTTGATGATTAAAGTTAAAATTGGTATCTGAGACTTCAAGAACAAAGGGATGCATTATTCTCATCATCTTTTTCTACTTTGAGGTAGCAGGAAGGGGAACAGCTCCTCTGTTTTGTTCCTTGGTGACAGAAAGTCGGAGTCACCACCACTGCATAACCTAAAGCAAAGTGTGAGTTGTCAGAGACACTTTTACTATGGCAAATGTTAGTGAAGCAATTACAGATTTTGTAAAGTGTACCTTGGAAAGAGGTTACTGGTCACAACATGATTTTCTGCACTGCTCATGGACCCGGCTTACTGTTCTGCACACTTCCATCTAATTTGGTGTCTAATGAGGTATTACTCATAAAAGAGGTCACTCATGTCAAGAGGAGCAATAGTTTCCAGAATAGTCTGAGTTTTTTCTACACATATTAACATTTTCCCAAGTACTACTCCAGCTATTTGAGATGTAAACAACTATTTCAAGTACTGCCACTTCATTCAATGCTGAAGCAGCTTTGTGGCAGCAAAATCTGGGGATTTTACTGTAGCAAACCTCAGCTTTGCTGTAATCCAAGAAGAATCAGGTGTGGTTAGGGTAAGAAATATGTTGTAGACAAAGGTTAAAAGTATTTCACCCCAGCATTGGCTGCTGGCTGTAAATCTCAGAGAACATTCACCAAAAAAGGGTTTCTGGAGACTTCTGTCTTGAATTTGACTAGTTGTGAGTGTGGGAAAAAAGGAAGACATGACATGAAAATACTACAGTAGGAAAAAAAAAAAAGGGGGCAATGACAAAAATCTGTCTTTCAGCAGTGCTTGGGGCAACTTCGATGATACATGCTTAAACCCCTCCAGGTTGTCTTACCACCAAGCAGTGCTACCTTCCCAGCTATAACCCAGGCACTGATCCCTCAAGACTCATGTTCCGCAAGTACTGGAAAGCGTTGTCAGAGAAATCCAGCATCTCCTTTCAGCTGAAGCTGCATCTTGTGCTTTAATCCAGATGGGTGGTCACAAAAACCTTAGGAGAACCTGTAGGAGTTTAATCTGCAGAACTGATCAGCCAAAACACAAATGTCCATATACACAAGTATATAGTAAATTGCTCATTTCCCTCAGATGTTTGAAGAGCAAGGAAAAATACTAAATTGTCTTCTGGGATATTAGACATGTGCATGAACCTGTATGCTTTGCTAGGCTGGTTTAAGATATTTAGAAACTTCTCCGTTAACCTGAATAAAAGAAATTAAGAAAGGGAGATCTAATGGCTTGCTGCCTTTTTTTTTTTTTTTTTTTTAATTGCTCTGAAAGACTAAGCTATAAAGTGTTCACCAAACAATCATGCCAGAAGATTTCATTAAGCCTTTTTAGGGTTTAGTGCTTATTAAATAAACTGTCATTAACTTAAAGAAACAAATTAATGGAAAACATATGAACCTTTTTAAGCTGTGAAAGTAATTACCAAATACCTGAACAGGTTTGATCTGACATAAAGTAAAACAAGTTTTAATTTACTGTGGAAACATGAAATCTATAAAGATTCAAATTTTGGGGTTTGCATCTTACTAAGATGATTATTCTTATACAAAAATGTTTATCACAGCATTTATCTTTAAAGCTCTCACTTTTGAGGGCATCAGAAAATGCATTACTTTCCTAAGTAGCATAAATCTGATAGTTATGGTGAGGAGACACCAGTGGATGTGCAGGTCTTGAAGTTGAAAGCTTCATGCAATCATGCCCTGAAGTGCAAATGTGCAGTTTAATATGAACAAAACTCTACTTAGTAGCTTAAACTGTAAAGCAGTCATTTTTTGCCTTTGTAGTTAACTGTATGTTACCGAACACCATCTATGCATATTTCTTTTCTGGTTACTTTTTCCAGAACCCACCAATTAAATAAAAGTAGTGGTTTGAGAGGAGAAACACCATTAATTTGCTTAATTTAAAAACCCCCCAACCTTTTAAATAAAAAGCATTTGCAATGATGAATTTGAAGCAGATACTAAAACAATTGGACTCGGGAACCTGCAGTGCTTACTCCTGAGACCAAGTGGTAAATCTCATTTAAGGACAGGGTTATTCTGTGCAGAAAACTTGGTTTATACACACATAACTTAAAAGATGCATTGTGATTAATCTCACATAGGGAGAAAGCTGTCTGTATGGGCTCTGTCTTTTTTTGGCCCTTAAAATAAAGATCAAAGGCAGGGATAGTTCTCTCACAGTGGCAAGAGGCTAAGGTTCAGGATATTGTAACAGCACCTTCAAGCAGAACCATGCCCAGGGCTCCTGAGAAAGAGGAACACCCAGACATGTCCCTGTCTCACTTGAGGAGGCGGCCTCTGAAACAGAAGCATCCCCTCACCTCTCCTAGTATTTACCCAAACTACCTCACTGGAGGACACAGCCTTTCTGCCCTCAGCAGGGACCGATGATAGCCTCAGTGTTCAGAAATGAGCACCCATTACTTCAGTGGCCTTTGATAAATACTGGGGAAAAGCCTGTGGGAGAGCTCTAACACCCCTTGCTACCAGGAGGCATAAGGCTGCTCAAAACTTCTGCAGTTCTGAAGGAAAAGGTCACACAATGCCCTAACTGGCTGATGGATACATGCCAGGCCCAGGGAGAAATCAGTTTCAAAGTCAAGCAACTAGGTATAATTCAGTCAAACACAGCTTGCTGCTTTTTTTTTTTTTGTTTTGTTTTGTTTTAAATGGAGGGGTTGTGACTGTGCAAGTGCTCTGGTAAAAACTAGTATTTAACCTTTGCTGGAAAAAACAGCAGGTACGTCAAAGTTGTTGCAGAGACCATTACGTACACGGAAACTCTTTTTGCACCTTTCACAAGCTTGCCCTTATTTCCTACATTTGGAAAAGAGAAAAAACATGGGAAAAAAATGCAAAAAAGGACAAAATTAAAAGAAAAAAAGAAAAAAGCACCTCAGAAGAAATTAAACACCTCCAGGAGACCCATAAGTGCCTTTTGCTTGCTAAGGCTCAGCTCCCTTGAATACAGTCACATAGAGCAAACTTCGTCCCTCCTGCAGTCTTTTCGTTGCTTCTCTCCCTTAATGGGAGGAGAGGCATGTGGTACTCTCCTCCCTCCCTCCAACAGACCACCATGCCCTTCAAAATAAAACAAAAAAAAAAAAAAGGGGAGTACATACTTTACATGGAACATTTAGTTTATTCTAAGTAACACTTTCTGAAATCAAATCCTTTCCAGTTAGAAAAAAACACAAGTTTTGCTGCAAAGATGACAGGACATCATCAGAACTTTTATCCACATTTTCTTTTGAGAAAACACCTTTCAGAAAGTGAGGCCATTTCCCTAGCCTCATGTCTAAAAAGGTGCTGTGTGTGGATGCAGTATTGCTCTGTTTGATGGGATGCATCAGGGCACTCTTTCTAGAGTTGAGTGACTGTAGCAGCTGTACCAGGATACACAGATCTATATATAAAATATACACACACACACAAATGTAGCAAGAAACAAAGCAGTTCCTCCAGTTTTTGAAGATTCATCTTGCCCAGGAGCATTAAGCCTGACTTGTGTGCACCAGTGTAGCAATTCTTTAATACAAGAGATGGACACAAAAACCCAAAAAACCTTCTGTATGTTAGGAATGTTGCAATTTGCCCTGCTTCATTTATGTTGTTGGAACAACATGCCAGAAGTTTTTAAGTCCCTGTAAAAAGACTATCCTTTCCTCTAGACTGGATCAGGTTTCCACACCAGAATTCCTAAGTTTCAAATAAAATTAGGTAATCCATGCTTACTTAATTACTGGGAAGTTATGCTTTATGAAAAATAAAATAACAACTAAGTGGGATGTAGAAAGCCATTTATACTAAAGGAATGAATCCTGTAATTTTTCTTAAGTTTCTAGCTTCAAAGTTTTCAGGGAGATAGATTTACATTCAGGTCAGGAGTTTCTGAACTGCTGTCCCATCCTATGGACCCCCACCTTTCAATTAATGGTTAACCAGACAGAAAAATTTCCAAATGAGAAGTACTTTCATTTACATTCATATTAAGTGGCAGTTTTGGGGCTGGTCTAGGGACTGGGTGATCCTTGCTGAGCTTCCTATGCCTTCCAAGAGTAGATCTAATTCAGCCTAGGGTCCATTCCCATCAACTACCGTGATCCTCAGTAGTAAGGATTTCAAACATTTTTTATGTGCATTAAACTTGCCTCAAAATCAATAAAAACAAACCAAAAAAGCAGTCAGTAGGTACTGTTTCTGTGCATTTCAATTTAGAAAAAAGGTCTTCATGTATTTTCATAAAGGCCTCTTCTGGGTTAGAGTACTCATAAAATGTACATTTACACTGTTATCCCTGAAAAGAAATTAATTTGGTGTCAGTTGGGCGTGAATAAATTACAAACATCACAACCCTACCAAGAAGCCACTGAACCATTTATTTTTATATGAAAGCTTCAAATATTTTACAACCCTTCTCCCCGAAGATGTAAACACATGCCTTTAAAAGCAGCAATTAATAGCGTATCACTGGCTATACGAGAAAAAGGACACTCAGTCAGCAGTATATTATCCCAGCAAACTAGATATTCTAAAACCCCATTTCTGTCATCTAGGGCAATGGCATAGCTACCAATACTCAAGGCTGAGTTCACACACACACAAAAACTGTACACTAGTTACTCCAGCTGGTAATATTGTTATATTTTATTTATTTTTTAAAAAAATTAAGTTACAACTTTCTCTTAATGAAAAGCAAACTGGAATTTGAACTCTTACTCTAAATGTACCAAAATAAGCACAGTGAAAGTCAACCGTAGACTGCAAACAACTGTAAACTAAGATTTATATTGTTGTACCAAAAGCTGAGTTAAAATAGAACAAATAAAAACACCAGACAACATGCATCATATTCTTCCTTCAAAGATCAAGATGTGAACAAAAGCTTGACCTCCATTATGTTTTCTTCAGTTGGTTAGAAAGAACATGAACTAAAAATTTAATGTAAGCAACTGCAGAAATTGAGCTAGAAGGATGAGGCAGCCTTGAATTTCTTACAGACTTCTCACTTCTCTTTTTATTGAAAGGGAATGAGAAATATGGACCAGATGAATACACAACTGGACTACTCTGATAAAAAAATGTATTGTGGCAATTCAGTTACCTGAGAAGATAGTTACCAGTATTGCAGAAATCTTTAAGTTCTCAAATGACATTAAAACAACTTAGTACACTTTGAAATATGTGATCCCAGTGACTAACCAGAGACCTAGGAATACTCATCTCTATATTAAAACTGAAAAACGTAAGGAGAAAAATACCTGAAACAATTAAAAGGCACTTTTAGCTGGCATGTGTTTTGTTACATGCTACAGAAAACCGAGTCAGATATGGCATTATACTGAATCTTATAGTGGTCCAAGCAGTATAATCGTATACACTGTTAAATATACACACGATCGTATAAATAGTCAATTTGCAATGCCAGCATAGTTAACAGGAAGAAATTCACCTTTTCTTAAACTTAAACAGTCAGGTTTCTAGTAAAGACATTTTAGACATTATTATAATGTTTAACATTATTGCATGCAACACTGTCTAAAAGTTTTATAGCACCTCCATGTATCGCTAGGCAAGAAACAGTCCTGGTAAAACAGTTGGAGAGAAATTCTCAAGCCATCAAGTCTCCTGTCGCACGCGAAATCGCAAACATCCTCAGTAACTGCACACCTGGACAAGCCAGATGTTTGTATATAAAAGGCAACTTTATTCATATACCCGTAGTCCTCTGTACAAAGATCTGACCCTCAAGTTTTAAAACACACAGACACTGAGGGGCATGCTAATGACAGACTTAAAAATGAGACCTATTATTTACCTGATTTCAAGAGGTGCCTTTCAAAGCCAGCTAGACAACTGAAGTGTAAATCCCACCAGAAATTAAGAGCTGTTCCCACCATTTGGACATGATTGTTGAATTCAGACTAATAAAAAATATAAAATTAAAAATCTAGGCTATCCCTATGGATTTATTCTCATTCTTTACATTTCAGGGAAACTACCTACTAGAAGTAATCTGTCATCTTCACCCCTTTCTTTAATCCTTATTAAATAACCCAGCATCTCTAACAGGGAAAGTGAAAAGCATTAGTAAACAGCTGGATGGCCACAGCATCATTTCTTCACCGAATCCTTACTCTTTTGAACCAAAAGCATAAGATATTAGTAAACTGTGAATCTACAGGCTTCCAAACAGACACGCAAATTGGTTTAGATTTTTGTAACTGGTTTTGTAAAAAATTAAAGAAAATACCGTCTTTGGTGCAAGCTCACACAGTGCTATCAAGTATAACATCAACTGGAAATTAGAGAAAACCCGTAATTTTACTTCCAAACTAGAAGAGCCCAAGCTCAAGCATTCACACTGATTTACACCCATGGAGCTCTTCCAGGCAGCACACATGGTCTTTCACTACACTTACATAGTACCAACATGCTAAATATGATGAGTTTTCAAGCAGCAAGTGGTGAAAATGACAGTGTCTCCTCCTTCGCTCAGACATCGGCAGATCGTTTAGACATCTGTGCAACCTGGAGCTGCCTTAAGATGATGATGGAGCCTACACCTTCCAAGACTTATCAACCAACACTCAGGAACAAATGACTTGCCAGGAGAAACTACTGGACAAAACACTCTCTCTATTAATGCCACAGTTTCAGGCTGGCAGTTAGAAATTAATTTTCCTGATATCTTCATAATAAAAAGCAGGAGTGTACCTTTGCCACCTGTTTCATAACCAAAAGCACATCTAGTGTTGGAACATCTCAAGCGGTTTTGAGTGTGCTAGGTGTTCACTCTAAAACTGAAAGCTATCAACAGCTGAAGTTAAAAAAAAACAACAAAAACCAACAAATGAACAACACACATACAAAACAACAAAACACATTTAAAAATAACACTCGTCTTCAGGTTTTTTCCCTAGACCCCTGTCCTTACACCTGTATTTCCACAGGAAACTGCTATATTTGGTGTAAAATTACTCCGCTAAACCATCCTGTTCTTTATTTTCCAGCAAAGACATGCTTGTATCTCCATTATTCTTTTCATTTTTATCTCCATTGTCCTCCAATTGCTCCGATTTCTGATGAGCAAATGTGTAAGTGTCATGGTCTGTGTCTGTCAGAGGCAGAGGTTCCTCAGTGTTAGAAGAGCATTTAATGTCTTTTCTGAAGGAGAACGGAGGTGGAGAAGGTGGCAAGCTACCAATGGGTCCATCAAAAGGCCGGTACACGTCAACTTCTGGAGCAACAGAGCCATTGGATTCCTTCAGCAAGTGCCCATAGACCATAGCATCATCAATAACTGCATAGACATGAGACTCATTGTTTTTCCTCCCTTTTGTGAATAAGCCTTGTTTTCCAGGCACCTGGGTATTTACGTTGGCATTGTACACTCCCACCATGGGATTCTGGCTTTTCTTCTTCCTGTTACAGTTGAAATTGTTAACAGGTCAGAAACAACACATGGCTGGTGCGTTTGGACTCAGTAAAAACAGCTTGTTTACCCATCCCAGCCACCCAGTGTCAAGTAGTCTACCTGGATGGAAGGCTCTACTTCCAATCTTAGGAAAAATAACTCTTGAGTCTAGACATGCCTTTTTAACAGAGCAGAAGATAACTTCATGCTATTTGGTTACCTACTACTGCTCTGCTGACCCTGAAGTTTCAAAAATTAACTCCAATGACCTCTCAGGCATGGAGGTTCCGGCTTTGCAGTGTACCATGTCTCCCAACATCCACAGACATTAATAGGACCTAGAGACCATCAGGTCCTCACAAAACAAGGCTGAGCATTACTGAAGACGAGTGAGATAGAGTGTCCTCAATGAAAGTCGAATGAACTTTTCTTGGTTGCACTTTCTGGAGTGACTGTCCCCAAAGTGGAAAGACCAAAGGCTAAACTGAAGATTTTTAAGCCTGTATTTGTCAAGTCTTTCCTGTATGGCAGAGAAGTGAGCTCATGGCTGCTCTAGTCATCACATTGCACAAATTCATTCCAGCTCTACAGCTTCAGGACCCAATCACCTTGGCAGCACTGATCAGACATGTATCAGAAATCCCAAACTATTGATGACTTCAACTCTGCTTGCATGAATAATGCTATGACTGTTTTCTTTGCACAACCTAGTTCTCTCCGCAAGGGCTCATCGCACAGAAAAATGCTCCTACTTGATGTGCAAACTCCAAGAGAAGTTGCTGGAGGTTGCATAGATGAATGATAGTTCCTAGTATATCTGGGTGAGTTTACAGCTTGTTTGAATAAAATCTTGTCTAGAGTCACACGTGCAGCAGCCACGTTCATTGCAATTTCATTTCACAGGAATTGCTGATGAAGTCCAACCAATACCTTACTTACAGTATAGCCAGAAGCCTGTGCTAAAGGCCAAGGTAAGACAATGCACTGTGGACTGAAGTAATGCGACTCGAGGAATGCTGCTCTAAGCCTTAAAGTTAGTCAATTTAGTGTAAAGCAGCATTTCTGGACTCACATTAATTCCACCACTACTGCCTACATCATGCTTCAGAACCTTATTCAAGGGATCTATATCAACACATGAAACAGAGGGCCCAGCAGCACTCCCAAAATGCCTTCTTGAACTGCTAAGCTACACATGCCAAAATATTAACTTACTTCTTCTTAACACAGAACACAGTCAGTCCAATCGCTGCAAGAACTCCAGCCCCGGCCACCACAGCAAGTACCACTCCTAGGTCTGCAAACAGACAAGGTACAAGGACACTTAGCAAGAGACACAACAGCCAGCTTTCTCCTTAAAGCTGTCTGGGTCTGAACCTTCTCAAGAGTTTCTAAGCATAGCAGCTGCCTGCAGAGCAGGAGTTTCCAAGCTGTGCTCACTGTGGGGCAACATAAGCCATTTCCACGAGGTTGGAGGCCGAACAATAACAAACTCCTGCTGCTAGCAGTGGAGCACAATCAAAAAAACCCAACCAACCCACCACCTCCAAGAGTTCAGCTCATGTGCTGCTAAACTTAACCGCAGCATCTCACATGCCTCTGGCTGAACAGGCAGGGAAGAGAAGAAAGTGCACAGGGAGACAGAGAGGGATTCAACAGAGGAAACAGTGACATTTCATCAACTTCCCCTCAATACCATCCTTTCCTCTGAAATGCAAAAGTTCTCCAGACCTGGGCTTTTCTAGGAGTCATAAAATTGATCTGGAAAGTCCATGTATAAGCAAAGAAAAATGCCACATGTTTTAAAAGGAATATACATTACACAAAAGACTAAAAACTAAAAATTAATTTGATAGTGTTTCAGTTCTAGCCTGTGTAGCCAATACTTCTCCACACAGCAGTCTCCCACAGGTGAAGATGAAGTGCAAATGTGAAGGAAGTTTACATATGCAAAAGCTACCCTAAAAATACACCCCTCACCCCTTTTTTTTTTTTTTTTGACTACTTATGTTTCAGGGAGATAAAAGACAACAAGAATACAGTTTTTGCTGTTAGTGTCGGTGTTCATATGAGCAAGAAATCATCCCTGGGACAGGTCTCACCATATAGTGCAGAGTGCTCTGATGACTAATTGAACTGCTAACAGAAAGTAAGGACTACTTGGATGAATAAGTTGGCACAACCAAATACCAAGTCATTCACCAGGTCTGTGACCTTGGGAGGGTAAAAACATCACATCCAGAATGTATAAGATCAGGTGATCTTCAACTTAAAAAGGTAAATTTAAAAAAAAATAAATCTAGTCTTTCTTCCTCCAAGACCTGCAATCCTGTATCTCAAAAAAACCCTCCTAAAAACCACAAGAAGACCCCCATTACATTAAAACTCCTCATTCCTCCCCAGCTGTAACTCTCAGAGGTTTTTGAGGGACAGCTATTTCCAAGGGTAGGGATCCCGTAAAACCCACACCCAAGGAGAACCAGCATCCATTACTGCTCCCCCAGGGAAAAGAAAGGAAACAAGCAGAAAGCAAACCACTACAACACCTTACAGGACTCACCTATCTGCTTGTCAGCAGAAGTCACCCAGAACTGCAAGGTCAGCTGTGTCTTATCCACGGGTTTACAGTTGGAGACATTTACCCAGAAGTCATGATACATGTTTCGGGGCTCGGGCAGCTGCTCGTCCTCACGGCACACGGTCTCCTCCGCCCCTAGTGTCTCTTCCTTTATGTTGACATAGGCACGGCCTGTCTCACAAATGATGCCCATGCGATTCTTGGAGAACCCAAGGCGGGCAACTTGCTTGCTGGGCACAATGATGTACCAGGATATGGAGACATAAGGAGGTAGACCATAAGGCCAGTTGGGAGTCTGCAAGTAAACTTTAGCTTTTGCATCAGGACTCACAGTGAAAGCACACTCATCTGTAGCAAAGGAAAAGAATAAAGGAATGAAAACTTAGTTTTGATATTTCTTTTTAAAGCCTTCTCTTTCAGCATGTAAAATTATCTGGTTTTTCTTCTTCATAACAAAAAAGCACCACTTATACCTGTGATCAGCAAATTTATACAGTCAATTGCATCTCAGTATCAGCAACAAAATTCACCTATTGTCCCCTCTCCCATCAATAATTATCACAATTAGCACAGATATATATGCAGAATTTCCCACAACCAATTATCTACCACCTAGAGTACAAAGTTCCTTTCATCTTCCAGGAATAATCCACCTCACCGATTTAGATAAAGATTGATCCTAGCAATGGGTCCAGGACTAGACTCTACAGAATTGAACTCTTACTTATATTTGTTCGTACGTGCTCTAAGAAGCGTATCGAGAGATCCAACACGGCACAAAGTGGTACAAAATGCTACCTTACCTTTAATATGTGGCACAAAAGACATTTTCAGATCCTGATGGTTAGACTCATTAAGGAATCCTTTACCAAATGTTTTTAAGGATATGGTGATATTATTCCTCAACTGAATCTTTTCAATGGATCCACCAGGACAGAATACACCAACATTCAACTCTGCCTCTGGGGTGGCACTAACAATACTGTAACTGTAGCTTGTGTTGCACCTCTGCTCTGGGACGTGTTGCTGAAGTTTCAAGGACGGAGACGTAATTTCTATGTTGATCAGATCGGGAGCCAAGAGCTTCCAAATAAACTTATGCAGTCGAATTGGCAATTGGGTAATAGTCTTGGGCACCGAAAGGGAATAGATCTTCCTCTGACACCACCGAAGATCGACACAGCCTGCAATCACAAAAAACAAGTCCCAAGGGTTGTATTTTTTCTTGCAGAGGAAATAGCTAGGAAAAATAAGTTTTCCTGTGTACCACAGTACACACACACAGAGAGTACTGTTGGTTTTGTGTTACAGACCCAGATAAGCATCTGCCTAAGAATTTTTTTAATAGAAATGACACGTTTGAGTAAAAAGCTTTCCTTAAAATGGTGCACGACACCAAAGAAACCAACAGATACAAACATATTCAAAATCCCTCAAATCAAGATATTACTTTTTCTGTATCACTTGCTGATTGGGACACTGTTGCAGACTAGCCAAGATCCAGATATATACTTAAAAACTTTTTCTCTACTAGTAGTTGAAAGTATTTGGGAATATCCTACACCAAGTGGATATGCAAGAGGCACAAGACGCATTCCTGATGGCCACCTTGGTCCTGCATTTTCACGGGCAGATTTATGGCTCCCCTGCTCTGTTTCCATATTTTGCAGTTTTTCAGTGCGAAGATTCTTAGGTGCCTTCTGTCCTTCCCCTTTTAGGAATAGCTACACAGTTTCTATTATTAAAGGTAGAATGAGGTAATGAACAAGGTCATCTCCAGATTCATTGTACCCATCTTCCAGCTGGCCAACACCTGGTTTCTAACCACTCTATTTAAAGCCCAAGCAAGAGAAGGTTGGTTTGACCCCTGAGGAAAAGCATGCAAAAGCATTCTCTAGGAAACAACGTTAAGCCGCTTTTGTCATACTTATGCCTTTTTCAGCTGTGATCCTCAGATGGGACAAGTCCTTGCATAGAAAGGAGATCTTGTAAATGGCTCCAGACACCAAAGTCAAGACGCGGTCACAGGTGCGAGGATCCTTGCAGATCAGGCATATCGGTTCAGACATGAGCGGGATGCGGCTGGGCCACCCTTCAAAGTGTATTGTTACTGTCATATTCCACTCCTTGCTCAGGTCGACCAGATGGGTGACATCTACAATGAAAAACATCCCACAGCAATTACTGGCAAGAAGCATGGTGTGAAGCAGAACTTTCTCCATCTTCTCACCCCGTTAAGACGAGCAGCTGTCATAGCCATTTCTTTATGAGCTAAGAAAACATTATTTACTTCTTTGCATCAGTGTAGTATGAACTTAGGCAGTATCCTATCGCTTTCCTAATTTAGAGGTTTGATCCTTTCCACACACAAATCCCATTCCCCTACTACTTCCCAGCTCTAACAGTATAACACGCATGCTAGCCCCTTTTGAACAGGTTAGGCTATAATGTAAGGAGCTCAGCCAACTATGTTGGAATTGTTTTCCCTAAGAGGTTTCTTGCATTTCTTTTAAAGTCAATTCTACCGATCACACAACAGTTGATCAGAAAAGGCACCAACAGAAGGCTAAGCAATGCATGTGTCTCTCTCCCCCTCTGCTAAAGCACTGGTGAGGCATCTGCAAGTGCTGGGTCAAGTTTTGAGCTCCCTAGCACAAGAGACACATGGATGTACTGGAGTAAAGCCAGCAAGGAGCCACAAAGATGCTCAAGGGATAGAAGGATCTCTAATAGGAGAAGAGAATGAGAGCTGGGACTGTTTAGCCTGAAGGTGGTGGCTCAGGGGGATGTGGGCATGTGTAAATGATAGGGTGCCAGACTCTTCTCAGTGGTGCCCAGTGACAGGGCAAAAGGCACAAATTGAAATATAGGAAATTCTGCTTAAACATTAAAAAAAAGCCAGGTTGGTCAAACACTGAAACAGGCTACCCAGAGAAGTTGTGAAGTCTTTGGAGACACTCAAAACCCAACTAGACACAGTGCTAGGCAACCTGTTCTAGCTGACCCTGCCTGAGCAGGGGGTTTGACTAGACGATCTCAAGAGGTCCCTGCCAACCTCAGCCATTTCTGTGAGTCTGATATCCTAGATGACTGATAGAAACCATATCTACTCCAATCTAACTGAAAAATCATGAGCCCTACTTCCATGAGTCTCTTAAGCGTGCTCCATAAGAGCAACTCTTGCACAATACAAAAAATAGACACATTAAAGGGGAAAGGGTTATGATTTTTTTCTGACTTTCCCTAACCAACTGGCTTCAAGGCCTTGTCTTCCATCATGTACTATCCAGGGCAGCTACAGCAAGTCGGAACAACAAGGGTAAACAGGGATGACAAAAACCTTCTCCCGCATAAGCTAATGGCAGTTACAAATAGTCAGAACATCTGGAATGGGGAAGATAGGGAAAGAGGAAAAAAATCCCAAATCACAGCCTAGTTTAAAGATTAACTATCACATGGAAAGATAGATATTGGATCCACACAGTATCCTTACACTGTTAACAAGGCATGTGTCTCTGATGTCAAAAGAAAGCAACTTGATTAGTGGAAGGTGTTCCTGCCCATGGCAGGGGGGTTAGAACTAGATGATCTTTAAGGTCCTTTCCAACACAAGACATTCTATGATTCTATAAAGAAGATTAAAAAACAAATCTATACACATACACTATTATTACTTTTAATTTTCTGGTTTTAGCTATGGATCTCAAAGTCATAAACAAAAGGGGAATAAAATAGCTCTCTCCTGTGTGGAAAACTAGACACACAAAAAGGCAAAAGGTCAGATGAAATTCTCCAAGTCACTGGCACAACCAAGCACAGAACCAAGAATTTCTACCACAAGGTAACTCTTTTTTCAGAATTTTTTTTTTTTTTTTTTTTGGTAGCAGCTAAACACAGAGAGGGTTAGATCCAGAAGTTATTTCGACTGGAAAGAGCTATATTCTCCTCTTATTTAATGACAAGTGCCACAGACAGCTGTGGAATACCCAAATGTTTGGGAAGCTTTGAGAATATGCAGATACCAATACATTTTTAATAAGAACCATGTTTAACTTGCACACTGCAGATGGCATTTCTTGGTTTGGGGTTTTGTTTGTTTGTTTTTTAAATTAAAGTTTCAATACTGTCCTGAGGGCTGAATTTGAATCTTTGATGGGACTTATGTAAGTACAAAATCACTCATGAAATCCTACAAAACCCCTAGAGAAACCACCGTTGTCTCTTAAATCCAAGTGGTGTATTACTTACATTTCATTCAGTAAATGACAACCTATTTTTAATTTTTTAGGTGATTATCGTCTTGTCTACTGACCATAAATACATTAAAATTCTTCTTTGTTTTCCCAAGTAGAAGGGAAATAAAGCTGATTAACTGAATACAATGTTTTCACTCTGTCCAGCTTCCAAGATGCAACACACAATAAATGTAAGCAAACGTGATTTAGTTAACAACAATTTCAGGAGGATTTGCTGTTCATGAATGGAGCCAGGCTAGACTAAGAACTCAGGATTACAGTGGCGAGATGTTACAGACCCTTTCTGGATACGTGGACTTCAAGGTACAGGCCATTCAAACTTTATGCCCTCTAAAATTACTTCAAAGGCCTTCAAGTAGCTCCTGCTGCAGGGGGCCTTCCTCCAGACCATGGACTTTCCTCCACCTGCTCCTCTGCAGTGAGGGTTACCTTGATTATTGACCTCCACCAAGAACTGAGATCAGAGCTAAAAAGCCAGAGGATAAATCACTAACTTCATAGCTCATTACCTAGCCAGGCCTTTTATTTCTGTTTTTAGATAAATGCTCTGGTATTACAAATCATTGTGTTAAGCCATCTAATTCTGAGGCAAGTAAACAGAAAAAAAAAAATTTAGCATAGCAACAAGTAGCAAGAAACCTAAAGAACATCCAAATGTGCTGAGAATATTATCACTGACATTTTCCAGGTCTAGTGTGACTTCTTCACACTAGAAGATGTTCAGACTTCCCTAGGAAGCAAAATAAAACTCAGAGAAAAGAAGGAAGGAAGGTAAGAAATGCATATTGGTGCCATTAACAGTATGAAGACAATTCTACATCTCCAGTTTCACCAGTTCAGGCTAGGGATCATGATCAACCATGACAGCAGGTTTCACCTGGTCAAGCACAACTGCTTACATCCAGAGCAGAAACATGGGCTCACATTTTAAGAATTATCTTTAAACTGTTGAATCTTACAGATAAAAATAAAACTGTATGAATAAGCTTAAGCTTTATTTCTGTATTGGAGAACAGGCAGCAACATGTGAGTCTGGACAATTCCAATCAAGTAGTTGCAGCCCCTGCCCAATAGCTGGATCAGGCCCCCAGAGGGAACACAGTCACAAGGAAAGGCTAGCTGGTGCTTAGCTTTGCTTATACAACATGCAAGACCTGATACTGCAGGCATTAAAGGTATTTTTCAATTACATGACGCAGGTACTAGAAAAGGAAAGGAATCTCCATTTTCAAGCTACAGTGTAAAATCTACAAAGGAGCTTTATACTCCATTGCAAATTACAAATTTTAGCACCACTGTCTGCCTTGCCATAATGATGGCCAGTGGTAACCCAGGCAGTAAAACAGGCCTCCGTGTTGCTTGGCAACCCACCTCCTTAAACTCAAGGAAGATCTAAGGAAAATGACAAAAACCTCAGTATTTCTCTTTCTTGCGATGCTCAGCCCAGGCATCTGTAAGCAAAAGCAACAGAAGGAGCAGAC
Source organism: Athene cunicularia (assembly GCF_003259725.1). NCBI lineage: Eukaryota > Metazoa > Chordata > Aves > Strigiformes > Strigidae > Athene > Athene cunicularia. Next base: position 5,374,285 of record NW_020799095.1, read on the forward strand.
AGGTACTTACTCTCATCAACCTGCGGGTGCTGAACGACAACTTGGAAGAGCAAGCGGAGAATGCCAGGGTTCTGGGCATCCTGATCACAGCCCTGCAGGGACAGGTTGAAACTGCCAGCGATATTGGCAGGCTGACTGTCGCTCAGCTTAAACACCTCTGGATTGCTGAGGGAGCCAGGGATGTAGTACTCCACCCTCTCTTCTTTCCTTTCACAGTTGGAGAGGCTGTAGTTGTGGAAAAACACGCTTGCTCTCATGTTGGAAGGAACCACAAACTGCCATGTCATGAGCTCGTCTTCAGGAAAGCCCAGTGGGTAGTTTGGGGACATCAAGGTGATTGAAGATTCCCCCTTCAAAATTGATTCAATAATGCATAACCCTAAAACGGGGCGGGGGGGAAAACCCATACAAAACAAGTTGTAATTAATGAAGACACACTGACATATCTAGCACCCCAGCAGCAAATTTTTATTTTGACAGTGAGATCATCCACTTCATCTACAGGTTATTACAAAACTCTCAGACTAAAACATACACTCGAGTTGATGCTTTGGTCTTCAATTACAGAAAAAGTAATGGAAATATTAATGCTGTATTTTCAGTTTACTGGGTTCACCTTTCAAGCACATGGACAGAGAAGCCTTTATTTTTTGGACAGGAAAGATCCAAGTTGCTACTTCTGACCCTGGCTTTACAAGAGCAAACACACAAACCGGTAACTCCTTCTGCTTCACTGGGTTTTGGGAAACAAAAGATGTGAACTTTTATACTAGCACAGAGCTCTCAGTCCGAAAACCTCCCAGATCTAAGAAGAGCATGCCAGCAAAGAGCCTCCTGATAAAACACGAGTGCGAACCCCAGAGGCTGTGCAAGACACTTCATGCTTGGATGACTCCTGTCAGTGTGAAGAGATCATGGTCCCACTCTAGGAATCCAGCAACCACGTGCAACTGCGAGGAGTGCCAGAATTACAGAAACTTGTGCTCTAGAAGCTCAAACATGGACCAGGTTTCTTTTATAGCTGATGGCAACAACTGCATAGTTCAAGTACAGAGGAAGAACATCCCCCAAGGAGTGTTTGTCATGAGATCAAAGTAACCAATTGATTGCTATGTAATATTACAGGTATTTTAAGAAGATTACTACACTATGTTTTATGTTACCATGCAGGTTGGAACACATAGCGTATCTGAGCAGGCTCAGGACCTTTCCAGGTGCTGCTTCCCCTTTTCCTACCTTCCTCTCCTGAAGAGAGGCATAGCATTGAGGCTCCAGAAGTTAAGGAAGCCTTATTTATACACACTGCAACCAGCAAATAATTCTCTTGGCTCATTCTAATTATTATGTCTAGTCTCACCTAGCTGAAAACACAAAACCAACAGAGCAGGTACGTTTAAGTTTCAGGAAGTTTAACGAGTTTGAAAACAAGTAATATGCACCAAAAGCAGCAACACAACAGTGTTCATCATTATTAGCCAAACTAAGATATTCTGACCCCAGAAGAGCACCGGCTACCAAACTAAAAACCGTACGACAGCTTTCAGAAAAGATGATGTGGGAGTTAGAGATAACAGACCAAAACTAGAAGGTTACCTGAGAAGAAAGGTTTAAATAATTCTGCTGCAATCTGCACAAAGTGATTACAGGTGAGGAAACACTACTCCTTACTTACGTTTTATGGAAGCCCTGTTAGCTATGCTGAAGCCTGAGGTGGTGAGAGGCGAGTCCCACGGGAGGTGCAGAGACATGACAACTCCTCCCAGCAGCTTGACACGAGACACCGAGCCATTCCTGCAGAAGGTGCCAATGTTGACTGTGGCTGTATCAATACAGCTGTTGATGTTGTAGCTAACAAAATCTGGGCATGTCTCTCCTGGTTCAATCTGTCTTAGCCACGGGGTTGAAAATTTCAGTTCAAGTCCAGCCTTTGTACTCGCCTTCACGTCCCAGATGAAAGTCCTGTTAAGGCGAGGTAGCCCCGGTGGGTAAAGATGAACATCTCCAAAGGGACACAGGCCTGATACACAGTCTAAATGCAGAGAGAGAACAGCCATAATACACTCTGGAAATCACTGAAGTAAACAAGGAATTTGACACTTTCCCCTTCATTGCTATTTTCACAATTTTTAGGTTGCACTTAATGTGCCTTCTACATGCATTAAAAGACACTCCTACAACACGGTCACCTGGTGTATCTAAACGGGACTCCTAGCCCATAAGGTAGACAGGATAAACCTGCTTTAGTCAGGCTGACTAATAGAAGTGATTCATTGTCTCCAGTATTCCTGCCTTGTTTGCTGAAGAATTTAGAAGGTATTGAGTGAATAGGGTAGAGTACTGAATGGGCAAAAGGGAGAAATTCAATGTCAGGAGAGCTAGAAATTACAGATCTAAAGAACTGATTTTGTTCCATCTTGCTCAGAGAATTCCTGGCAAATCATTCATCTTTAAATTTTCCACTGCTTGCCATGAACTCTATCTTCCTTTCCTTGGTGCCCTGATGAACAATCTGGGCCCTGCACTTTGCAGAAGTGGTGAATAACAACAACTGCCACTGCAGAATTCTGGAGAGAACTTAGGAAGTTTTTATCTGAAAAATCCAAATTATTGATATTTCAATCTGGACACTGAAAATAAGGACACTTTAATCTACGTTTAGGCTCCAACTTAGAAGAAATACCACAAACACATCTTACAAATATATCATGAAATGTTGTGACTGTTACTATATACATGAATTATATAAATAAAACTGCAAAAGAGGAAGAGAACTATCCTTGAACACCACCTCGAAAATATCAAAGATGTTACCAAAGACTGAATGCCCAATGAAGTTTGGGATCTTGTTGAGAAGTAGCACATGTTCATGACATTAAAGAGTACATTAACATACATACACCAGGGATAACACCTAAACCAAACAAAGCTTTAGTTACAACACTTCCAAATCTTTAGTTTCTTGACTTCAATAATGTTCACTAAATATAGGGAAACATGTGCGTGTCTTCAAAGTTTGAGGCTCTTATAGGCACAATCAAGCTGTCAAAACAAATAATGTGGGTAATATATCATTATTAGTGTTTAGAGGCTTTTGACAGGAAAAAATATTCTTTGATGGGTTTATAAACTGTGGGAAAAGGGAAAAAGGCAAGGAAGTGATGCAACAAACTACCATTTAACTGTTTCCAGAACAGCCAACCTAACATTAATTCTGCTAGCCATAATACAGACTTCATTAATTTGCATAGTTTTAGTAATTCAGGGTTATTTATCAGTGTTCAAAGACTTCTTACCCAAGACTATAGGGGATACCTTAATGCAGTAACAGGAAAAAAAAATGCATGTGCTTTTCCTACAGGAGCATTACCATTGGGGGAAAAAATTAAAAACCTATATCTTACCAATATTTTTCTGAATTTCCATTATAAAATACTTCTCTGGAGTACTACAAGTGAAGGTAAAAGTCACGTTGTCCCCTGGCTTTATCTTGAGTTCAGACCTGATGACATTTTTAACACGAATTTGACACCTTGGTAAAACACCAGGTCTCAGTTTAATCATAACTGTGATGTTGTCCACTGTACGAAGAGAGATCATAAAAGCAGCTAAGAAAAAAAAAAAAGTGTTTTGTTACTAGTAGGTACAAATACCAGCAGCCTCTCCACACTTCCCCACAGATGCCACATTGTCAGAACAAATATTCACATCCACGTTCTCGGAAGTCTCTGGTGTTGGACCAACAGAAAACTCTGCTTTTCCAGTCTGATGCAGACAACACAGAAATCCACTTGCTGCACACACCCAGAGAGAGGTATACATGGAATCTCTGTGGGACCAGTTCTGCTCCGGTTTACCTTCAGCAGTGTTATTTCACATTTAAAAAGTAGCTCAGCTATTCCTTTCAAATTTCTGTTGTCCCAGTTTGGGATTTTGTTCTGTTATGCCCATCATACAGCCTGCTTCATTTCTGAAGGCACCCATGAAGTCAGCTTGGGAAGTTTATTCAGCACCAAACAACAAAGCAAGCCTCAACTTCAATTGCACATGATGGTAACGGGTGAATCTCTGGCTATACCTCAACAATTACTGCAGACCAGATGAGGTATCCTGGTGATACCAAAAGCACGTACCCACAGACATTTACACGTGTGGTCGTGGTCCATTCCCACCCTCCCCACCTTTTACAACTCATTCCCTGCAGGTACAGGACATCTACGCAATGCCCCTCAGCAGCACAGAAGGCATCTGTGGCCTGGGACAGACCGTGTGTGCTTGGGTATCTCCTCTCCATCCCTGACATGACCATCATAGACTTACACCTTTCGGAGAATACATAAAAGCCTCAACAGTCTTCACAGATTTCAACCCATCCTCAAGCACTACTGAATGAAGGAGCAGCTCTCACAGGAAATACTGGAGCCACAGAATAAACTGCTTGTTCAATATTTTTATTTTATGGGTCTGTTTATCAATAAATGGACCAGACCTGACTGTCTTCTAAAAATATACATTCATTATAAGAGAACAAGAACTGTCTGGACATTCAAGATGACTAGAAAAGTTACTAGCATCAGCTTAGCAAAGATTAAGCCCAGCCCTGCCAGTAGTGAGTAAAGTTTGTACTGAAGTCAACCGTATCCCAGCCCCAGGTGAAAATCTGAGAACAGGTCAGTTGGTAAGTTTTCTGGTATTTGTTTTTACTGCTCTCCCTTTCTTATTTCAGTGTATGGAAGATACAATCAGTGTCTACAGCACTTGCGCTTTTAGTGTTTATGGAAAAAAGAATAATTTATGTATATAAAAAAGAAATATAACAGATCTAGAAATAAGTGTGCCCCAACTTTTGTTCAAAAAGGTCTTGTCCTTGAGTGGGACATCATGCAGGGCTGCACGACAAAGCGCTGCCCATACGCCAGGTTGGGAATCCTCTTGGTCTGTAACCCCAATAAAGAGATTTACCCTAGCAAACCCAGCAGCGCAGCCCCCCAGGAGAGCCCCTGCAGCCATTCCCATCGCCAGGCAGTGTGCCAGCAAGGCTCGGGAGAACAGCTGGCTCAGAAACACACATCTGCAAGATGCCCCAGGCTGTGCCCAAATGCTCATCTAAGCATCCAGTCTGGTCTGTGACAGCTGCTGTTGCCGCAGTGGTAAGGACACAGAGTCCTGGGGGCTTACCTGGTGAGGGTTGTGGGGAGCAGGGCTGAGCACACCACAGGAACCCTTGATCGGCAGAGCCCTCTCGTGGCAGATGAGCACACCAGAGACCCTCAACCAACCTACCCACCCAACTCAAAACTTGTCATTGCAGCTGCAGGGAGAAGCGTATTGTATTAGTGACTCAATTTCCCATAAAACCCACCTGTCATATTTTTAAGCCTCCCATTTAAAATATCCTGATTTTTACAGCAATCTCATGGTTCTACAGGGCCCAACGTTCGCTGCAATGTTTTGCAAAAGCCCTGGGGATGGAGCAGTCACACGGGCTACTGTCCTTCCCTGCCACTGGGAACACAGCAGCTCCAGGTTTGCAAACACAAGGCATCAAAAATCTCACTGCTAGGGGGAGTAGGGCAGAAAAGAGTACTCAGAGATACCTCATTGTGCTTTTATTTAAGTTTTGCTGGTCCTGAGCCTTCTTCCAGCCTTTCTGGCTTTTCTACACAATCTCATAATCAAGAGACTTAGCAAGCCCTTGAAACTGCCTTATCTATTTGCCTTTAGGATCAAAGGCTTTAAATGAAAACCTCAACCACCACAAAGCTTGCCGAATTTCTGCACATACTTGTAATGACGAGTTTACCAACTCTCTAATACCATTAGTGAGAACCTGGTCACTGAGTAACTTTCCTACAGCTTTTAAGTGATGGGACCGTCCTCTCACCCAAAAGCCTACACTGAATTCCCTTGCCTCTTCCAATGGCTGGCACTCCTCAACATCTACATTGTTGCCATAGAAATGCTTTCACAAAGATTTTCAATCCGTGTTTTCCCAAGGGAAAAAAAAAAAAAAAAGAAGTGACCAGATAAACTAGGAACTGCCTTGTAGGAACTGCCTTGTGCAATAACCTTCCAAGAACACAGGAGACAATTTCAGGGGCAATGTCCACAGGGTGGAGAAAAGAGCAAATGCAAAGCCAGCAACTAGGGCTGCTCCTCCTCATTCTTTTGGAGGAAGCAGAAGAGAAAGTGAAACAACTACTCCCAGCCTAGCCCAGAGTTTTGTCTTCCACATTACTGGATGATTTTGGGGTTCTTTTGGGGTTTTTATTTATCACGCTTAGTGCAAAAAATACCCTTTGACCATGGTGATCATCATTTTTCTGATGTTTATATCATCCAGATATGAAGTGTTAATAGCATAATACCATTAATTAATAACTATGAACAAAAGAGACTTCTTTCTTGCATACAGTAATTGCCATACTCATCTGCAGTTTAAGTATTACTGAAAAGTCCGTTTCCCATCCCTGGGACAGCACAGCCATATGGCCAACCTAACAGGATGGAGAAACACACCAGTGCCACTACCAGCCAGCAGTTCTGCACCAAATGCTCGCACATGGCTCTAACACCATTTTTAGTCATGAGGATTAAGTATAAGCATAACCTTAAGCACATGCCTAGTTTTAAAACAAAACAAATACATGCTCTGAGGTCAAATCAAGGAACAGAAATGTTCAACATTTTGAAAGAAGCAAAATGTTTCCACAAGGGTTAAAACAAAGCATTGTCTTCCCCAGCCTTTGAAAGGCCTGAATTCTGTTGCCTATCCCCCCCCACCTTTTCCAGACTTCATGACCATGTAGCCATTCATCTGGTTACCCTGCAAGAAGATCAAATCCTTGTCAGCTCAGTATCACTTCCTAGCATGGACAATGGCCCATGCCTCAGCTTTCCAAAACAGGATCTGCCCAAAATCACAGAAGTGCTGCAATTACCAATATATCAGCATCCCCCTAGGCAGCAAGGATGCAGATCTATACCCAATTAGGCAAAGCTGTCTGCTAGAAGCCCACACAAGGACAGACACCTAGATTAGTGCATAAACAAACAGCTTGCTAAAATGAAACTCCACAGATAATCATTTTGGCCAAGAAATGAGAGCACAGTGCTGTTATGTCAACAGCAGGCAGCTGCTAGGGACGTGATAAGATACATTAGACTATCAAATCTAATTTTCATAGGAAAAATGGAGAAAAAGAATCATGTGGAAAATATATCCAGTGATCCCAAAGTCACTAAAAAAATTAAACCCCCCCAAACTATAGCCACACACATGCTGCACAATAGAGAGACTGCTTAAAAAGCACCTTTACTGCAGAGCTTTTATAAACATGAGTGAGTCTCTTCGTGACTCACACTAATCTGTCTTTGTCTGTGACTCTCACTGCATGCCTTATTAGGATTACCAGTAACTGTACACATTTCTTGTAAAGAAGGAATTTCCACGCCTTGTTGATGCTGCACAGGGATGACACACAGGATATCTAAACCAAGGAAGCATCACCAAGCTGGATCTAGTCTCTGTCTACACAACAATGAAATTGCTGGGCTAGAAGATGTCAGAGGTAAAGCCTCCAGCCCTGAGCCAGTTCACAGGCTAACAGGAACATCTGATCTCACCCTAAAATGTTTTCCTCTAAGCAATTAGTTTTGCAGCTTACTTTGGCTCTTTCTTCAACCGCTCCAATCTAAATCTGTATCTTCCCTGCCACAACTGGGTTTCGCTACTGCTCATCCTTGTTCAAGACTGCGCCTTCATGACAGTTGTCTCATCACAACATCCCTTTATCACTAATGTTCCTTTCTGCGTAAACGCACCTTGACTAGCTTTCTCAACAGTATTTTTCCAAACTCTTCACCAATTTTATTGCTTTAGGCTCTCCAACTTGAATTAGAAACAAACTGCTTAGTGTAAACCAAGCCAGATTACTCCACAGAGTTTAGCCTAAATTTATCTACTATGGTTGCATCTGACACTAATATCCTAGTATTTTTTAATATGTATACATGAATGTCAAAAGGACATTTTTCTTGTATGAGAGGGGAGTGCAATGTAAAAGACAGCTGGAGAATAGTAGAGCCAGTGGCACTCACAGAGCGTGCATATGTACGTACAAGGAATGAACTCGGCAGGACAGTGATTTTTATGGCTATGTACAGTGCCTTGCTAAACAAAGCAGGAGTTAGAACAAAGTCCAACTAGTTTTGGCTAGAGGGCTGTGTTTTACTGCAGCAATTTATCCATAAGGATCTATGGATCGTTTAATGTGACCACTGGATGGATCAAAACAATGAGAAAAACCCTAAACAGACCAAGAAACCAAAACCCACAAGAATCACCACCAAAAAATCCCAGATGTTAATTTATCGCAAAATAACATACAGAAACCATAGGTTTGCTTGTTCTGGTTAAGTCATGGGCTTGTCCCACTACAGCCACTTTTAATAAAAAAAACAGTTGCATGGGGCTGACTCAGACATCATTCACGAGGCAGTGGCAACTGAAGGAGACAGGCTGCTGCAGAAGATGAGTAGCAGCAACACTGGCCCCAGATATAAAGTACCTGGAACCAAATCCTTGTTCTGCCTGAGGGAGTTCTGAACCCACACAACCAACACACTCTCCAGAGAATGGGCTCGTCCACCACAGCATGTTGTGCCACCGCCTCGGGACAGGGATAGCGCCACAATGCTGCCTGCTTCTACAACTCAGTAGGCTCTCCTGGAAGGCTCCCCACTTCTTCTGAGCCCTTGCAGGGATGCTGGCCCACAGACACACTCCTAGCCTGCTGAGGTTGTTCCACTACACATAATCTACTGCAAGGGTCATGGCAACACGGCAGGAAACAAGGGGTATGACCCAATAACACAGTAACATGGCCATATGCTGAATTACTTCAGCTTCAAGCCATACAAACTCTTCTCCATGACCTAATGGACAGCCTTTGTGCACAGGACATCAGCATTAGCAGGATACATTCAGACCAAACCATCCAAAACACACCACACCTAGTGAGGGGACCTCAAGGCTGTCTCCTGTGTGATGAGGATTGCAGGCTCCAGCTCCCATATCCTAAGCAAATGCCCCAATGGCTCAGCTAACAGGCACACCAACAGCTGCACCTGATCATCCATTTCCCCATCTCCTCCAACACTACTCACTGCAGAGTTGGCTCAAATTTGCCAACAACTGGTCAAAGAATATTTAAAAGACTGTATGTCTCCCTGCTTTGCTGACTTGAATGTTTTGTACCTGCCTTACTGAATCTTTCCTTGTCAATTTGAGTCCAACTCTCCAGTTTAACTACAGCACCCAAGTATTACCCACTCCTCCTATTCCACCTGCAATGCCCATCCAGGTAATCACCTTCACATTCTTCAAGCCCTCAAAGTCAGCCAGGGAATACACACCATCTATACTCTTCTCACCTACTAAATGGTGCTGTAAGCAGCAAACTGAGATCATGAGCACAAACACAAATTATAGCCAACCCTGCTTGTTGCAAGCTGCTGAAATTCTGTTGGACTTTTATAAAGCAAACAGGTTTTCTGTTTATAGTTAAAACAAACTAATCAGTCTTAACATTGCTCAATGATTTCTTTCTATTTGGATCTGTCTTCCAACATCACACTTGCTTAGGATATGATGTCTATATTTTATCAAAGGATTGCTTTCAGGAAATCACTGAGAAAATTAAAGCTTAAAATCTGCCAAACTTGTAAACTCTTACAGATAGATGGCCGATAATGACTATTCTACCAGTGTAACCACTCATATCTCAGGAAAATACCTGGGGGAGAATATCCATTCCTCAGCCACCACAGCAGGGCCCCCTAATACTCACCGATGGTTTAAACTGATAGCAGGATGGGGCTGCAAAGCAGGTGAGATGTCACACATCCAGTTCTCCTCATCAGGGAGGAAGGGTGGACACTTCTGGGGAAGTGATGTTACAAGCCATCCCAGCACAACTCACCAGAGAAGGTCTGTCAGTACCCTAGGTCAACAAAGCTGCTCACTCAAAAGTTGTTAATTCATTAAATTTGTAATGCCTATCAGGAATAACATACTTTCAGATTTAAATTAGCTTTTAAAAATTATAAATTTCAAAGGTGTATCTACCCTTTCTCTAGAACCTTTTTGGAAGATTATTAAGACACTCATATAGCTTGTGTAAATGACATTTTTGAAAGAAGCTTTTTTCACCAAAAGTGGCAAAAATAAGACACTTTGTGATTTGGCAAGCTTAGCTGTAATTACAGAAACGAGCATGTTGACTCTGAGCTGCCTTTTCTTAATTCTTATTTTACAGATATGAAGTTTTGTTGCTTCTGTAGAAGTGAGAGGCAGAGCTCAGCAAGTGCTGTCTGCAAGCTGACTGCCAACTTGCCCACAACATACAAAATGTACTATACATGGGTCTGCACAACTTGACGAGAAAATGTCACGCTGGCACAAGGAATGCTAAGACACCACACAAGTTGCTGCAGGAGCCTCCCTTGATCAAAGGGGTGTTTTCTTGAAGTTTATCCCTACCTTGATGTAAGCTAACAAGATGACAGCATCTTGGAGCATGTCTGAACAGCTCTTCGGTCTTGGCTCTGGTTAACGAAGGTGGAAAAGCGCGTTTCACAATCAGGGGTCCCTCCCATTCCAAACATTCTGCTGGCAGCTCTTTGTCTCTCACTTCTGACAAACTTCAGATCATCCCTCTTCACCCCTCACAGTTTGCTGTCTCCATATGGTAACCTCTCAGGTCCACCCACAGACCCAGAAAAGCCAGGGCCAACTCCAAAATGCCAGTGTGATCATACCTCTCAAAATAAGAGTTTGCTCTGACAGTGAGAAACCACGCTCACTTTGTTCCCCAAGCAATCAAAATGCACAGCTCAACGCAGGCTGTTCCATGGCACCCTCAAGGATGGTTGTTAAAAGGTGTCCAGTGAAACAGGCAAAGTTGAGACTTTTTCCTCCTGTATAGGAGATAGGTGAAAAAAATAATCTGTTTTCCCTTAGTATTGGCAGCCTGGGCACTCAAAAGCAGACTAGACCTTACTAACATGTGAAAACTACATCTACCAGATGGGATGTCATGATTCTTCAGCTGGCTCTTCCTGAAGGTCTTCCAGGAGGTCCCATCAATACTATCTACAGTGGGCAGGCTGAGCTAGAGGCAACCAACCCTTGCCTCTGACACCAGCTAATACAGAAACACAAGAGCTCTGACATAACAGCCAGAAGTCAACAGTTACTAAGCACAGCACAACTCACGGCCTTTCCTTCATTCCCTGGCGCACAAACAGATGTTGAGCAAGAGGAACCTGTATGGCCACACCTGTCAGGTTTGAAAAGTTTGAGTTGAGGGATGGTGACCAGGCTCTATTGGCTGAATCCTAAGAACCACCAAAAGTTACCAGGTGCTCTACAGGAACTGGTTAATGGTTTAGCTCCAACAAATCAACCCATGCTGCAGCAGGTGTGTTGTCTGCTCCAGAGCTGAGGTTTGACAGGAATACCTGAGCAGCATCAGTGAGATGGCTGATGTCCCAGAAACTGCTGGAAGTTCTTTGTTAAGGTAACATCTTTAGTCTTTTCCCCAGCTGGACAAAGGCTTATCAATTATAAAAATTACTAAATATGTAGAATTGTGAAAAGATTTTAAGTTAAATTTAAGAAAAGCAAGGTGAGAGATATAGGATTACCCAAAAAGAGCCCAGTTAGATCAAAACCAGCATCCAAGGCCCATTTTTCCCATATCCTCCAGCCTAACACACACTTTGCTGCAGCTGAGCCTTTCTAGAAGCTCTTGCATGGAAACCAAGGCCAGAAAGCATCCAAAGGGAGACCTCAGAGGAACACCCAGAAGACAGTAGGAAGACTTGGATGCAGCAAGAAAATCACTGGTCAGCTCAGTTCAGTGGAACAGTCCACTCATGAGAGTGGTGAGCAACACCCAGCTTCCCCCAGCACAGCCCCAACACTAACCTGCCACCACCAGCAGCCCCATGACGGCCACAACACAAAGGGGTGCAACTCCACACACACGCACTGCTCTCAGGTTGTGTTCATCTGTCCCTGCCCAGGACCTGAAGAAGGTGGCATGTTTTGCCACCAGCAATTACAAAAAGCAAATGAAAAATCTAATCAATACAGTGAAACTGGTGAAGAAAGAAAAGAATAACCCACCTGTTATCTACACTAATTTGCAAGCACACCATATCCCTGTCACACACAGCTGTAGCAGTCAACACAGGTAAAGTCAAAAGTGTATTGATTTTCTTCTCAGAAAAGGGTGACTCCTCTTATGAAATATTTCTGGAATGAGCTAAGTGCAAAGTTGCTCAGTCTCTACCCAAGACTGAAGTTTTGACAGATGTAGATTCCAAAGCTTTTTATTTAACATACATACATGTATAAGTATCAGTTAAGCTGGGTGATAAGGGCTATACCAATAAACTATGCTCCAGCAATATTTGAGAAAATACTGTTACTACATATTTTAAGAAGTCAAAACTTTTTTTTTTTTCCAGTAGCTTTCCTCCTACTTTCTATCCCAATATTATTTATAGATAAGATTAATTCATTTAAGTAATAAAGAAGACTGAACACAACTGACCCAAAGGATATGTGATATCAGGTAGGGGAAAGGTTCTTACCTTGTTTCATAAAGCAAGCCCTGGTTTCTCTCTAGAAACTGCTGTTATGGTGTATCAAGACAACGCACACAAGTCATTATACAAACGAAAGGAGAGCAATCTTCTAGCTAAAGAATAATCTTCTCCATGCCACAGGTCCATAGTGGTACTCTGGACATGAGCTTCAGCAGCCTCCAGCCTTTCCATCCCATTTCTCCCTTGGCCAGTCCTTTTAGCCAATACCAAAAAAGAATCCTTTTCAGCCCGCTCCACCTTAATTATTTTTTGGCTGATGAGCCACTGCAGCTCATCAAATGACAACCCCAGGCACAAAAGACTTGCCAGCCACATAAAGAGCCAGGCTCAGGAGCTGGTCTACCACATTACATTTCTTCTCTCCTGGGGCACTTCTTACCAAATGGCTGCTATTGGCTGGTGTTTTCAGTTCTGCATACGAGTAACACCATGACCATGAGTACGGCTGTTAGAGAAACTTCATTCACACTGAGACCACGACCTATCTGAGGATCTCTGGTGGGGACACTCAAATTGGTGGTCATTTGTGCTGCTATGGACAAGTTCAATTCAGTGTATTAATTCTCAAACATTTTCATATTTCCACCACCTCACATTTCCTCTACATCCTTTCAGACTTAAAGACAAACAAATGCAAAACAGACACAGACAAGACTCACCTGTTAAAAACACACACCTCAAACCTGCAAAAATTTGAAATTTAGAGGAAAAAAGTATATTTTCTGGCAGAAAATATAAGATACTAGCACCAAAACCAAGACACATAAGTAACTAACTTACTACACACATTATTTTCTAGAGAGTAAAAACTAAGCATTCCAGATGATTAATGGCATGAGACAAGCAAAAAAAAAAAGGTACAACCGAATACTCATGCACATCAGTTGTGGTCTTAAAAGGAGAGGTTTCGATCGAGTGAGCAAACAGCAATTCAGAATGGAAATAATCCAGCTTCCACAGACTTTCAGAGGAGCACAAAACAGGCCAATTATTTATATGGTGTCAGAACAGCATAAAAACCCTGCTAAGAGCTTGGTTTTTTTTAAATTTTATTAAAAGAAGCATCTTTAAATGTTAAGAAACATGTGACTCAAATCAGACAGTTGCCAAGGAAAAGTTAACTGGAGGGTAGAGTAAGAAACAACGCAGCATTATCTGCAAATTCCCTTATAACAATGTCACTTTAAAGACAAACCCCACAATACATATAAGGATACTTTAAATCTGAAATATTTGTTTGTTTCATAGACATCATAAAAATCTGATTAACTTTATTAGTAGTACTTCAAAGAAACACGGTTTTAATTGGAAAACACGTTTTCAAAGGTCAGACACGCAGTACTTCATTCACACTCCCACATCTATGCACAGCTATTGCACCAAATACTTTCTTCTGTAGTTCTCCACCTATGAGTTAACAAATGTTTCATTTGATAATTTACTTTATGCGTAAAGCTGCTTTTGAAGAAAACCCACAAGCTCTTCTGAAAACAATGTGGCCAGCCATGCCTGACCTACATGTTCCTACAGGACAGTAAGGACAGCACCATAACACTGTGCCTCCTGGGAAAGGGTGGAGGGAGAAGGCAAGAGAAGAAAGGACGTCATCAAGAATGACAAGAGACAGCTTTAGGGATAGGTGCACCAGATTTGTAGCCGTCCCACCAGAGTCACCAGTCCCTGAGAAGAGGCACACGTGCCTCACACCCACCTCATGCACGGCTCTGCACACCCAGCCTAAACCTGCCCTCGCTGAAAGGGAGATTGCTGCAACTTGCAGCCAAAACGCAGCAACAAGCAGAGCCAGTACCAACACCAGCACCAGGGCAAAGGGAACCCCTTAAAAATTCCAAACTACGTAGGGGTGTGGGGGAAAATCTTAATCTGAACTATCTTGGGTTTTCAGGACAAACCTTGGCTCAAGGAAACATTCCAGGCCCATTTTTGGTTGTGCAATAACAAAAGCAGCTCCCACTGGGATGAAGGGAGTACAAGGCACATGAGAACTGCCAACAAAGGGCACCATTGCCCTCTCCGGTCCTGCTCACACCATCGCAACCTTCAGCCTACCAACCCACACCACTAATGCAGTCGAGACTGAGCTACCTCTTTTCAGGGTGAGCTGGGGATCCACGAAGGCACCAAGTTAGAGACTCTTGACAGGATGACGGGACCTGGCACACAGGAGCAGGGATGCTTGTGCAGGAGAGGAACAAGCAGGCAGAAGCATACAGTTGGAAAGGAAAGGACTGAAGAAGGTAGGAAGAGAGAACACCATCAGTGGCAGCAAACCACAGGGTGCACCAGTGGTGTTTTGTGCAACTTCACTGTAGCCAACTTTGCTTTACATAACAACTTCACAGTTTGCCTGAGGGCAAAGTCAGCGGCTGGGGAGCTGTCTCTCCCCAGTTCCTCTAGATTAAGCTAAGAAAGCCCACACAGACATCTTGTTTGTGGGGAAGGTTTGCACAACAAGGATTGACTAGACATTATTCGTCAGACTCACCACCTTCCTTCCACTTCCTGCACCTTCCCACCTGATTTGGTTTTGCCACCTTCCAGACAAGAGTTACTACAATCACACGTGAAGGAGACTTACTTGGTACTCCAGGGACACAGCCTGCATTCCCTGACACCACACAGTTGGTATCCTGCTCACTCCTACACTCAACCAAAACAATGGTATGGGCTCAACTTTGCATAAAACAGGTATAAGCTTTTTTTCTAAATGCTGACGCAAATGCATAATTCATTTTGATGCTTTAAACATGACAGAAGGGAAGAAAGTTGGAGTAGATGATGACAATAATCAAAAATCAAAGACACTGTCTCAAAAAGAGCTGTACTATGCCTCAAAAGAAAGCCCATGAAGTTTAATGTGAGACATGAAAAAGATTGGGGGGATAAAAGGAACAAAGGATTTTGATAACACAGTTTGACCAGAGAGTGAGGAATAATGTGCAAATGCATGATTAATACGCTGCTGCATCTCCCAGTGAAGGTCTAGACCTATGTATGAAAAAATATGCAACTGATGATTTTTTCATTTGCTACTTCAATAATACAAGACCTTTGGAAAGTCTAACTCCTCTCCTTCTAATACTGATCCAACCTAAGCCTTCAAAAGTTAGTTTCCTTTGAAAACAACACACAATTAACCACAGTAGAACAGTTTTTCTTTTTCCTTTGAAAATACTTAGAGAGGCAAATAGCTGTCATTCACTCTACTGAGAGGCAATACATTAAATGCAAATATTTAGAAAACTACACAGCTTGAAACTTGAACCTCAGTGCTGTCCAGTTTCACACTCAATGTTTAGACTGCATTGTTTCTAACAATAGCCATGAGTCCACACTTCAGCATAAGCATTGCACTAAATGGTAACAAACATTAAAAAGGCACAAATTTCATGTCAGACTCTTTAGGTTATTCTAGTCACTGCAAATAACTCAGCAGTTATTTTGTACAGAAGGACTCATACTTCAAGAGTCTTTAACAGGACTAATGGCTATAAACCAGACTGTTTAGATTTGAGGATGGGCATTTTTTGCAATCAAGCAACTTTGGAAATTGAGGAAAACCCCACACACTGTCTCTGTGTTCATAACTGGAATTCTTTTGGGGTTGCAGACAGGATTTAAGAAAATTATTCACAGGTTATACACATGGGATTGCATCAAGCACCCCAGAATTTCAAGAGACACAGTGTCGGTAGTGAGCGGCAGCCTCCCACTGAACTATCTGACCCGGGCGGGCATACGAGCCATTCCGTGTCCCTGCACGTACTGTTCATTCATCGCTCCTTATGAATAATATCACTCTCTTTGCTCGAAAGCTGACACAGCAGCACGGTCCGACACAGAGCACGGCCCTGCAAGCTCCTGCTCCTGACGGATAACTCGGTGCCTCTCCGGCACGCTGGGGAAGGACTCTGTGAAGTTACTTGCTTAATCAATACTCCAGCCGGCGAGGATGTAGAGATCGAATAATTTTACCTTGCTAGTATTTATTTCACCGAGGAAGAAAAAAAGGAAGGTTCAAACGACGGGCGCTGAAAGTGGATGTCCCTGCCGCGCCGTCCCTTTCTGAGCGACGCCCGACCCCCCGCCTCAGCCGGCCGCGCCCCCCCC
>NW_020799095.1:5391140-5424788 GCF_003259725.1 Athene cunicularia
CCGGGGTGGCGGTAGGACAAGGGGCGGCGGTCGGGAACTAAAGGAGGGTAGATTCGGACTAGGTATAAGGGAAAAAAACTATTACGTTGTGGGCGGCGAAACACTGGAACAGGTGCCCAGAGGGGTGGTAGATGCCCCATCCCTGGAAACATTCAAGGCCAGGCTGGACGGGGCTCTGAGCAACCTGATCGAGTTGAAGATGTCCCGGCCCATTGCAGGGGGTCGCACTAGATGACCTTTAAAGTTCCCTTCCAGCCCAAACCATTCTGTGATTCTGTGTTTGGAAGGGCCACGTTTCAAACAGTTCCTCTTGTAGGTTCTTGTACCTTGTATTCTGCTCTGAAATGTTTGGGGACTTTGCAATGAAAAAAATCCTCTGAGCAGAAACCATCGTGACGTGGTCAAGAGTAGATGTTTGCCCAGTGAGTAAATACCTTACTAACATCAGACAGCTCATCTTCTAGTAATTTCACACAGTTGCTTTGGAGCATTTGTCTTTTTGACAACACCATTACAAAAACGCAGTACATTTATACTAGCCCACAACAGCACCTAGATATTCCAGAAATGTACACAGGAATATTCACATTCAAAGAAGAAGAAAATCAAAATGGTGTCAGAAGTTAACGATCTTTCACAAGACTGAAGACCCTTTGCTCTTCCTGATTTCAGCTGGAAACAAGGATACGCATCTCTCCTGAGAGATCTTGACAACTCTTTTATAAATAAATCTATTGTTCAGTGGTCTTCTGCATAATACAACTTTTTACTCATCTTAATGAAGAACATGCAGTTAAAAGAAAACGTGTATGGCAAAACAAAAATCGGTCTTCAGAAATGAACACTTTTAATAAGAAAGCAATTAACTGGTTATATGACTGCAGAGAAATGAACGGGTAGGAGTTTTGCAGACATATGAGGAGGAACAGAAGATTTCTTAGGGGGGTCAAATCTGTTCTGATGCTGATTCATTAACATAACAAAATAAGGAAAGGCTGGGGGTTTTATTTTCTCCTACTGGAGAATTAGGAAAACTTTTGGCCAAGGCACAGCTTTTACTTTATTTCGGTTGTGTCTTACCAAGTTACACATCTTCATAAAATTCAGTACTTTCCCACTGGAAGTAACTCTTATGTCAGCTTTATACTACCTTACAATTCCTCTAATCATTTTTCCAGATCAAAACATGGAAGAAGCATGGTAGACTTCCTAAAATGGATGCGGGTTTTTGTCTGTTATGATTCTTAGCACTATTCTGCTCTTTGTGATTCTGATGTAGGAACACAGAACCAGAAATCACCCACCGTCTGGCTGCTCTTACGTTCTCCTCAGTCACCCCTCTGGTCACCAGCATTTCCAAACGAGCACATCATCATCTAATTCCATTTGTAAGTTCTATAAGCATTAACTAGCCACATTAACTAATAAGCATTAACTCACATTTTGTGAGACAGCTAAGTTCAGTTGCCTCTGATTTGGAGATGATGGACCGAGGGACAGACAGTCCATGCGACTGTCCATGTCACAGGAGAGTTGAGTGCTCATCCGTAGTGCTGAGAGGGCTGTGTAGTGATGGACTGGCTAGTTATGAGAGTCACTTCCTAGTGGATTTGGACATCTACTGTTGCATAAAGAGTTTAGATAGCTGGATTAAGATGTTTAAAATATTTGGAATGGGAAAGCATGCAGAAACGGCCACTTCAAGTCAAAAAACATTGACTGTCTGTACACATAACTCCATGGAGGAAAAAACACCAACACAAAGTGAAGCCATTTTCCATTGACTTTATTAAGGCTTGCACAGCTAATGCACTTCCTTACAGCGGTAGCAATCCTGGTTGTAGTATCAGCTGCATTGAAGGAGTTAACCTCCATCAACACCTTCTGTCTAGGCATGCCAGGATGCTATAGCAGAGTCCTGGGTGTTGGCAGGGCTAAAGAGTTGTTCCATGTGTCTACCCCAAAACACCCTGATCCCCAGAGTACAGTGCAAATGGAGGTGTACCACTCTCTGTGATGATGCTCCAGCATCTAGGAGGTAAGAAAGCATGCTCTGAAGGTGAATACTGTTAAATAGGTACCCTGCTAAAAACAGACCTTTCTCCTCTGTCTGCAAAGAGTGAGGACTAGAGGTGAAGAATTGTCACTCTAGTCACAAGAGTTGATCTGCTAAGCACAAAAGTAACTAAATCTGCTTTGCTATGACTTTAATTGCCTCAATTTTGGTTTTAAAATGAAGAAAGAAGGAAAATTGGAGGAAGAGTAAGAGACCCTCCCACTTTCACACGTCTTTTTATCAAAATTTCCCTTGAAATAGCTATCGACTTTCACTTCAGTGTATTTTCTTGAGAAAGTGTGATACTCTTGTGATAGTGTGAATATGTCCACGTGTCTATTTTGGCTGGTGCAGCTGATGAACAATTCCCTACGTCAGTCTTTTTATTGAAGACAAAGAATTTTTTTTTAGTTGTTCCATCTTCTCCTTTTTTGTGCTTAAGACATTTCTGGTTTTCTTTACTTTTTGTTTATCCTTATATATTAACAGTACTGGAAGGATCCTGTTTTGGTCCCAATGTGTGTTAAATGTGAAAGTGTTTGTAAGCATCCCTACCATCTCAGGCTGGAGGCAAGCAAGAACAGCATGTATCATTTTACATTCCTCTTCCCTGCCCTACAGTCATTTCCTCAGACAAGAGTCAGCCAGGTCAGATCTGGGGGCCAGCCTTACTGGAACAGCTTAATGTGGTATGCAAGTCTATGGATTGAAGCTCCCACAGATTGAGAAATAATTGCATCTGCATTTAGAGCGTGCCCACACACAATGAAAGCTCCATCAAAACTGGCTAATTTGGCCTTCAGCTCTCATTAGCTTAATGGACAGTGCCCTGGTCCAGCTGGAAATTGTGTAGAAAATCAGAGGGTTTAATCCTTGTTAACATTATTTGTCACTTTCATAGTATTCTTCTGCAAGGCTTGAAGTGCTTTGTAGCAGCCGTTTCACATGGGCCATGTATCATTGTTCAGTGGTAAGTTTAACTGAATGGGTGACCACAGTAACATCGATACAATTCTGAGAAAGAGCTGGGATTAATCATTTTGGGAATGTGAGTTTAGAAAGAGAATCCAGGGAAGAGATACTAATGGGATAAAATGAGAAAAAACATGTATATACTGACTAGTCAAATATATTCCTCTCATTTGTCTATAGGAATTGTATCCTTTCCCTGGAAATGCCCTATAAATTACACAAAGCAAGTTACAAGAAAACACTGAAAAGCTATAAATGGAAGCACATGAACTCTAAACCATACTACTTTTGAAGAGCAGATCTCCCACTTCAGCTTCTTTACCCCCACATTCAGTGTGTGTAACATAGCTAAATGAACACACCAAGACTGAGCCAGTGTTGTTCCTACCAATAGCTGTCAAGGAGAGATTCCGCTCCATACTTTTTTTCACGTAGAATGAAATCATTAAAGTAATAACCATACAGGCACATGGGCACAGACTCCCAGTCAGCCTGGGGGAAATTCTGCTGAGGAAATATCCAATAACCTCACACTGAGACAGACACATGTAAACGTGCTCTTTGTCCTAATGAGAGAAAGTTCACCTGAGTGATTTTCAGGTTGGTGGTTTCTACCGTGCTCTGATTCTCAACAGCAAAACAAACTCAGCAAATCCTGAAACAACTGAGTGTGTATTTAGTGCAGACGTCCATGAAGCAGGTGGTAGAAGAGCCGATGCAGTCTCAAAGAGACTAATCAATATGCCGGTCATCATGCTTGAAACACAGCTGCTGTATGAGATAGCATTTGCTTTCGCTGTGTAAACCAAAACAGCTTTCAGCCCAGCTGCATGACACTCATCCAGCTGCCCGAAGAGCACCAGACGAGTACTCACCCGCACTGGTGAGAAGTAGGGCACTCACTGGGTGTTCTAGCTGAATTTCCAATTATTTCATGTCCTCTTTTATTAAAAAGATCAGACCAAGCAGCTTCTTTACCACTATATACTGTGGTTATGCCTAGAGACCATACCTAACAAGGGGAGCTTCACCCTAGGCACCATGCCAACACTGAGAGCGAGCCTTGCTCCTCAGAGCTTGCAAATACATAAGCAAAAGGTGGCAGAGAAGAGGATGTGTCTGAGGGAGCAGAACCTGGGGCTGTTGGTGTCTGTATGCACCGGACAGGGGTGAGTGCAGCTATGTTTCACTGGGATCTGACGTACCAGGGCAATTGCTATGCACTGGCTCTCCAGTTCTGCTGCAGTTGAGATCAGCACTGATGCACTGCACCTGCTTCCCCGTGCTGGAAGGTCAGCATGGTTGGAGAATGTTAAAAAGTATAATACCTCTTGCAAGAGCACAGGACTAGCAAATTCCTGGAGTGTGAATGTGCTACCTCCTGACTGAGGTAGGCATGGAAATATGTAATAGCATATTTATTTTTTTAAGCTGTTTTTACTTACTGTGCTTTATGATAGCAATCTATTTCCCTTGTCCAGTAGTTGCATCATCCTAGCAGACTAATTAAGACAGAGCAGGTTATTATTAAGACCAAAGAACTTTCTATGTTCCCTTGACCCTGTTCAAAAGAACCAAAGTCACTGTTACCTCCGCTTCAATCCTAGCAGGAATATCCAGCTATAGTAATATGGCACTTCAGGGATGCAACACGGCTCTGCTGCTTGTGGCAGCTGTGTGGAGAAGGAGGAGTTGGAGTCTCATGACTACCTCAACAAATACAGCAGGAGATGGGATTTTTATTGCCTGTCAGGTGTACAGCCCCACACGATCTTCTGCATATTTGTGAAAATATGAGCCATGTGAGCACATTTCCACTCCTTTGATAACTTCTTAAAGCAATTCTTCTACTAAAATGATTCCACAGGCTAAGTCTGCCCCAGTGCCCCTCACCAGGTCTGGTGAGTCACTTCTTGGGAGATGCAAGTGACTCAAGAGAAGCAAGGGAAGAGAGCGAACATAAGAGCCAAGGTGCATCAAAGTCTTCTGATAAATGCAGGTATGTACTTACATAATTTTGTAATCAGTGTGATCAATGCCATACTGACACTGGCTCTAGTCTGCTCAAGACTCTGGACACAGGATTAAGTCTATAGATGGGATAGAATAGAATTTCCCACAATAAAATAGAATTATTTGTAAATACTTAAATTCCGTTGTTTCAAGTTAGGTACTTGCTTCAGGCTATTCTCGAAATAAGAGTTTCCTGAGTTGAAGTGTATCTGTGCTGCAGAACACCCGTTTGCTGTATTTGGGAGCTACTCTATTGCAGTGTTTAACAAGAATACACATGATGCTAAATAAGCCATACAGCTCTGCATGATCTGTCATAATATATACATTACTGATCATAAAAAAAAAAAAAAAGAGAGAGAAAATAATTAGGCCCAGCTACAATAATGATCCATGGCTTATTTTGGAGTCAACAAATCAATCTTCCATAGACTGAAGTCATGCAGCACATAATTTTGGTCAAAATCTTAATTATTCATGGTGGTTAGATGAATTGTAGAAAGCATAGGGACTGCTTACAGCACTTGAATACAGATTCTGATTAGTTTTTGAATACGAGTGAGATTCAGTGTTGTTTGAATGCAGGGCTTTGAGCCAAGGCTTGTTACCTGAAAATACACCTATAAAGCACCCCAATAGCTTAAAGAAAGCCTTCTCTTGCCAAAACATTTAAAATGTTCTTGTTGATATCTCTGATTTGACTTGGCAGGTACACTGCACAGCGAGTGCAGAAACACTTGTTACAGCTTGTTCAATGATTTTTTGCCACAAAACAAACAGCCCCTGAGCCGATCAGTTACCCTTCAGTCAATTAGTTAGCATGGGGCTTTTTTCTCGTCGTAGCGGTGATGAGAAATTGATTAGACAATCAGGCTTGCTTAAAGATTGCAAGTTATACGTGCAAGGTCTTATCCTGTGACCTTTTGCCCTTTGCCCAAGACTTCACAAGTGGGGCTGGATGGAGTGGCAAAGCAGAGAGGGGATGTGAAAAGCTGTGCCCTGAGCAAAGGAGGAGGTGGGTCACAAACCGCACGGTAACTCTGCCCCTGGCTGAACTGCTCATTCAAGTAAGAGTTACTCATTCACATAAAGAAGAGGAGCAGGATCTATCCCTGAGCATGCTTCAGTAAACAGATAGCTTGCAATTTTCCTGTGAATATGGGTGTGATGAATGTGGTACTGTTAAAATATCATGGGAGAAAGATTGCTGCCCCCAGTATGTTTTGTTTGTCTTTGGGATAAAGTTATTGCTTTCTTCTTGCTCTCATTTTAAAGGGACTTTTAAAAGAAACAGAAGCAGGACTTCATGAGGGGCTGTCTGCCCCCCCTTCTTCTTTGTGCTATGCAAAATACAGGGGAAGAAAAAAACATATCAGCAAGCCACAGTGGCTATTTGGCTGGTTTGTATCCATCTGCTCCCAAATGGTGGTCAGGGGTCAGCATAAAATATTTTGCCTTACCAATGAGACATTGTGATCTGAAAGGAGTAACCTGCTTGCGTAGGAAAGGAGCACTCATCATATATCAACAGACAGGCAAAGGAGACAGCAGAAAGAGTCTCGAGGCTTGGGCAGTTCTGAGTCTCTGGGAAGAAACCCAATTTTTTGTCAGGGAGAAGTCATATTCCATCATCTTTATCTGTCACTAAGTGAAATCACAACAAACCAGCTTAACAGCAGGAACATTCCTCGACGCTTAAGGACCGGTTATTTATTGCATACTGTATGTATCTGTTGGTTTATATGGACATCTCTGGTACAGATGTTCAAGCTCTGATAACAAAAGATATAAATAGTATGTGTGGTAAACAACTTGTAGAATAGGATACCACTGCCAAATAACACATATGACTACATGTACACTTAGCAGAGACAGCGTGAGGCATAACATAAGGGACTCCATGGGGAGACCATGGCTCTTATGCTGGCACGTATGTAATGGATCCTTTAAATGTGGGAACTATTAGTGATTTGTCTGCACTATTAGCTATTCTGATAAAAACATAGTAAAGTTGGAAAGAGCTTGAGACACTGAGGCTTTCCCCTTGAATTGCGCACATGTTCTGACATTCCCATGCCTTCATAAAGGTCTATGACTTTGTCAGGAAAGGGAATCAGGTGCCTATTGCATAATATTCTGCCTTTAAATGGGTTGTGTTAAGTGCTGAAATGATCCAACTCACACAGACACCAGTTGTGCCTAGCACTGACGGTCTTTCCATCATGGATTTATAAAGCTCCCAGACAGAGGGGTTTCATCCCAGGATTTGATTTTTCTGTTGTCACTCATACCTGGTCCCATTCTGGCACAATATTGGCCATCTCAGGTGGACAAGGAAAGAAAAGGACCAAGTCAGTGATTAAAGACAGTTGTGGACTTTAATGAGATTTTGTGGTGATGTCTGAGGTGCAGTTGTAGCAGGTTATCCAGGAAACTGAAGCTGAAGTTTTTGTTCTTGTGTAAAACCACTAAGACTTTCCTGGAAATATTTAATGAGGAAGAAGTGAGCATATGCTGAAGTTATTTTAAGTTATACAAAATGTACCAAAAAAGTGAGATTCTGCCCAACAGGATAATGTGAAGTGTTAAAATTTTTTTTGTTTTAGCTGAAAAGTTTGCAGTTAGATACAGTTGTCACCAAAGCCTTGGAGAGTTGGACGTGGTGCTCCAGTGATGTTGCATTTACACTTTGATTGTTCAAGCAGCTCCCAATGCGGCTGTAATAATTTCTGCAGGCTTACAGGGCACTAAGCTAAGAAGCTGTCATCTTGATTTGAATTCAGCTTTCTAGGAACCCGTAGTGTGTAGGTCCAGCATGCTAACTCAGGTTCGTAGGAACAAAGTGTGATATATAAATCTTTTCAGAAATGGGGACACAGCAGTCAGTCCTCATACTTGGCAGTAATTAGACATCTGCCCATCATTTCCCACCCACCCTCCCTGTGCACATCTATAGCCCTGCTTTGCCAAGCTTGCCAGCGGGGTGAGTTAACTAGGCAGAGAATTTACTGGGCTGTACTGGATTTTGTGTCACCCTCTTCAGATCCTGCTGGTTGACAGCTGCTTTGCCTTGTGCAGATGTAGTCTTAGTCTTTCTGTGCCTCAGTTGACAAATGCTTAACAAGGAAAAATAGCAACATCTTTTTCATCAGTGATCAAATACTTTCAAAACTGGGGATGGTAGGGTGATCTCTGATGCTGTGGCAATGGAGATTGTGTAAATGTTGAGAAATTTTAGTGTTGGTTGAAGTTGTGGACTTGAGTAGGTCCCTTGTTTTCAAAAGCAGCTGGAGAAGAGGCTGCTGTGCCCTCTGGGGAGAGGAGTCAGGTTTCAGAAGAGCTGAATCCCAGCCCCCAGAAAACAGGTATCCTGGATGCTGAAGGCATGGATCAGCAGAACCTTTCTGTAGAACCTGTTAATACCAAGAACATACAGTCATGGGGCAAGGTCTAACTCTGGTTCTGTGTCCACAGATCATCCGCTGCTCTTTTGGGTACTAACTTCGTAGTAGATGCTGCTGTACTTCTGCCACAGAGATGATACATTCACGAATCCCCAAGCTTCTATGTTAAAGACCAAAACTCAGGTGAAAGGCCATTACTAGAAAATCGCCATTTCTTAGAAGATAATTGCCACAGATTGCCAGTGGTGATTATAAAAGTACTGTGGGATCTGCAAACCAGAATACATTTACCTGGCACAGATGTCATTTTTTTCAAGAGCAAATAAAGTTTCTAGCAAGGAGAACTTCTCCCCTAGGATTTTAGATCTGGACTTCAGAAAACATCTACTTTATACTAAAAAGGCTTATCGAATCCCTAGGAGGAACACAGTCTAGGTGAAAAATTATTTTACAAAAGTCCAATATACTGGACAAGGAGAAGGCGCTAGTGACAGCAGGCAACGTAAGATCCTTCTGCCTGAAAAGGTTCAACATCTTTTTCTTCCCTGATCACTGCCTGTGCATTCAAGCTCAGCAGACGGCACCAAGCCCTCCCAAATGAGCCCTTACAGACTGAGCCTGCTCCCTTCCTCCTAGCAAAGCTGTACATAAAACAGGACAGGAGCGTATTCTCTAGGACACTGCATCTGTACCATGAATTAATTGTGAAAATCAGTTGGCTCTCACTCCATATTTAGCAAAACATGAATTCACATCTTTCATCTCAAATGCTTTGAGAAATGTAGGTGCAGAACTGTCTCCATTTAATTCTGTAACAAGACATAGTGTAAGCCTTTGGTGTATGCTTTAAATTATGTTCTTTGCCTTGCTTGATTTCATTTGACTTTTTCTTTGTGCTGTCAAATATTCCTGCTGTTCTACACAGGTAGAGTCAGCTGAACGCAAATGTCGCCACTGAAGAGAGATCACGCACAAATCTATCCCCTGCTGGAACCTCAAGCCCTCTGTCAGCTTTTTACATCAGGGAATTTCATATTTGTGGAAGAGAGCATGGGCAAATCCTGGCATGATATTTATACCTATGCCCTGATAAAGTGCTTTAAAATTTCTTGACTTCAAATTCTGCACATTTGATTCTGCAACACATTCAAAATAGGGGTTATGGCTGATGTCCTGCAGAGCTAACATGGCTAAGAGGCACCAGGTTCTGTGCACAAGGACGTCTTGCACCCTTGAGACACCAGAGAGAACAACAGGGTAGCCAGGTATGTTCACATCAGTTTAGGAGAGGCCTTTGGTGTAGGTTTGTTGGGACAAAGAAGGAGGTGAGACACCTTTGCTGTCCCCTCATTCCCAACAATATGCAGCAAATGTAAAAAAAAATCTAGGTTTAGCGCTGGGATGCCAAATCATCTGAAAATCCTAGTGAACGTCCCTAAAGCCTGGCCACTCAGGATCATTTGTTACACAGATGATAATTGCATCCTGAAATATTCTTGAATATCCTTGTGCTGTCAGATGGCTTTTTTTTTTGTTGAGCTACACAAGATGTTGCAGCTTACAGCATCCTTTTATACCAGTGGTACCTCCTGATCATGCAGTGATTACTTACACACTGTCCCCAGGAAAATGGTGAGGCCAGCAGGTTTCTTGGAAGGGAGTAGAGACTGTCAGAGTGATTCAGTCTGATTGCTCTGCCGAATGCCGCATTCACTGTGTGGAGGCTGAGTGCCCCTCAGGTTATTTCAGCAGAGTGATAACTTACACATAGAGTGATGGCTAGTTCATTTTGGAGGGAGACAGTGCTAAGTGGAAAGCCAGTTTCTCATTTCTCACTAGACAACAGCTGCAGGTAGAAAAAATTATTAGTGCCAAACATTTCACTGGGACATATGTTCCTTTGCAGAAGTCAAAAGTCTTATACAGGTAGTATAAACTGATGCTGGATCTGCCAATGGAATAATTCTTGCATGGAGGAATAGTGCTTCTTTAATAACAGTCCCTGCTGAATATCTGAAAATATAATGTACAGGGAAATCATCATGTCATCATCATCATCATTATTCAAAGAAACAGCTCTATACCATAGGAGGTACCCATAATATCATACGTGACATTTAATAGGAGATGTGATATTCATCCATTATAGATTGGAAATGGCACCTCTAGTTAAGATTGTCTGATGCTTCCCTCTCTAAAATTGTTGATTGTTTGCAAGCTTGTCATGCTCTTTGTGCTGAAATTTTTCGTGCCAACTATTTACTTCAATGTGAATTCATTTATATTCTAGCCAAATAAACTAATCAATTTATTACCTGTGAAAATATATGGTGAGCATTTTTTTTCCAAGAAATTTCTGCTGTTCACATCCTTCGGAGCAAGAATTAGAAATAGTGTGCGGGTGGTATGTCTGTCCTGGGTTTTCCAAGATTTCCAGCCGTCTGAAAGCTCTTCGGCTTCTGTTGCTGATGCTGTGTAGTTTTCAGGTGTTCCAGTTTGCTGAGCCAACAAGCTTATGGCAACAAGCTCTAGAGGGAACAAGGGAGGAGATGGGGCAGTGCTGTTGTAAGTCAGGGTAAAATGTTCCTAGTGGTCTCAGGCTAAAGCACCAGAACCAACGTTTTTGACAAAAGTTTGTCTTACCTGAAAATTTCATCCAACCAGATCCCAAAGCAAATACCAGAGAAAATCCCAGGAGGAGATCTGCAGCTCTGTCTTCAGAATAGTGCCCGGTGAGGAAGGCACACAGCTTTGCCCATCCTGGTGGGAAGAAAGCAGGAGGATGATCTGCTGGCACCAACACGAGCACCATCCCTGCTGCTCTCTGCATTTAACACCTGCTCCAGGAAGAGCTTTGGGGAGCTCAGGGACTACCACTGCATATCGGCAGCTATCAAAGGCTGCAGGTTACACATTGAGAAGTAGAAGAATCTTCATTTATTTTTACTGCACCCTCATGGATCCCCAAAGCACGCAATGTTTCTACTTGCATATTTCTGAGGATCAAAACGGCTCACCAGGCTGCCGCAAGTTTTATTTGCAGCCACATGCACCTTCTGTAGAGAGTATATTTGCCATTTATCATCTAACCTTTCCATGGATCAAAGATTGCTTTATTTTGTGTAATTCTTCTTTCAACCAACATTTTAATCAGTCAAGTTTTCAAAAAGCATGTCTGTTGGAAAGGCTCACTAGTGCTCTGTAGAAGGGCAGAGAGAAGAAAAAACAATGAACAAGATCTTCCCAATGCACTTAGAAACGCTCCCAGACTTCTCAGTTTGTTCTCCAGTTTTGTTTACTTTGCCATTGTGAGGAGAATAAGAAAAGTTTCTTTGTCATCATTCTTTCCTCCCTGAGACAGAAAGTTATTATCAATACTTATCGCAGCTGAGCAAATAATTAAAAATGAATAATTTATATAATTAATGCAGTCTTTTCTCCTATTTATATAATAACTGCCAGAGGATCACAAATTTCTTTTGAATTTATTCCTTAGTTAAGTTTATTTGATACATCTTAATGAACCTACTGCTTTGTAGATTGAATGTTAATTTTAAGTAATTATTCACATTCGTTAATATGCACATTGTTTTCTAGTGGCTGGTCAAATAAATCAAGTGATGTCATATTTATTCCCTGGGTAAATAAATCTGCAGTCACTTCCAGTACAAATGTTCATAAATATGAATGCAATGCTTAGTTTTTCAAATAGGCATACAAACTTTGAAAATTCTCTTCCGAGTTTATTTGAATTTGGAAACCATGATTTTCCCCATATCTGCAAGCAAATGAACACAAAAGGTGTGACAGCATGTCTAGAGTGAATGTATTTAAAATTCAAATGGATATTGGCTTGTGGTTTATTTGTACATCTTTTCCTAGTCCTTCAAGTGCAGCTGATGGATGCAGGCCTCTGCATCAGGCTGCTATATAAAAGACATTATTCCCTCCAGATTCTAGCATTCTCAACAGAGAACGCATTCTCAGCAGATAAACAGCATCCTTTTGTACCGCTGGTAGGCATTTAAGAGCTTCTTTAGCCACTCACAGCAGTAATGAGAAATAAAAATTACTTTCCTGATACTGTGTGGCCGGACCACAATGACCTGCTTTAATGTGAGCTTTTCTTTTGACTTCAGTGGCAGATGGAGCTAGTCCTGACTCCTTTTAGCAGATGGCTACTTTGCTTGGAAAATCAGCATGTCTTTAGCAGCAGTGCACAGCCTTTATCAGAGGGAGAAGTGTACCCACCTTCCCAAGGTCTCTGCTGTCTTTCTAAGAGATGGTAGTTTCTTAGTGTTGCATCAGTTCTCAAAAAAATCCCTTCTCATCGTGTCCCAGAGCTCCTGGGAATGTCACAACACCAACAGTGCCTCAAAACCTAAGGTTTAGGGTTTCCTAACAGGTGAAACATAATTATTACCACCAATCCTTGTTCTTAGTGAAAATTTCAAGTGTGGTTTTAAGTCAGTTAGATGCTTAATGTTTCTAAAAAAAAGTACAAACCCCAATATAATACAACAATACAACCAATATAATATAATATAACCCAAAACCTATACCACCAGAAAACTCTTTTGGTGTGAAATCTACAGGTACTGTGGATGGGGAAAGCCCTCCCTCCACACACTGAAAACCTATTTACCAGAGGAGTATCTCTGCAAAAACCATGTCCATAGCAATGCCACATATTGCCCTGTTGTGAACACTGGGTATTACTGATGTGATGGGAGGCTTTGCTACTATGAAAGAGCCAGGACAGCTACCAAATTGTTTTAATTTCATTGATTTACAGATGTAGGCCTGAGAACAGCTGGAACAGGTTCTAGCAGAGGAGCAATACACCAGGAGGTGCTACACTGGCAGGCAGACATGTAAAAAGTGATGATTTTAGTTCTGATTCATGGGTTGCCATGGTTAGTGCAATCTACTGCCCAAAACAACCAGCTCAGGGGCATGCAGGCACTTTGTGTTCAAGTCAGGATTTTAAGCAAGGGCAGCGGGATGCTGAGCTCTCACATTGACTTCAGCTTCTCCTTCCCCACCAGTGCTAAGGTCTCCCCTGGCTCTGTCCCTGTCTTTCATTCTCTGCAGATTTTTGCCTTGCCACAGATATTACTCACCTGCCCAGCCTTTGTTTTCCCTTCTATTGCTAACACACTCAAATATCCACTTTACAAAGCATTTCCCCTCTGATTTGACCTCCTCCAACTTATTCACTACATGCTGCCTATCCAAGGGTATCCAATTTAACTTAAGTGCATCCTGGGATTAATCATGGGAGATAAGCAGGACAGCCTTGCAAGGCATCATCTCCTTTGCAAGTCTGACTGTCCCGCTGTTATTTGTCCTTCTTTTTTTTTTTAATTTGGGCTCATTATTATTTTTGCATTTGTTGTTGTGAGTGCCAAAGCTCTGTTGAGAAAGGCTTAATGCTTGTTTAAGTAGATAAACTAAAGGAGGCTTCTGTGATAATATTGAGGTATTGGTTGTTTTAACGGTCCACTTGGTAGATGAGACAGACCGGGAGCAACCTCTATTGTAACTTAGGTAGGCTGAGCCCAAGGCAGAGTCTCCAACCAGCTAGAGACAAAGCTAGGGCTCAGTCCCTTCCCTGCTCATACCAAGTGATATCTGATGCTAGGCTGAATGGATATATTTTACCATGCACGTGACAGCAGCCACAGCAACAAATTTATGAAAAAGTTCACGGATAAAGTGTGTTGACATAAATTAATCTCTAAATATCAAGACTGGTCATATGAATAAAAAACATTATAAACATAAACCTTGTTATAGGGGAATCATTTGGTGAGCTCAGGAAAAACTCACTCAAAACACCAGACATATTTCTTGCCCATGTATAAAAAGTGTAAATAACCTTGAGAAGAAAGGAAGCAACTTTTTTAAAAACAATTTTATGAAAATATCACATTAAATATTCTGCTTTGTACAAATGGATACCATTGATTTATACACAGACATCAGTTTCTCACTCTTTGGAAACATACATTTGGGACTAACTGAGATAAAACTCTTCTGTTTAGTTAAAAAGACATCAAGGAGGCTATTGGACACAGAGAGGTACTCTTTCCCCCAATGTTTTTAAACAAGAAGGATTTGCACTAGTAACGAAATCCCCGTGCAAAGTCCTTGGTCTGCATTTTCTCACTGGGGGGAGAGAAGCATTGCATTCACATGGGGAGCTGCATGCATCAGAGCACCAGCAAGCCAGGCTGTTCATATTCAGAAGCAGATTGCTATGGTCTTCATTTTTTTTCTGAAGAGGGTGCTTGTCCTGAGGGAACAATTACAGGGTTAGCAGGTCTCTAGATAATGATCTCGAAGGAAGCTTTTAGCAGAATAGATTTCCCGTTATTGTAACGCACCTATTCCATGGTTATAATTGTTCCGGATAGATCCAATGCTTTCCATTATGCATCACTCAGATTGCTTTGATAAACAAAGCATTTGCTCATGTTGATTGTAAAGTGAGAAGGAAACTCACACCCTAATCCAATTTAAAATACAGCCAGGAGGTGGATGTTGATTACAGTGTGAATATAGCTACCATCACATCAGCGTAAACCCAGTCACCGGATTAGAGAACAGGCACCTGGGTACCTGCAGCACTGGGGGAAAGGAGCGGTATCTGCTCCCAGTATGCCTGGGAGTCTCAGGGCTACTGATTTTCCTTAATCTCCCTTCCTTACTCATTAGAAACATGCTCCTCAGTGTGTTTATGCATTCTGCTTGTTTCAGCCACGTAGGGGCAGGACGGGAGAAATTAATTTTCATTAAAATGTGAGCACAGAGCAGGAGTCACAGTTTGTGAAAGAAGGCTGTGATTTTAACAGTTAGCCTTGCTTTGAAAAAGCTCTGAGAACTGAAGGAAGGAAAAAAAGAAAAGCAGGAGCAGTGGAAGGGAAACAGGAAATAGAGGGGGAATGGGAGGAAAGGATACAAGCAAAAGACAAGGCAAGGTATTACTGGGAGCAGCGTAAACATTAATGGGAAGTGATAATCGTAACCCCCACCAAGAACCAGGATTCCTGTTCTCAGAACAAACCTGTTAGAAATAAAAAGGCTCTACTCTCTGTTCAGTTGCTTTCATTACGACACAGAAGCAAGTGGTCTTAGTTCACTTCAGGTCTCATTGCAGTTTCCACATCAAAAAGCCACCTACACCACAAAAGTGGCCTTTTTGTTACCAATGTAGGTACAGATGTCAGGAGCTGCAAGATCAGAGAGCCTTCATCTTGCTACAGGCTCTTGCCCGGCTCCCATCCCTGTAGTGCCTGATAATCCCATCTGACGGATAGGGAACAGAAGCAAAGCAATGCTCGAGTCCAACCAGGCAGTCCATGCGAGAGCAGGGATTGAATCCCCCCAGCCCAAGTCCAGCCTGCCTTTCAGCCATCCCTTCTTGGTGAGGTATACATGCACTATAGTCTTTGTGTCGACTCCTGAAGAAAATACAGATGGTCCTTCTCATAGAAAGAAAAGCACCATTAAAAGACATGTTCGTTTCCATTGAAATGGAATTTACTTGGGGGGGGGGGGGCATAGGTTTTGAGTATTTGGATTACTGCAAACATTATGAACTTTAAGTGAACTGCCTTTGTTTTCCTTAAGAAATAGGTTTTAAAACCAGTGTAGATAAGATCCCATGAGACCTACTGCCTTGACTGAAGGCCAGACTCAACTCTCTGCTGGTATAAATGGAGAATAACCCCACTGCTGTCCATAATGTCACTGGAAACTCCCTCTGAGGCAGCAGAGGACAAAATCCACTACTCTGTTTTTGCCTCTGAGTAAAGCCAAAAGGAGCACGCTTCTGAGAACATGCAATTTCCCCTGAAATCTCATGGCCAGCTACTCCAGATTTGAGCTAGACGTGTCTGAAAACCGTGTTTCTATTAGACGCTTGGACTAACAAACCAGCGATAAGATTACATGCCTTTTTTGCAGGGAAATGTTAGCTTGCCTTAGTAGTGCTCTGAGCCAGGCAGAAATAATACAGCCAGGTTAGGACAGTGTTGGACCTGCACTAGCTACAGTCCCTCATAGGATGGTGCTTCTGCACTGGACTCAGCTCCACGCAGATTGCATCTCTCCATCTTCCACCTCAGAGCTGACTCTCAGAGTGTGGGCTGAGCTGAGTCGTGTGAGGATGCAAAACTCCACAGAGATATGTTCCTGGACAAAGAACAGGAAGGAAAAGCAGAAGAAGCTTGGAAACTTTTCTTGCACCCCAGTGACTAAGACGTGTACATCAGTCTCTGTCTTCTCCCTTGCAGGTCATTACCAACATCAGAGCATGGCTGCACCAGAGGACACTGGCCAGATGAGTGCAGATCACAAGACCGATACCTTCTGTTAGCTTCACATGGAGCAGGATACAGCCACAGAGCAAGACAATAGACTCAGGGTTTCATTTTTCCCCATAGGATTATCCTGATCTGAGATACCACGAAACAAACTGTGCTGGGGCTTAACGAGGTCCCACTGAGAAAGACCAGAGAGGTTCAGTGAGCCATGGGATAAGACCTTGACAGACAAGGCCAGTTTTTGGCATGCGTCCCTATTCTTGGGTCTGGCGACTTCAACACTAAAGCAGATCCCCAGTGCGGTTATTTTGCTGGTACAATACTGCAGGCATGAATGGTGCTTGACTAACACCATAAAGAAATTCTTGGTCCTGAGACATTTGTAGTCCAAAACTTTGATGGCAGCAGGGAAGAAATGGGCAGGTTCCTGGCCTAAACAGATTTTGCAGCAAGGTACAAGCTGGAGAAGAGTAATGCAGGTTAACGGTGTCCATGTGAGATACTTCAGCACTTAGGGGGGAACTCTTTGGTTTTATCACACTTTGCTCACATAATCCTCTTTTCCTCAGTTTAGCCCATCCCAAAAGATCATTCCAGCCCTTGTGGCTGTGGACCTGCATTCCTCTCCTCTCGAGCACCAGTCTCATCTAGCAAGGCCTGGCTCTATTCACCTCTGATGTGGCATCCCCTTGAGTGGCTGTGGATACTGATGCTCAGAGGACTAGGAGTACCACAGTAACTACCAGATTTGCTTCTTGTATCTAGTCATGGTGTTAGGTATCATGGCTGGCTTGAGGATTTACACCAAGAAAAGCAAGGGATTTGGGGGAAGAAAGTACAGAAGGGGGAGTTGACTGAAAAGTCCATCAGAATGTTGTATGAGTTATATATACATACAGAAACAAGCACACACACATGTATATAATATAAAAATCCCACGCAGTCAAAAATGAGTAATAAAAGACTACTGAAAACTAGCAGAAGGACATTTCTGAAGGTAGGGAGACAAATGTAAGAAATGCTTAGTCATTAGCATACACAGACTCTTTGCAGCACAGTTCCTCACAAATCCCCAAAATAAAACTGTACCTGGAATGGAGATAAATGGAAATATTGACTGTTCTTTTATACGCTCTTTATCAGCTTCATTTTTCCGAAGTGTTCTGTATTTAAAAGACAAAGGACTTGACCCCAACATTGGCTTAGTAGGATGAATCATAGAAAACCCTGTTTGTTAGCTGGCTTTGGAAATTCTCTCTTTTGTTAGAAACTGAAGGTGCAGAGAAAAGCTCTCTGTCAAAATGGTTTGGATACACTTCATTTGACTCCAAGTCCCTTTTTTCCATGTTTTTTGCTTTGGTTGGTCTGTCACATAGCATACTTTATAGCATAAAAATAACCCTGGCCAGGTAATAGTTGCTTATTTACCAAAGAGGCACAGTTCTGATTACCATCTGAAATTTCAAGTTTCCACATATTTCTCTGCAAACCACTTGGGTAAAGTAGCCAGCCTGACCTACAAGCTGTCTGTGCAAAGCTGAAAGCCACAACCCCTGTACCACATCCCTCAGAGAGTCAAGGAGCACCAGAAGCGGCTCATGGGTGAAGGATAATTACTTTATCCTTGCGTGTATCTTTGCAGCTTGCAGGACAGAGCAGGGTTGGGTGTGCCATTAGATCCAGGGGCAACCTCTTGGTGTTTGCAGCAACCTTCCTTCACACCGCCAGCAGTGTACCCCACCTTGCATGGGGACCACCCTGCTGCTAGGGTCTGGGAGTAGAGCTGTTCGAGTAGACAGCTCATGACCTACGAGCCAGCCTCCCTGGTCTAGGGTTGTCTTAAGGAAGCCAGCCTGCACTGATGGCTCACTTCTGGGCTGCCCAGAAGCCTCCATTGCTGCACAATAGCTTTCTCCAGTTTCTAAATCCCAGCAGTTATTAAAGCTTCCCTACCTGGTGGTTGTTGGTAAGCAAGAGGTATCCTGCACGTGCTCCATCAATTAAATGCTATCTGCAAGCAAGCTGCTTTGAACTGTGTGAAAACAGAGACAAGACCTTTGTTCTCTTCATTAGACATTAGAGAATGATTTGAGATGTTGATAGAGATGAGCCTTAGTCGCAGCTTTTAATTTTTTCTAAGTAGAAAGGAGGTTTAGACAATAATTTTTAGGACTAAGCAAGGACACTATACTTTTAAAGAGAAAGAAAATGCATCTAACATAATGTATGTCATTTGAAAGAGTAACACAGAAAAGTCTGGCCATCCTCTCCTTCTCTGCATCACATTTTCATCTGATATGAGTATCACTGTTGAAGGACACCATGGTCCATGCCCATGTAAATGGTAGGTTCCCTACCTGTACCAACAGAATGAGGAACATTTCTGTTCAGATTTGGGATTTACTGCAAGAGAAGGAGAAAAATGGAAGGGTTGCTAAGTTCTGAAAGAGAGAGTGAAGCACAGAAAGCACAAAGGGAAAGCAAAAGATCATGGGTAGGCTTAAAGGTAAGGATGTTTTCTCACTGATAATAAATGTGCCAAGAAGGCTGAATTAATTTTAAAAGGTCATTGGAGAGAAGTCACATGAAAAATGTTTTGATAATTGAAATCCAAAGTTTTGTTCATATTATTTCATCCTGGATTTCTGTCAGCTCAGCCAACCAGCCTGTCTCAGAGCCAGGATGTCCTGGAGCCCTGCTGCATGCAGCTCTGCACAGCTCCATCAGGCAGACACAGCAGGCAAGGAGCCTTGGACTGGCCAAAAGAGTTCAGTAACCTCAGGAACTGCTTGCCCTGGGATTGGGGAAATACACAGAACTCAGCTAAAAAGTCTGGAAGTGGGATTGTAGTTGAGATTTCCCTCATTTCAAAGCCCCTGGATTTCCTTTCAGCCCAGCAGCCAGAATTTTATTTAAAAAAATTGACAATGTAATGTGATTTTTTTTTATTTATTTATTTTTTTAGAAATTACAAAACTGGAATGTTAATGTAACATATTTTCATGCCTCATTCAATCATAGTGGGTACCTAAATTAATTTTTGTAACAAATATTTTTTTTGTCAGTGAGACACAGCTTAGGACCCACTATTCTTATTCAGGTTTCATGCTGAATTTATTGAATAATTTGGGCAGAAAAAAATATTTAGAAAATATCAGATCATTTTACTTTGAGTTTTTGATGTTTCATTCTCATGCAGCAGTGAAAAGCTAAAGAAAACAGAGGAAATCACTTGGTGGTGTCAATTCCTTCACTAGATTGGGGAGCAGCGTGGGAAAATCTGCATCTTACTACTCAGTGGATTGGAAACTAGGACCCACCTGCCCTCGACCCACTGAGCCTGTCACCACCAGGTTATGGAATTGCTGACTCAGTGTAATTTCAAGTATTTTAGAGTATTTTTAAAGAAATGCATTTTAGAGCTACAGCTTTCACCCCAAAGATGATGAAGTCCAACTTTGTTGTCCCACATCTAGGCTGTATCCCCCAAATTCTAGGCTTCTACGGGAAGGGGAAAGAAATATCATGACCATGTTAGTCTTCAGTATCCAGAACAAACAGCGTGATGCTGTACCTGAATAGAAATAATTCTGGAACTTTTTAAAGAAGCAGGAATGTCACCTTTCCTCTTGCTCCCTCACAGCTGTGTTCCACCTCCTCCTGCTCAGGTTGCAGCAGAAGCTGCTGAAGACCTCTGTGAAATGCTTTATAAATGTTTTCATTTAACCTGAAACAGTTTCTCAGTCTTTTCTTTTGGTGTGAAAAACAATGCTTGATATTGGGGTCACTCTGAAAGGGATCTCTCTTTATTGTATCATAACTCTACAGTAATACAGTGCATTACTTCATTCCCCCTCAAACAGCTTTCTACCAGGAAAAAAATTAAACTTTTAGCCTTCCCTTTGATTTCTGTGCAGGCATCCTGCTGGTGATAGGAGGCAATTAGCTATTTGTGATAGGACAGTAGCATCCTGAATGCATATCTCAGCTGGTGAACCATTTGTCTTTTGAAATCTATGGTCTGCACCTTCTGGATATAGACGACACCCCAGCCTAACACATTGGAGGAACAGGGGCTGTCTGTAGTCATACCTGCAAATATCAAATCTGCATATCAAAATGCAAAATATTTGGATCCATGGGCTTGGTTCTGACCCAAAAAAAGCACAGACATTTTTTCCCCAGTCCTCCCCTCCCTCTGAAGGACCATTCCCAGCTTGCTGTGGCTGTCATGTAGAACAGAAGGCATTCATGGATTCTTTCAACCAGGCCTAGTGCCTGGAAAACCACAGCAGCGTTGCCACAGGCTACTTCTTACTGACTTCCTTTATCAGCAGTAGTTTTCAAGGGTCTTTCCTTAGTGCTGTGGAAGTCCTGACAAGTGACATGACACAGGAGACCTTCAAACTGCTGGAAAGCCAGTGTGATTTTAGAGCCAGAGTCAAGACATAGTTTGCTCCCATTTCTGGGGCTACAATCCTGCCCTAGCAGAAGAAGTGACAAATGTTGCCCATGAGAGGAGACTGTAGTACACAAAGAACCACTGGGTAAGAAAACAAATGTCAATTATGTAAGCTAAAAAACCCCAAGTGAGTACACAGAGAAAATCACAGGCAACTGCTGAATTTTTCTGCTACTCTATCTCACTCCTTTTTATTGCTAGAGCTTCCTGTAAGAAGAGTTAAGCTACTCACATATGTAGAGATTTGCCAGGGTTTTCATTTTTTCTGCTGTGCCAGAGGGGCAGGTGGCAAAGGATCCTGACAATGGTTTAATCGAGCTTTAAACATGAAGTGGAACAATAGCATTCTGGCAAGGATGCTAAATGGGGGAGTAATTTCTCATGCAGCTTCCTTATGTTTCCCTTTTTTACGCCTCTGGACAAGCCACTTGACTGCAGTCATCTTTAGTTGCCTTATTTTTGTGTTAGAGACAGAAATATCTGTGCCACGTTTCCATGCCTACTCATATTTACAGAGTTCGTTCTGAAATCCCAAGTTGAAAAATCAAAGGAAAGAGTTGCTAATAACGCAACAGCAAAGCAGTACACCTCCTGCATCCCATGTTTTGCCCTGAGTCTTATGTCCCAGGAGAACAGTTACTCAGAAAGGGAGGTCAATAAAACCCTAAAGACAAGCTAACTGAATAGTTCGTTATTTCTTATAGTCTTTAATAATGTACAATGACATGAAATTGTTACCATGGAAACTAGTTTAACAAAGGTGTTATATGTGTTATTTTCAAGGTTCAGTCAAGGCTCCTGCCTCTACCAGTGAAGTTTGTTAGAGGAGGGGATGACTTTTCAATGTCTTCATGGGTCAAACAACAGCTATCTGAAAATCCACACTCCAGTAATTAGATGTTTGCCTGACTTCACTCAGACAGAACATCCATTGTTCCCAGCTCCTTCCTTTTTAAGTAGTCAGCATAAATTTAAGATACTATTAGTTGGAGACCCTTCGGGAAAGGCTGGAATTGAGTATAGCATGAAACTGGACATACCAAATCTATTATTTTCTATAGCTTTGCTGCAGGCTATTTTAGCACAGAAAAGATATGATTTGGACTGTCAAGATGGAGTTCTTCACTTTTGTTAGATGCTGAGAAAACAGAACATTCTCCATTGTTAGGGGTTTGATGATGAACCTACTCTCATAGTCAAAAGATACATTTCCATGGAGCGTGCTTCTGAATTCCATCTGGCATTTATAGCAGGCAATTTATTCTTCATAGAATATAATTTCTGTTCTAGTCTATTCCATAGAATTATATTAAATAGCATGAAGAGAGAGGAGGCCTTTGGCAGTCAAGACTGGGAGATTTGCTCAGGCACTCCAAAACCAGCAGTGGCTACAAGGTAGGAACAGTGGCGAGATCATGTTGTACCAGGGCGAGTGCAGTCCTGCAGGAAGACCACAGAAGCAGAGGTCTGCTAAATGCAAGTTGTGTAGGTATGCTATGCCTAAGAATGGACCGCCTCAGGAAGGCCAGCCTGCTGAAAAGATCCCCAATGACACAAGTTTGAAAGCCTAGAAAATAAGACCTGCAAGGTTGTGTGGTTGTTTACCCAAAGAGAGCGTGGAGGAGTGATGTAGGAAAGGTCTTTGAATACTTCAAGGGTAGCTATAACCACAAAGGGACTATCTGGTTGGGGGCAGGGTGTGTGGTGAGAGGGACAAGGAATAATGGTTTTAACTTACACACAGTGAAAATTAGATTTGGGTTTAGGGGTGGGATTGATCTAAGCCAATGTAGACATCTACTGTGTAAATACCTCATCTAGGCTTCATCCATAACAGCGGAAAGAAATAGTCACTTGCAGAGCACAGATCATCTCACCCTAAAATAGACATCTAAAGCACTGCTTTCACAGTACCTCATGATTTTCATCTACAGCAAGGTGAACATGTTTCTTGCAGCCGGCGCTTCCAGAAACCATGCTCTCACAGCCCTAAACATTCAAGTTTGTGTACGTGGGACGGGGTGCCAGGGGCTGCTAACCCCGCTTACGCTAAGTTTGCTGAGATACAGAGCAGACCCAGGAGCAGGCTGAACTGCTACAGACAATTAGTGCTGTGACCTCAAGCCCGTATTTACCAGTTGTAGCATATCACTGTGAGTGTTAATGGCCATGTGAGAAAGATTGCATGTTTATACAGAATATAAATGTCCCTGTTTCCTGCTGTCATGTGCTGGGAATTGGTTCTGAGTCATGCTTCCTTTCAGGAGGACAAAGGCAAGAAAGGAAAAGGGAACACCACCTTGGTGAAGGATAGGTTTTCTCTTGCAGTCCAAGCTGACACTGTGGCACAGATTTCTGTGCAGCATCATGGTTTTGGAGATGTGGAGAATTAGTGTGTGATGACCAGGTTTGATATAATCAAAGCAAAATTATAGCTTAGGTTGTCAGAGGGTAATAAATTAAATGACTGCATCGCTCAAAATAATAGCTTCCCTTCAGCAGATTGAGTTCTGTACCAGAGATGCTCTTTTTCCTTTTTATGTAATTCTTTATTCCAATATTACCCATGTGAAAGGCCAGCAGCAAAATTGTCTTTCTTTCAGTGAGCTCACACACACATGCACACACACACACACGTATCTGCTTCTTGTTTCTTTTCCTTTGATAGTGCCTGTGACAAAAATGCAGGGATGCTTGTAAGGGCTAATGGCAAACAGTAATAAGGGTGCACACTGAGACGTTGTTATTGTCTTTAAAGAAAAAAGCAAATTGCAACAGCTGTATCATGAGGAAAAAAAAATTATCTCCAGCCAGAGCAAATGGAAATGTCTGTCCTTTGCCCATCTCTGTTCTAAACCACAGAACTCAAAAGGGCTAAAGGTTGGTTTTAATGATCTCTTGATGAAGTATAATGAAGGATACTTTTACTGCACAGAAAGTCCAATCCCACGGCAGATTTTACTTACAGAAACACTCTGAATGTTGAGCCATGGATAAGCCTGCCTTTGAGCCTGCCTTTGAGACTCTGGCAAGCTTCTATATATTTTATCAGATACAATAAAGAAATACCAACCAAAGGAACAAAGAAACAGGCAGGGTCAGTACAGAGAACTCAGGTCAGCACACTGGTACTTGCAAAACACGGTAAACATATGTTACACCACCAGCACAGGCATTAAATCAATACACGAGAAGATGAGGTGTTATCAGGAGGCAAGCAGCTATAGATATCTTCTAGTTTAATTGTATTTCTGCACCTCTGTAAGCTATTAGGGGTGAGTAAATATGCCAGCGTAAAGGCTTAATGATGACTTACTCTAGCGCTTCTGTAACACTTTCCATCTTCAGAATGCCACCCATCTGACATGTAGGTAAATATT
The DNA here is from genome assembly GCF_003259725.1 of Athene cunicularia. Taxonomy (NCBI): domain Eukaryota; kingdom Metazoa; phylum Chordata; class Aves; order Strigiformes; family Strigidae; genus Athene; species Athene cunicularia. The sequence goes on from NW_020799095.1 coordinate 5,415,758, forward strand.
AACCCCGCTCCACGGCTGACTTATAAATAAGCTATCAGCAGTCAGTTTATGCTGGCGGGCTGCAGAGACTAATTTATATCTCAGCCATGGGGAGTCACTCGGTTTGTTTGCATCTCAGAGTAATTTCATACTGTCACTAGTCCTTCTTCAGCCTGTGGATGGAGATTTCATTGTCGGTCATCTCCTGCGGTAGGAGGATAACGGATAGCTGGCTGCAGGAGCCTCACCAGACCTCTCCTCTGGAGTTCATGGCCAGTCCCAGGCTGCTTAGGTCCAGTCTGCCAGGCCAGTTTGTCCCCTAGCTTCTTAGCAATTGCTAGGGAGAGCCAGGGACACTTTGTTTTACCTTTGGAAGAGCTTTCTCTTACTTGTCCGAGTGAAAAAGGTCCTGACCTCATCTTTCCTAGTGTAAATCTGGAGAAACAATGATGAAACCACTGGGGTTGAAGCATTAGGGCCAGAGTGGTTAAAAGGGAATACATCCCTTATTATTTATCGATCATGCAGAGGATCTGATTCTTGCTATGTTACAAAGAGTCAACCAGAGAAGAAAGGACATTTCATTAAAGAAATAAATGTTTGGTGCAGATTGTTCTAGAGGCTAAGAGACTGCAGAAAAAATGATTTATGGCCACTTTTAACATCTTCCCTAGCAGGCTAATAGCACTGTAACACACTGACAAAATCTATCATTTCCTAACTAAATATAAACAGTTAAAGAGCTGGTCTTTAAAGACAAATAGGTGATGCTTTCTGGACACTGCCTTATTGGCATAACTGTTCTTGCTGTCTTGGAAACAGGATGCTGCTGGTGATTGTGGATAGGTACGCAAGGGCTGTGGGCTGTATGGCACCCAGCACAGCTACACGTGGGGTGCTGCCACGGGCAGCCCAGCTGTGCAGAGCGGGAAGCAGTCCACAGAGCACAGCAGGACACAGCTCTGCTCCCATGGGGGAAGAGTCAGCACCGAGACTTGGTTTGCAGGCTAAAGCACACACATACTGAGGTAATAAAACTGATTTGGGTAAGACTGTTTAGCCTGTATATACTGAGATGTTAATGGTGCTTTATGCCCCTGCGCATTAATGGGACAGCTGGTGAATGCACATTTTAATTCCATTTCTGCTATTTAACTTGCCAGTGAGTCACTTTTGCTCATTGCACAGGCCAGTATTCAATAGCATCATTAGACAGTGTGATTACCTCATAAATCACACTGCTGTTAAAGCAAATCCCTAACTCTGTAGAACAAACAGAGATGTGCCCTGTGAATACCTGTATGTCTCTAAGTCTCTGTCTTCTCTGAGAGTGAAGATTGTGTTTGGTCTGATTCTTCTCTGATGTACTTTAGAGAAATCACTCATTTTACTTGCAGCAGCTACCTAAACTTTTTGTTTGTTCCTTTTAACTTTCTGAATTACTTACATCCAAAATGAACCATGAGTCATGATGAGGTGAAGAGAAAAGCTATCTGCAGTAAAGGAACAAGTCCTTCCAACTTCCAGGTCTCCCATCTGAAAAACTCGAGTCCCAAGAGTCAGGTCAGGTGCACAGTATGGCCAGGAAGCCAGTAGTGAAGGATGCAGTCGGAAATCAAGCCAGATCAGGTGAAGTGGACCGGAACAGAGAAGCAGGTCAAAGCTAAGGGGTTCAGAGGCAGAAGCAGCACGCAGAACCAAAAAGCAGGAGACTGAACCAACAATCAGCAGCAAGAATCTGGAGCATAATGGCAGCCCAGAGTTAGGCCAGGCTAAGTCAGGGCATTCCGGTAGCCCCCCAAGGAGAGTCTAGGTGTTGGAGACCAACTGCAGCTCGACTGCTTGGATCCACAGGCCGGGCTCAGAAAGCCCATGACATTTTGGTTGGTCAAAAGGCTTTGGAGGAATGGTGAGTCAGTCAGAGACCTCCAGCAGAGCAGTGCAGCAACTGCACCATGCCGCTTATGTTGCACTGTGGTGAGTTGGAAGGGTGCATCAGAGTTGAAAACTCAGCGAGGTTTCTGTGAGCAAGCATGATGATGATGCCTTGTGCTGGATATGCTTCTGGGCCACAGCCTTAGGTGTTGACTTGTGCCTCCAGCACATCAGAATGGGCCTGCTGAAGTTTGTACAAAGAGATACTCATGGTAGCATTTGCAAAGTCTGTAGTAGTCATATACTGCCCACGCCCTCTCACAGTCACGGTCAATTCCATGAGAATCATATTACCATTCAGATACTTTGTGTTCATCACAAAGGCCCAGTTTTCATTAATACTGCCTGCAATTATTATTTAAACACATGATTTTACTATCCATCTCATACATTTTTACTTTTTTTTTTCATTTCTTAATATGCAGAATCCGATTACAATTTTGACCTTTAAACAAGGCATAGCTTGTTTTTAAAAAGCTGTTTTCCATACAATGTACACATAAGCATAAGCTTATTAGACAAAATTTATCAATGACACGAAGCATAAATATCCATGCACAAAGACTATAACTGAACACACTGCTGAATTAAAATACCAGTCATGTTAGTGCTAATCACTCAGATCTTTGGGCACAAGTAACACTCACGTAACAGTGTTAGAGCCAGGAATGGATTCCTCTGTGACGACTACAGCGGTGGTTGGTTTATCTTGCCTTCATCTCCCAACAGGAGCTTGGAGAAAAGAAAATTCAGGATATGCAATGAAACACATGGCAAGAATACTCTTCTTCAAAACCATCGTGCATGGAGTATTCTGATATGTGGGTCAGTGAAAAGAGGAGACGGTCAAAGTTGTGGTGGGGTCTAGAAGCCAAACCTCCAATGGGGACAAATAGCTTAGGGAAGGAAGTGTGAAACCTTGAAAATGCAAGAAGCCCGAAGTACTGGAACAGGCAATGTCAACACAAATGCCCTTCAGCCATGACATTTGGATTCCATTTGCACAGCACCTTAAGGTGCAAACAACTGAAGAAAATCTTACTCGATCGAAACGCTTTTTAAAAATTCTGGCTGCCACAAGGAGCTAACAAACTGAAGACTTTGCTTTACTGATTAATATTTGTTAAACACCCAAGGTACTCCCTGGGCAGTCTGGAGAAGAGCAAAAGTCAAGAAAGCATGACTGAGCACAAGGAGTTAGTCAGAGCAGCTCTAAGTGCCTCTTTAGACCAGCCCAAACACACGGTGATTTTGCTGCTTTTTCTGAAGCAGCGCTCACACCAACAGCCACACAAGCACAATGTGGTAACTCTCATTAAACAGCCACAAGAGGAAAGCAGCTTCTCAGATATGCCCCAGCTATTTGTTTCATGGACACGTACGTGCCCACGGCTCATGGATGTGTGTCCATGGCTGCAGAGTTCTGCCTCCGCAGTGGCACAGAGGTTACCTTGCAGCAGCAATAGTGACTGTTGCCCTCAGCCCCTGGCCTGCCCTCTCTCAGAACCCCAGGAGAAGGCTCAGCTGTCGGCTTAGCATGGTTAACTGCCTCGTACTGCAGTGCTGTGGAGTGAGTCAATATGTAGTACTTATGGAAAGCTGCACTGCTGGTACTCTGCGGTACTTTCCATCAGTAAAGCTCTTCATGTGAAAGCTCTTCATGTGATCTATTCTTTCACTATATATTTATTTTCTATACTTGCTCTGAAGTAACTCAAAATCCTACAGTAATGTAGAAACTTATACCCCTCAACACATTTATTTATTAAATTCATCAAATTCTAACAATACTACAGTAATGTAGAAACTTACACTCCTCAACACATCTATTTATTAACTTCATCAAATTTTAGCAACTGTCAAAGTTTAAATTAAAAATAGAGGAGCTGATACATCTTCCTTTCCTCACACTTTATCCAGACTGACTGTTCAGTGCAGAACTGATGAATAAAGATCAATTTCTTAAAATCATTGCGGTGAACACTGATTTCATCCTTTTCTGGATGTCATGCTCCACATTTTACAGCAGGCAGCGTAAGAAAACCTCCAGCACCCTCTGTTCCTGTGCTAGCTCCAAGCCTAGAAGCATTAGTATTGCCTGTAGCAAGTTTTTGCTGAATTACTCACATATTACATTGCTTCCTAAATAACCACAACTATAAACATGCTGAGCAAAACCAGACAGTATGGCAGCTATAGGAAAGAAAGGCAAGAATATTAAGATGGTCAATGTACAAGAACATTCTGGACCTTTTAAATCCTAATTCTCAAGACAGACTTATAGGTAGATGAAATATGCTTATATCTTTGAGGAACTCAGAGGAGTAGTTTGAAAATATTTTATGCGCATTGTCATGAGTAATTGGTTTTACCTTGAATGTGGGATTGGAAGATAGCAGGAAATAGCTAAGCATAACTATTATTTGCCAAGTAATAGCAGACAACACATGCTTGGGAACTTGCTGTGGATGCTTTCTGTTGCTACAGTCAATCTGTAGTCCTCAACACTGAGGATTCTGATATTTTAAATATATTACAGAAACGCATTAACTCTTTGATGTTTTCCAGTTTATGAGCTCTCTGAAGATCATTGTTAGAAGGATTTAACTGGGATTTTTAGCAGGTTTTCGGTCAGAAACATCATTAACATTATTCATCATCACAAGTTTCTCACTATCTTTTTATATGTAACAGAAGAAAGACAGCAATAGAGACAAGTTCATAGCCATGCAGATTCTAAAGATAGTGCAGTTATCAGCTGAATCACACGTAATTTGATGAAATTAATTAGGAAATTTTCAAAAAGTGATCCTATTCCTGTCACTATGGTAAAAGACCTTCCAATCACAGTTACACTGGGGCTGTTCTCATGGCAATCAGCAGAGGTTACATGCACAGAAAATGGTTCTTGGTTTTGTTTTTGAAGAACTGGATCATTCAGCATCTGTGCTTCAGGGGGGCTGTTTTTCTTACACAGGTAAAGCCACTGATTTCTGCTTCACTGTGCTCTGCACATGTAGGAAAACAGATTAGCCAATGTTGTTTTGCTTTCTGTACTTTGTGTGTGGGAGGAGAGTAAATCTCTCTGACCCATTCCACCCACAACACTTCAGTTAGCATTGGGCAGCATCATTATCAATCTCACCAGCTGAATTCAGGGAACTCAAAATTGTCACAGGCATGAAATATTCCAGTTGTAGGAGAAAAAAAAGAGTTGTCTTCTTATGTCTTAACCCAGCATGGGCTGGTGCCTGTAAGTGTTACGATGGCATTATCATGGAGAGAGGATACGAGTTTATGTTTCAGAACTGGAGATAAGTAAGTGACATTTTAGGGGATGAGTTTTGTCATGCACCATCCACTCTCACATCAGGGCAGCTAAAGCAAAGCCTATGGAATTACATTTTATATGAAGGGCAAAGAAGCATTCCCAGGTAATACCTACAACAATTCCTAGTCAAACTCTGAAAAAAATAATAAAGCAAACCAAAAGAGACCTGCAAAAGTCTGAGTGTACATTAAAACCACCAGTACATGGCTCATACAGTGCATAGACACTCCTGAATAGACCAGTTAACTATCTTTTCTGCTCGAAATGGCTTTCAGGCTAAAGCCTCATTCATTTCCTAAATTCTGAATGTGTTTGTTCAGCTGCCCCACATGGGCCTATAAGGAAGTCATAGCCGTAGAGCACTCCACAGGCACGGACTGCAGTCAGCTGAGGGCAAGAGGAAAAAGAATTCTTTTGGCAGTGGTCCTCTCCAGAAACTGCTACCACTACATCTGTATTATTTTTTGTGAGAAACTGCTGTTTGTGTGGGCCTGCTGTAAATTTATTCACAGTAATATCCACCATAACTGTGCTTCCAGGACAGAGAGAAAGGTCATGTGTGGCTGGGGTAGAGCGCAGAGGCATAAGACATCTGTCTTCATGTTCCTAGCCTCTAAATGATCCTACAAATTGATAGTGAGGATTAGGATGCCATGGGAAATCCCATTTTGGGGAAGGGATGAGGTCTTGCATGTAAACCTTATGCCCCAAAAGTGGGTTTCTCTGGGTTAAAAACCAATGTGACCCTGCATCATTAAGTGCTTTACATGTCTTTGAGGAAATGAAAAAATCTTAAGAATTCATAGTAAGTATTGCCTGAAGAAAGTAGTTTCCAGTTTCCATTTAGGAGAAACTACATTGCTGGCATAATTTGGCACAGCTCACATTCCCCAGAGAAAATGTGATGAAACACACAGTGCAAGAAAATAAATGAAATAGCCCCATGATTAAATCCCCACCAGCTACCTCCATAACAATTTTTTCATATATTCCCCTCCTAGAAAATACTTCTTACACCTTGGGGGATTCTTTCATATACTTTTGGATTAATGAGAATCTCTTCCAGTAACATTCATCACTTAGTAATGATTCGTTTTTAATATATCAGCTCACAGCAGCACCTTTCAATGGGAAAAGCATTTCCAGAGTACAGCTATTGCCTGGTTAAATTGTGGACAAAATTGTGCAGAATACCTTAATTTAACAACGTGAGGCTCAAACCATGCCCTTAAGTGCAAAACAAGAATAGAGAAGGAATAAAATCATGTTCATGTTTTGCATTTTTATTGTGCTTCACATGCTCAAAACGCCATATGGGATTTAGCACATAATCCCTTCACTGCCAGTATGAGAAGAGTAAATATTAATTCCTCCACAGCTAGAGAGATACAGTCGGACATGTTGTTTTCAGAAGGCTTGAGCCTCACAAACTCCAGTGCGAGCTGTACATATTTTATCATCTTACAGAAGCAGGGCTGTAGTGAGTTGGCCTGGCCACTCAGACATTTACTAGGAAAGCCAGAATGCAACTAGACCAGCACTTGAAAAAATCTGTCAGGGCCTCTGCTCGTACAACTTTTCCATGTACCATCATCCAGGCAAGGGCCATCAATTTCTGCAGAATCCAAGATTTAATTGAAAAGCGACGGTTTTGACTTTGTAGTTGCATACTTGAGCTGAGTTCAACTTTAAATGCTGATCCATTCCTAAGTGAGATCACCGCTCCTCTGGATGTGCAGAGCTTCCCCAAGGTGCGAGACACCTACCTTCGGTTAGAGGAGAAGGCGGGGTGAGACACATCCTAACATTTCAATTGAGGATACGTGGGAAAGGTGAAATGTGAGGGCTCCCACGATTCACGAGATAGGGTTTGGGGCAGATGCATGAGTAGAGGATTATTCAGAGACAGGATTTTGAGGAATTAAGGAGGAAGGAAGCTCTTCAAATGGGTCCACTTCTCATTTACCAGAAGAAGACACAGTAACTTAAGGCTCCTGCTCAGTGTCTGGGGCAGAAGTGTGGAAGAAGTCCTGTGACCACAGGACTGGTGGGAGAGACAACTTTGCACTTGCGCTTTGTCCTCAAGGTTTCCTGTTCATCTTTGTCTTGTAAATGTCACAGACCAAAGGCATGAGAGGTATGGTCTGAATGGGTGGGAAGCAGAGTGGAAACGCAAAAGAACCACTAACAGTGGTTTCCTGGAGTATTTTTTAATAGCTCGGTAATAAAAGACATACTTGTGGGAAAGACAGGTGAGAAATCCACAGACAGAAAATGTCAAAATAAAAACAAAAAAGGGAGAAGGGAAAAGGAAGATAGTAAGAAACAACAAATCTTAAAAATTATTACTTTTCAATGACAGAAAGCAAATGGAGTGAAGCTTTGGAGACAATGAAGACAGAAAGTATTGGCAATATAGATCAGAATGCTATAAACAGTATACCAGCACGTAGTCTTGTCAACAGCAGTGGCCCAGTCTGGGAAATACAGTCACACCAGCATTACTTCAGTTCAGGTGAAAAGCTTTAATACAGTTATGATGAACATTCTTGCGCTGGACAATAAGAAACGTCTGTTTGACATGGATCAAAGCAAGACAGGAAGGAAGAACCATATCCGTTCTGTAAAAACAACTTTTAACATGTTTTCCTTACAACCTCAGAGAACATCAGAAGCAAAATTAGAGTACACGGTATATGCAAGAGATTGCCTTGTCATTTCATTGTTTGATTTCCAGCAATAGGTAGTGATTTCTTTTCTCTTTTTATTTACGGTATGGTGGTTCCACTCCTCATTTTTCTCAAGCCTCCCATTTCTTCCAGGCTCTCATTCTCTTTTGCCATTTCAGGCCAAACCTGCAATCAATTATTCAAGCAAAGCACTGAAAAATTTGACTGAATATGAAGTATGGAATCAAGTTCCTAATTCATCTTGTGTCAGCTTTTTTTTTTTCCCCTCTATGATCTTAACCACTGTTTTTTTTCCCAGTTGATACTTTGCAACTTCTTTGCAGAATGTGCTGGCACCTTTACTCTCTTTTGTTCCTTTTCTATGTCTTTTGTTTCCTTTATTCCTCCATGCCCTTCTTCTGTATCTCTGTTTTAACCACTTCTATGTTGCTTAGCAACACCCAGAATGACAACAACAAGGTAAGGCCCCACTGCTTCTAGCAAGTCTCACCTTACAAGGAACAAAAATGTAATTTAACTTCACATTCCCAGTAAATTCACTTCCTCAGAATGGCATTGGTCTCAAATTCATGTCTCACTAATCAGATGTTTTTTTGAGAAAGCTAAGAACAAGTCAAACACACAGAAACACAAGAGTGTTTCGTAGAATACTTGGATCTTCCAGTTTTGTTCTGACATAGTTAATCTGTTGAGATAATAAGAAAGCTAAAATGAGAGATAAGGTTTTAGATCCTGGCTTTCCCAACATGCCGATCCAGAGACTCTGACTGTCATATAAAGGATGAAACTGCTACACTCAGTTATGAATCCAAACTTTAGAAAAAGTTGGAAGATGTTTGGATTTTGAAAATTAGTCCAGGCACAAATCTAATTAAACACCATTCAGTCATTTCCAGTAAACATCTTTAATATCCCCAGTTTTACACCAGGCTGCTTTTTCCCTCGGCATAATAGAACAAAAACAAAATTAATGGGCTAAGCTACTTTCTTTTTTTTTTAATTTACAATTGTTTTGGACAACTTAGTTAACCAGAATTATTATGAAGATGGGACAAGAAATGTAATTTATCTGTCACAAGCCTGTCTCTTATACACA